>NC_082645.1:98645936-99245936 GCF_028023285.1 Balaenoptera ricei
AGCTACACACAGGGAGTGCCAATTAGTTCCCTTCTCTTGTCCCCGTCAGTTCTGCCACGTAGCCTCTGACACAAATGAGATATGATGATGTAAATTCACTCACTCTTAGCACATTTTTCAATATAGAAATTGAGACTCAGGACGATTTATGTAACTTATGATAATTTCAATATATGTCTCTTAAATTCCAAAACTTATTTTGTATAAAAAAGTGTTGAATTTTAGTCAGTACTCCTTACTAATAAAGCAGCCATACATAATTCATTTTGGCTTTCTAATTTATTTATCAAACAGGTACCAAAAGAAGTTGTCAAGGGTTAAACATCATCACAATCATCACACTGGCTTGGTGGTTTCTAATAAATTAGGCCAAGTTCAGAACAGACTTTTGTACTATACTTCAATATATAAATGTACCTCAATTCCATGTCTTAAGTGGTAACACTTCCAATTATTCCTAGATTATATGTAGCTTATATTTCTAAATATCCTCCTTGAGAAGAGATTTTCATGATAGAGCTCTTACCATGAAGATGTTTGACTTAAGCTTAGAAGAGCATCTACTCTGTGTCACTAATATACTAAGGAAATGGAAAATTCTTATATTTATAACTACACAGAATTCTTATAGATTGCTGAAACATGAAATAACCAAATAAACTTTATTATTGAAATGGGTTTCTTAAGAATATGAATGTGTAATGTAACTTTTCAAACTTGTTAAACCATAAAGAACTACAGCAATTTCATAACATGAAACACAGTGTGTATAAAACTGTGTAGCATAAAATGTTCAGCTGCTAAGTTAGCAGGAATGTTCCAGGAACTATTTTCGTAAATCTGGAAGTAGTTGACCTGTTACATTGATCTTCTTTATTCCATTTACCAAAATAGTGGGGCCTGCATTCCTCTGTCTTTGGAGTTTATAAATTTCATTTAGTTGACTCTGTGTATGTTGAAATGGTCTTTCTTTCACATATTAGAACAACTTCTGGAACAACAACTTCTGGAGAAGATGGAAATTATATATTGTTTAGCTTAAGAATATCCTTTCTTAAGGTTTGTTTTATTTAATAAAACAGGAATGAAGTGAAGGAGACAGGATAAATGATATTGCATTTTTTAATGTGAGAAAACAGAAACATAATAAATTTAAATAGCTTTTCTTAAGGTCCCTGATCTTAAGAATTTTAATTTGGGAGATAACTGAGAAACGGCCTGGCTTGTGCACTCACCAAAGTGGGAGCTCCCGCCACGCCATGAAACAAAGATGCCCAGTTGTGTAGATGAGGCGGTAGTATATTTTGCAAGATTATGGGGCTGCATATTTGCATATATGTTGACTTTTCACAAATGATCTTTGAGTGTTGGTGGAAAATCTTTACATTTGTATATGTATTGGGGGAATTCTTCTTATAAAAATACAAATCTACAAATTTCAATGGAGCATTTATATAAGTATATAGAAGAGGTAACAAAAATAGTATTGCCCTAGAGATGAGCCAGGACACACTTACAGTCTTGCCTGCCTCTTCCCTTGCCCATGATTAGGATTAGAACTACCAGCCACGCAGCAAGGCAAGGGGAAGACTATTTGGTACCCTACCCGACTCCAAATTTACTGTACGTATGAGGTTGGAAGAACACTGGACAAGAAAAATAAAAAGGAAGTGTTAGCCTTTATGACTAACTACCCTCTGGGGCATTATTAATAATGCCACAAACTGTGAAAATGCCTCACCTATTTAATAAAAATGAAAGGTAGGTACTACTTTCCAGATCCTGACAATATAAAGCCTATATAGTCTTGAATAAAATCTATAATATTACATTTTTAAACTTAAAGTGCCCAGGAAGTATTAATATTTCATATTTTCACATTTTCTTAGCTGACTTCTGAAAAAGAATGGGACCTGATATCTTATTTTGACAGATTTTTTCATTGTTTTGTGTACACATTTGTTTTATGGCTTTTAATCCATTTTACTTTGGCACTTTTTTAAAGTACACTTAATAATTTAATATTCTTTATTAGTGAGAAGAACTATGAGTTGACTGTTCCTGAGGATAATGGCAAAAAATATTAATATACTAAAGCGACACCTTTCATAATGACGAGCAGCTGTGTGTTAAATGGATCTAAAGCCATTATACTTAAGTTACTACTGTATACTCCTAGCTACTGTTTTGTTTTTTTTCCTCTTGCTCCCCACTTTCTCATTTTCCACACAGGAGCTGGAGAGATCTTTTAAATAACTATCATTCATATATCGGTCTCCTACTTAAAACTATTCAGTGATGTTAGGATAAATTCCAGTCTTTTTTTCTCAGCCTGTGAGGCCCCATATGATCTGGTCCTTGCTTTCCACCTGCTCTCATCCATCCTCAACACAGTCCTTGCCTCTCTCTGTAGTCACCCTGGCCTTCCTTCTGTCCCTTGAATACACCAACTCCTTTGAGCCTTAGCACTTTTGCAGGTGCAGTCACCTGTGCCTGAAACCACCTGCCCCTAAATTGTCCTAAAAATGCTTCTTCCTTCTTGTCATTCTGATCTTGGCTAGAATGTCATGTCTTCAGTGAGGACTCTGGTAACCACCTCATCAAAAATAACATTCTCGGGGCTTCCCTGATGGTGCAGTGGTTACGAATCCACCTGCCAAGGCAGGGGACACGGGTTCGAGCCCTGGGCCGGGAAGATCCCACATGCCGCGGAGCAACTAAGCCCGTGTGCCACAACTACTGAGCCTGCGAGCCACAACTACTGAAGCCCGCGTGCCTAGAGCCCGTGCTCCGCAACAACAACAACAACAAAAAATAACATTCTCCTACAAATCATTGTCATATCACTTTGTTAGGTTTTTCTCATTGCTAGGCTATTCTGCTCAGTCATTTGATTGTTGCTGTGTTTCCCCACATTCACACGTAAGCTCCCTGAGAGTCCTGCTCCTGTCTGTTTTGCATACTGCATCGTAGGCTCTTAATCCATATGTGTTGAAATAAAGAGTAAAAGTTGCATGTTAGAGTGCTGTGTAAATCCTGATGCATACCCAAATACAAGATGCAGTTATTAGCTGAGCAACAGTCTGTATACAACAGATGTTTTGTATATTTTTGTTCTGGTCAGCTGGATAAAAGCATATGCAGTGTGTGACTGTGTGCTATCATTAAGGACGAGTAGATAGTGGTCACCCAGTGTTCACAGGGCTCACATTTTGATATTGATTCATTTTCAACCCACTGAGCATCTTCTGTGTTGGAAATAATTAGAGCCTGTGAACTGAAGTGAAGGAAGCATTTACAATGCTGAATAACCTAAAGTGAAGACAGGGGTATCTAATTAGTCTTTCTTGTGACAATCTTTTTTTAGATTAATATTCTCTTTGAAAAGTCTAACAGTGGCGCTTATGTCAGTGACTCTGTTGATAATTAATAGTGTTCACCATACACCCCCACACATTCCCTCCAAAATATCCTTGTGTAACGCCACTACTGGAAAGAACAATTTCAATTAGAGAGGAGAGCTTCTGAAGTGTATATCACGTGGTCTATTATAAGGGATGTGTCCTATTATAAAAGAGAGAAAATCTCTGATAGAACATAATATTTTATGTAACATGCCTGGTATATTGTTTAACAAAACATTTTATGGATGCTTCATCAGGACATGACTTGATTAAGAAGCAGGACTAGTATTCACCCACAGTTTCTTTTTTTGAATCCTTAAGATATTTTCCTGTACTATTTTCACCCTAGTCACAAGCTTATTAACTTAGGAATGAGGTGACAGGGCCTTTGTCTTTGAATCTTGCAATTATAATTAATAGTAAGTTAAAGGGAAGCAGAAAGGTTATATTCAAAGTTTAAAGTAAAATGACTCTGTGGCACTTAGGGCAGGTGCCAGGAAGATATTAAGTAAGAACTCATTATTCTTATTAATTAGAACTTCAGGAAGACATCTTTGAGAAGGAACATCGTTTTATGATTAGTTAGAAGAGGGATACCTATTTGTGGACAGAACTTGAGGAGAGGAACTGTGTTGTCTTCATCTCAGTATGACCAGGGCCTCGCAGAGGCCATCCCCAGTGACCAGCAACTACTTGATGCTGCCTGTGTGCATGAAGGCAGGGAGAAGGGTCATTGTGTACATATTGTCCACTGTTTCCCGCAATACATTACTAAAAACCACATTATGAAAGAGACCACTACAAAGCTTCCTTATGTTCATGTGTGAAAGTATTATGTGTGGGTCCTACATTTTTGTCAGAGGATTTAATATCAAATAAAGTACAGCAATGTCTGGTGTCTATCAAAACCACATGGAAACATCATTTTTCTCTAAATATTTACAATTTTAAGGACTAAATTTACTACCTGTGATCTTTAAAAGAGGCATGTGTAGATTATAGAAGTTTACATGAAGGGCCAGGTTACAATGAAGTGCAATAATGTTCAATAATAATAATAATAGCTAATATTTATGGAAAGCTGACCACGCTTAGATGTTGTTCCAACCACTTTACATATACCAACTTATCCTCACAGCATAATACCCTTATGGGTCAGTTTTAGTATTCCCTCCTTATTTGTGAAAAGGAGAGTTACATAGTTATGGCAGAGACCATATGGTCTATAAGCCTAAAATACTTACTCTCTGGCCCTTTAAGAAAATGTTGTCCAACCTCAGCTTTAGATCATAAGTACTTTTTTTTCCAATCAACTTTGATCTATTTCTCCACCACTCTGAACCTAACCAGTGCCCAACTTCCAGAAAATAAGTGACAATAGTTAAAACCTTTCACACATCATTAGAAAAATGACAAAAAAAATTATCAGTGTTTTTGAATTTCAAGATGCATCTCAGTAAATTCCCTAGATAAAAATAAGACAATCTTCAGCTTGGCTTCTTCTCCAATGTTATCTAAAAAAAGGAAAGGGTTGAGATTCTGAGCTCACTTTCCAGAGAGACATGGACTCTGGAGACAGTCTGCTCAAATTCATGTCCTCCCTCTGCCACTTCCTGGCTTTATGACCTTGAGTAGATCATTTAACCTCTCTGTGTCCCAGTTTCCCTATCTGCAAAATGGGAATAATAATAGACCTAACTCATTGGGGCATTATGACCATTAAATGAGTTAATGTATGCCATTTGGAGGTCAGGAACTGACTCCTATAAATTGTAAGTTATTTCTCCCACTTTTCAACTTCTTTAAAAGACTGATTTAGAGATAAATAGAATGATGAAAGTTGAGGCCTGAATATACTGGGAAAATTCTCAATGAATTAAATGCCCATGGAATCAATGCTTATTAAATATCCTTCTACATTTATGCTTTATCTTTTCTTTACAGAGAATATTTATTTATTCTTTGAAGAGTGCTGTATGAAAATAGGTGAATAAAACATTAATGCCCTCTGATAACTTAAAGTATAATACAAGGCTCATAATATTAGCACAAGAGAACAAATTAATGAGTTTATTAAGTGCAACATGTAGTATACTAGCACAAAAGCCTTTGTATATCAGAATGTACAAGGGGTGCTACTCTTATAGGGTTTCTCTTATAGGACCAGAGCATTTTATTGTAAAGAGTAGGGTCCTCTTTTTAAGACTGTTATGTCAGGTGGTACCCAGCTCTGATATATACACTGAAAATTCCTAGATGTGTTCTTTAACTCAGGACTTAATAGTGATTAAATGACTTAAACATTTACTGGGAATGATATCTCCCATCTCTGTTACAAGAATTATTGATATTTACAGTACACACATATAAATAATAAACTATGAAAGACTGACACTAAGTAAAAATGTCTAAATTCATGATCCTCAAATTCAGACCATCCTGGATTCAAAGTCAGCCTCCATCTATTATCAAACTTGAGCAATTTACATAATGTCGCAACCTCTGTTTACTTAGTCATAATATAATAAAACTAACTGTACTGAAGTAAGTCCCCCCCGTCAGACATATGACAAGTATGAACTGAATAGCTAATATATCCCAGCCACTGTTGGGGGTGAGTATACAGCAAGTACACAACAAACAAACAGACATAAACCCTTGCCCTCGTGAGCTTTCTTTCTACTTGCTGTGAGAATTAAGGATTTAGTACAAATTCTGATGCACATTTAGTTTTCAAACAATGTTGGATATTATTATTGTTAATTGATGATGGAGAGAAGGAGGAGGATTTCAGACACCAGTGCCTCATTATGGAGTTGATAATGACACTCAACTTCACTAAACTTCTGTATCTGGGGGAATATTTCTGGTCCGTGGCCCCTGACCTGTGTTCTCCATCTTGATCATCTCCCACAGGGGATGATCGGAATCAGAATCTGCAATTCTTGACTGGGGATCTTTATCACTATGACCCAGTCTTTGCTGGTGCACTTATTCTGTGACTAACTCAGAAACAAGTACTTGTTAATTGATTCTTACGAGAGCATTAAATTCCCTTCTATACACGCTGGAAATATTTCTAATCACTTAAAGACCATTTCATAGATGATGTAAATTATACTTTTTAAAGAATAAAATATCAGTGTTTGACTGAAACTGGTCCAGAACAATTAGGAAAAAAAGTCCTATGTAATGTTAGAAAAGAAATATATGCATAGAGAAACCTGAGAGTGTGATTAGTATGATCAGTTCTCGGGAAGTTCGGGTGTTATGGAGGGGTCCTCAAAGTAGAAGGGTTCAGAAGAGTCTGGAAAAACACTTCCAAAACTGATTAACCAACAATAGGTTTGTGTTTATCTTTTTTTCCTTAACTTCTACAAGTAGCTTCCCCCACAAAAGTCATTTTGGAAACTTTTCTTTCAAAGTTCGTAAAGACATCAATGATTTTAGTTATCTTCACGTAAAGAGGGTAATTTATCATCTAGTCAAGTGTGCATGTGTCTGCCCGGAAAGCTGTGAGCTAACATACATCATACTCAGTAGCTTCAAGGGTTTGGTTTGCCTTCTTAGGTGTGTTTGAATATAGAATTCATTTCAATATGACATTTTTTTACCTCTCATCATATTTTTCTTCTAATTAAGTTCTATAAATGTATCCTCTCCCCAGTTTGAGCTGTAATAAATTCCTTTCCTGAACTGGCCTTCTGAAAGTCACAAACCAACATTATGATGAATTACAAAATGAATAATTTCCCTTCTACTATGCTTATTTTGAGCAGCAAAGTGCTAGAGAAAAGGGAAACTGTTTCACTAGAAAGAAGGCCCTGCTCATAATAGTTAACATGCCTGTGAGTTGAACAGTTCCAACACTGACCCCAGCAGATTTCCAAAACTGGATAGGTCTAATGGAAGGACATGATTTTTCAGCTCAAAATTCTGGGATTTAATGGTATTATTGGAAGGGATCCATAAGGAGAAAAGTTTTGCTCTCATGTAAGCCCTGGAGTTCCTCATGTAGGTATGGACCTAGACCATGATTTCTTTGGGAAGTTGATTTCCTAAAGTCTTTTTTGCAGAAGAAGGGAACAGTGCCATTCATAGAATGGACTGTGGGAGAAATGAATGTGTAATTCTTATTTTTTAAGTCATTATTTGTTTCACTTCACTATATAGGCAAGTAAATGCATTATGTCTTTGATTTGAGATGGCTATGTTAAAGCTGAACAATTTGTTGCTAATATTTAGGCTGGTATTTTAATAGGTACTTAACATTGGGCACATTCGTTCCCATTACATTGTACATGAAACGCTGTATAAATAAGATTAAAGCATTGCCATAGATAAAATATCAGGCATTAACCTTTGAGACTCTTGATTTTAGAATGGATTAGCTTCAATAAATAAATAAACAGCCACAATGATCATAGTCTGGTTCAAATAATACTGCTCAATGTGTTAATCATTAATTTTACATACTTCTTTCTCAATTCCCTCTATGCCTTTATAGAGTGGGAATTGTCTTTTGCATCCTGAATTCATTGCTGTAATTTGTGTACTGTGCATTGACTGAAGCAAATTTAAGTGACATATTAGTGCAGAATTTGAGCTCCTTTTCTTTGTGTAGATAGTGGACCATGGAGTTAATGTTTCATTTATAGAATTTATTATAGAGCTATGATAATGTGGTTATGATTCATGATCTTTTCCTGGATAATGCCTGATTTAAGATATACTATAGTCTGAAAAGAAGTTTGCTTTTATATAATAAGTATGTCTACTGGTCCAAATATCCTAACACCAAATTTTCATTGGCATAACTTTTCCTCCCTGAAAGAAAACAACCAGAATTATTGTTTCAAACCAGAATTAGACATGAGCATTCACCTAAATCAACCATCCCATTTTTCAAATGAAGAATCTGAGATCCAGTGAAGTTAATTAGATTGATGGCATTCAAGAAGCCATGAGCTAGAGCTATAGCCAGGACGTCGAACCTGGCTCTTCTGGCTTCTGAGCCAGCATTCCGAGTAAGCTGTCCTGCCTGGCTGAAATGGATAATCCCTGCCGTTTCATTTGTTCCCAGTATGAAACCATTCACTGTTACCTCCCCATAACTACCTTTTCTCCTCTTTCCCTGTGTAGCATCGCCACGCACCCCCACAAAGACATCCTCGTCTCCTGTGGGGAGGACCGCGTCTGGAAGGTGGTGGGGCTCCCCAAAGGCAATGTGCTTCTCACAGGATTGGGCCACACCGACTGGCTTTCGGATTGCTGCTTCCACCCCAGGTCAGTACACACAACTCCCAGAGACAGCCTAATCTCTCCAGGAATGCACTTGTTTACACTGTGTCTTCACTCTGCTGGCTTTTATTTATTTATTTTTCTTAAACCACTTTATTGAAGTGTGAATAGGTGTACATATTTAATGTATACAACCTGATAAGTTTGGAGTTAAGTATACATCCTTGAAATCATCACTACAGTCTATACCATAAACATATCTATCATCTCCAAAAGTTTCTTCCCATCCACTTTATTTTATCATCATCATCATCATTATAAAAACACTTAACGTAAGATCTACCTTCTTAGCAATTTTTTAAGTATTCAGTAAGTATCATTTGCTGTAGGCTCTGTGCTGTACAGTAGATCTCTAGGACTCTCTCGTCTTGTATAAATGAAACTTGAAACTTTGTACTGCCACTTTTCTCTCTGCAACCCCACCTCTTCCACTGAATTTTGAAATGTCTAGATAAATGCTCCTTTGGCTTTCCTTATATTGACTTTAGATTGATTGCTTTTGATATTTAGTACATGTAAAACGTAGTCCACATGCTGATGCGTTTAAAAAGAGTGATAAGCTTCCCAGGACAAGCATTAGAAATGCTCCTTGTACTCGTAAGCTCTGAAAAGGCACATGAATTTCAATAATGCATATCAATGTTTACTTTGCCTGTGTTAATCTTGCATGATTTCCTTTTAGAATTAAATTTTCTACCAAAAAGGATCAGGAGTCAGTGATCAATTTCTTTAAAACTTTCAATGATACTCAAGACATTAAAGAAAATAAAGCAGAACAGAAAGCAATGAGCCCTGTAATTTTCAGGATTCACTGAATTTTTGTACCAAAAGAACCGGGGCACAGAAGGAAAGACATTGTTAAACACACATATACATTATTCTGGTGGCAGGAAGCTCTGCCCACAGTTGCTTGTGGTCAACTGCTATCCCTAATCCCAACTGTCTTCTCTTATTCAATATTATGCTTAACATTTGTTAAGCATCTGGCTGTATCTGGCTCTTTCTAACAGTCTCTGGTCTAACTACTCTTGGAGATGCATAGTCCTTAGTGCAACTTCTCAACCGTTCCATTGGGAAATTTTGGTCTTAGGAGGACATTATTGATTTATTTATTTTTTGTTTTCACAAGACGTTTTTTTCTTAAACCATCTTTGTCTTATCCTTAGTATGAATGTCAATGAAATTAGATTGAAATAAAAATAACTAAATTGTTCAGAAATTTGTGTGTTCATGAGAAGAGTAAACTAATTTTTTAATTTTAATTTTTGAAAATGTTTTTTAAATATAATTTTATCTTTGGTACTAGATGTTTGAATTTAGTTTTTGAACATGTAATGTGTTCTGTATCTGGTATGTGGATAAATGAATCTGCACTGCCTCTCATGTCTCAGGAACATAAAGCCCATCTTGCAAGCAGAGACAACACAATTAGAAGAGTAGCCTATCACTTCTGTAGCTGCTGGGCATACTAATCAGATTTCTATAATACCCTGTCACCATGACAACCCGTGACTCTGAAATTTTCTCATTAGTGTTTGACCAGCACATGGTCCTTTTAATAGATCTTCCGGTTTTCCCAGTCAATTACTGAAATTAAAATGAGGTGAAATACATCATTATTCACTCATAGTATGAATTTACATTCAGTACTTTCTTTGGCAGAATTTTAGTAAAATGCAGCCACACTCCTTTTTTTCTAGTGCATGTGGGATAAAAATAATGGGAGAAAATACATTTAGCTATATGTGTTTTAAGTAAGAGATAATGAATAGCAAGTGTTCCATTTGTAGAATTGGTGAAAATAATAAACGATTATTAGAAACAACAACAAAAAAGCTCTTTTTTATTTGGAGTAGAGATCGGTTCTGAAGGAGTTTATATTTCAGGCCTCAGACATTTTATAATGCTTACTGTATGTAAATCAACACCGAAGACCATACATTATGGACTATAACATATATCATATATGCATATGTATACATACATAATATTTATGCCTTAAAAGTTGTTTCTGAAACTTAAATTTGTGATATTTGATTTTTATTTTTGCTTAGGTAATTTGGTTGGTAAAAAAATAATTTATTGTTAAAGATAATATCTTTCCTATTTATATACTCATCTATAATCAAAGAATCAAACATAAAATAAATTTGATTCAAATATGACACTTTAATCTGCAGTTGGATCTTTGATTAATAAATGCAGTCATAGTCTTCCTCAGAGCCCATCTTTGTGATTAGCTTGATTCTGCTCCCTTGGATGAGGTCCAGAGTAGACACATTATAATGTGACACCTGCCTAATTCCTCTGCTCTTCATGTAGAAAAATAAACTCTTACATTTTCTTTATTTTTAATTGCAATTGTTCCTAGTTGAGTGTTTTCTGTAACTTCCAGTTGTATGTATTCCTGATTACTATGACATTCGAGCCACTGTGTCTCCTGCCACAGTGACATAATTCAGATTTCTTTTGGGGATCTAACCCACGTGATATGACAGTGGTATATACAATGAGTGACCCAAATCAGTCTTAGTCGTCTTATTTCCCTTGTCATAACGGACACCTTCAATACATAAACGACAAACACAACAGGCATAATAATATTAATATCAGGCAAAAGAGGACTAACAGAAAAAAGTTAAACTGGGAGGGTTAACTAAATATCACTTGAGGATCAGATAATATGATGTTGAAATATGTAAAACAAAGCTCGTAAATAAAAGAAAATTCTGACGAAAGTATAGTCATCAGAGTCAAAGACTTCAAAGTATATCAGTTTTTAATATGTCAAGTAAACAAAGTTACAGTGGAATTAGAGAAATTAATAAAATAGCAAGTGTATTTAGTATTACATATTGAACTTTATACTTTATGAAGAGAGATTGTAGATTCTTTGAAATCATTCATTGTTAGGTTTTTAAAAATATATAACTCTTAAACCACAAATTTAACATAAATGAATTCTTCAGAATAACAAATATACAAACTAAAGTTTGTGAGCAAGATTCAATAGTAAAAGAAAATAAATCAATAACTGAAATATAATGAAATCTGAATTATTAAAAAGTAAATAAATGAATATTGGATCAGAGAACTATAAACGGTTATTACCTAGTTGATAAACAGTCCCAAACACAATACTTATCAAACTTACGAGATGTAACCAGAACTGTGTTCAGAGTAAAATTCATCACTTTGACAGTTTTATTTTTAAATGAAAAAAAAATAAGTGAAATAAGTGAATTATGAATTTAAATTAAAAAGTACAACTGGTCAACAAATATAGAAAAGCAAAGAATGGATAAGTGAAAAGTAGAAATGAATGAATTAGAATAAAAAGAGTACATTTATATTAATCCAAAAGTTTGTTTTCAAGAAAAAATAATAAAATAAGGAACTATAATATTGAAATAAGTAGATAACTCAAAAAAAGAAAAAATACATGTAGGAAACAGAAATATTAACCTTAGCAATTTGGAAAGAGTTAAAACCACAAATACAGAGATAAAAAATATATATATGTTTGGAATTCTTGATAAAATAATAGATTTCTATGAAAATAAGCATTACCAATATTGAATCAAGATGGAGCAGAAACCCAGAATAGATTAATAACAGTGGAAGAAACTGAGTTCTAGAAGATCTGCTTTTCATTCCCATCTTCTGAAGTTTTATGACTGAGTTTTAAAAACTTTATTTAAAAAAAAACAAGATAAATTAGTTAATTTTTAGGTTCATTGAATTTTCTGAGGACAAGAAAAAAATGAAATTTTATTACTGGTTTCACAAACATAGCAAAAACATAATTTTAGATTGGGCAAGTGTAGTACCCTTGCCACAACTCTAGGCCCTTTTCACAGTTATAGATGTAAAACTTTTAAAGAGAATGCAGAAAATGGAATTCCGTTGTATGTTTAAAAAGAGCGGTATACAATGACCAAGTAAGATTTGTACTTGAAAAGCATGGAATATGTAAGTGATCCAACTATGAGGACATCATATTATAAATTATACTAATAGTTAACATTCAAAGTTACTTTCAAGTTGTTGGGTAAAAATCTAGCATCTATACTTAAGACACAGATGTTTGCAAATATTATTAAGCCCCATGTGTTGGAATTGACAAGGAGAATGGCTTTTGGAACAGCTGGGAACTAAGAAGGTCTGGCAGGTGAGTGTAGAGTCTGGATGCCATGGAATCGGATGGGTCAGACGAGGAATGGGTATTCATGGGTAATAGAGCAAAGTGGGGAACATAAAACCAAACAGGCAAAAATACCTAAAATCCAAATAGAAGCAAGGCCTCTTTGTCTAAGCCTTCGGTAGCTATGCAAGCATTGTTACTTGTCCAGTTGGTATTTATTCTCAATAAAGGTTAGCCACATTTTTTTTTCCTAATGATAATGGTTATATTTTATTAAAATATTTTCAACATTGAAATTTTATAACATATTTATAAGTTAAAAAATAAAATGTATGTGGAAAACTTTTAACTATAAACACTATACAAATATTATACAGACTCTACAAATTGAAGGCAATTTAAAACTCTTACTGCAAAGGCTGTATTCTTTTAAAATAACACTATACACATAACTAAATCATTGTCATCTATTGTTTACAGTACAATTGGTTTTGATTGCATCTAAGTTTTTAAGTTCCTTAGTAGAATTTGTGAATCAAGACACTTTTTTAGGAATGACATGGGTAACTAATCACTGTAGAACCATCTATTATTACATATTTGCCACTAGATGGCGATCATACAGTGGTAAGGTAAAACACCCTTTGCATTTACTGGGTAGACTGATGAACTGGCTGTTGAAAGTGATTCATTGGTTGCTGAAAATGATGAAGGGGTGGAGCAATGCAGAGAATGTGCATTGGTGCTGCCTTTGCACTGTTGAAAGAATGAAATGTACAATGCCAAAAAGCAGGAACCTTAAGCATAATCCTGTGCAAGGTAGACGTCATGCTCTAAACTGCTAAAACATGGAATCAGAGTTTCAGGTTGCCCAAATTAGAATCCTACCTTCACCTTTGCTAGTCTTGTCAGTTTTCTTGTCTGCAAAATGGATGTAATAATGATATCTACTTTGTGGGTTAATTATGAAGGCTAAATTCTATCATATATGAAAAACACAAGTTCTGTTGCCTGGCACCCATATGCTCAAGAAATGTTACCTATTATTATTTTTTATTCATTGATAGGTATGTTGAGAACTTAGATCAGAAATTTTTATAAAACTCGTAGCCTTGAACACAGTGGGTTAGGAAGGAAAGACTATATTGTGATGTCTGGGTTACACCAAGCTAGAATTAGAAGAATGCTCTCAAACCACGAAACATTTGAGGAGCATGTCTGAAGGTCTTACCAAGTTAAAAATAAAATCATTTATAAACTGAAAAACAAATATAATTAATGCAAAAAGATGTATGTTACTCATCTGTCCTTAGCCCTTAAAAATGTGTCTCTTTAAAAATTGTACCAAGAAGCTCATCGTATTTTGCTTTTACAGAAGAGAGAAAGAATTCTGCATATTTCCTTTTTTTTAGGTTCTAGAAGGAAAATAATTGGCTAGAAACACCAAAAAAATTACTTTTTGAAATAAAAAGTATTTAAATTGAAAGCATTTAAAAATAAAATATTTTTGTTGTTTTTGAGGAAAGTAAAGCACGTAATGTTTGACCTGCTCTGTCCACAGGCATGTATTATTATTGTTGGCCCATTTAGACTAGCTTTGGGCAATTGAAACAGAGTTGTATATCGATCTCTGGGTTAATATTAATAGATCAATAAAACATACACTACACTACCTTAATAATACATTATTTGGTCTTTACCTCATAAAGGAGGACTGCTCAATGACAGTAACATGGTTTTGAATGTAAATACAATGTCCAGTTCTCTGGTACTTGAGGTTGCATTTTCTTTGATATGGCCACAGCTTATTACGTGAAACAGCATGTATCTTCCCAGATATCTCTATAAAATGAAAGTAGTTGGGATTAGTGGTTTAAACAATTTCACAGTGCTGCATTTTTTTTCCTGATCTCACTGCCTGAGACAGAAACAGAGCTGACAGCATCCTGTTAAACATAACTTCTACCCTTATAAGCTGATTTATGAATTTGTGAGTAAATGGGTCTCTACAAAATCCCTCATATTCTCTGTTTGTGGTACAAGCTACCTGTTCATGTATTTATACAGTGCCTAAAACCATAGTATGAAAGCTCTCTGACAGGTATATCGTTTAGTTATTAAAAAATAGAAGCATGGTTAACCATTTTATTTTCTATAAACATAAAGCCAAGAGTTCAAATTTCAAAAGATAATGAAGGGATTGACGTACCATTTCCCTAAGATTGTGATGTTCTGAGCTTCAGAGGTAGATACTTTCATAATCCGGAAACCTCAGTAGATTTTTACCAAGATAATTTTGAGATATACCTATTAAATAATAAAATTCCACTTTATATTCTTTGAAGAGGTGTATGTTATGCTTCTTAATATAGTTCTTAATATAGTTTGTCACCTGTATGTGAAGAGGCTAAGCATAACAACATACTTCTTTAAATGTTTTTCTGGTCTAATTCTAAAAGTAATACATGATCACCATAGAGAAAAGTGTTAAGAAAATAAAAATTTCCCATAGTCTCACAACTCAGTGCAAACTTGGAGAGACTGCCCAAGGGCTGTCCTCGGGCAAGTGGCAGAATCTGGTTCTACATATAAGAAGCACCTTCTAAAGTCAGCCTTGTTTTCATGTGTCAGCGTGACAAAGAACCAGGTAGGTCATTTTATTTAATATCGGAGAGCCTCAGTTGCTCATTTGAAAATGGGGATTACCGACTTATAAGCTTTTCATGAAGAATGCATGAGAAAATCTATCTAAAACATTTAGCAGCCCTGGGCTCAGAGTAAGCATTTGGTAAAAGTAGCACTGTTGGAATTGTTTGGCAGATTCTAGTCGAGATCTGGTTTCCTCTGAAACCAATATTGTCTCCAGGTCTATTGGCCTGTCTCTCTCTTTCTAGCAAGGAAAAAAAGGGAAAAAAATCTGAGGAATACTATAAGCTTATTTAGGGCAGGGTCTATATCTTATTCATCTCTGTATCCTTGGGACATAGCTTATCAATTGAAACATTATAGGGAATCAATAAATATTTAACTAAAATGAACAGAGTAGAAGATAATAGACCAGGAATATGACCACTTTCTCTCATACTCTTGGTAGTATCATGTGATTATACGGATATACGCACAAACATACACATGCATACACACACGCACCACTTGTTACCACTGAGATCGCTTTATCATAGGAACTTAAAACCTAATATTAGTCCTTCATTTGACATAAAAACCCTAAAGTATAAAATCTTCTCTGAATAATATTGCACTGAGGATAAATTTCAGTCAAAAGTCCAATCATTAGGGGAAGAACTTCAAAAATCTCTCCTTCATAAAAACAGAGAGAACATTGGCAAAAATTGTCACAATCAACTTTTTCAGAACTCTAGAAATTAACCAAGCATGGACCAATTAATGGAGCATTTATTAAAGAAAAATTACTGCACCCGAGTAAGAATGTGACCTTTTTCATGTTTTAACTTGCCCCATCCCCATCCCTTTCTTTCCCCAACTCTGCAGTAGTCTTGAAAACCAACTGCTTCACAACCATGGTAGCAAGTAGCAGAGCAGAACAAGTTTGAAAAGCTCTACAAAGCCCCATTCTCAGAGAAATGTCACTATATGAACTTTCAAGAAACCCCCTGGAAACCCCTATTTGCAGGGCCCTATTTGTTTTTATTTGACCTGAGTCAGGGCTTACTTTGTGTGAATGGACTATTTTCCAGGGCATTTGTAGCAAACAATCAGCAGTACATGTTTAATATTGCAGCTGCCTGAGGTAACAATAACAGTTAAGCAAACAAGAAGTTAAGCAAAATTCTTAAACAGAAAACCTAGATAATTAAATGTCCGTAGGGAGCATTGAAACACTATCATGTTCCTAGGAATATCAACGGATACATGCATTTGAAGGGCATGCTCAGGAAAGACTTGAGAAGGGTCTAATCTCTCACAGCTGGCTGAGCTGTGAAGTTCAGCTCAAGCAGGAAGTAAAGGCTAAGTAAGGCAGAGTTGCGAATTTCCGAATTTCCGGAGTGTTGAACATGTGCCCCAACAGAGCCAGTCAACAAAGACTGGATGACTCATTCGTTCAAGGCATTTAAACATCACCTGTTTAATCGTTAACGAAACAGGCAGACTTCTTTGACCCCACACAACAAAGAATATAGACTTTATTGAATTACTTCAGGAAAATCACTAAAAACAGCAACAACAAACAGGAGCAACAACAAACCCTGGAGAGGAGGAAATCTCATTTATAGACTTTCCACGTTGTACTATTTAAAATGTCAGGTTTTCAAAAATGACAAAAAATTGAAAGCATGAAATAAAGCTGGACAAGATGCTGCAGAATCTGTAAATATGTTAAATAACAAGTTGGAATGAAAATTGCAGAGGGAATTAAGATAATCAGCTGACTTTAAAAAGATTATCCTGGATTATCCAGGAGGGTCCAATGTAATCACAAGCCTCCTTGAAATGTGAAAGAGGAAGGCAGAAGGGTCAGAGAAAGAGCAATGTGATGCCATGTGTTGTGAGAAAGAGCTGCTCTCCTGGAGACACCAGAAATAACCAGCCCTTTTGATATCTTGACTTCAGCCCAGTGACACTTGTTGCAGAATTTTGGCCTCCAGAATTAGAAAATAATAAATTCATCTTATTTTATTTCCACTGTTTGTGGTCATTCGTTACAGCAGCAAAAAGAAAATACACATATCTTGTACTACTATTGTTAAATTTATTCCTAAGTATTTTAACCTTTTTGATGCTATTGTAAGTGAAAATGTTTTCTAAATTTAATTTTCAGATTGTTCAGTCCTAAGGTACAGAAATACAGTTGATTATTGTATATTGATCTTGTATCAATATACAATCTCATTTATTAATTTTAATATTTTTAGTAGATTTCTTAGAATATTCCCTATATTTTATCTTGGCATGTTATCTCTGAGGATAGTGTTCCTTTTCTAGTATAGATACCTTCTACTTCTTTTTCTTATCTAATTATTCACCTAAAGCCTCTAGAACAGTGTTGAATATGCATGGTAAGAGGAGATGTCTTTGTCTTATTTCTGATCTTAGGGAGAAAGTTTTCCATCTTTCATCACTAAGTATGTTAGCTATGAATTTTGTGTAGATGTATTTGTCAGGTTGAGGAAGTTCCCTTCTGTTCCCAGTTTGTTGAGTGTGTTTCTCACAAAAGGGTATTGGATTTCATTAAATGCTTTTTCTGCGACTATTGAAATGACTATATAGTTTTTGTCCTTTATTTTATCAATATAGCGTTTTACATTGATTGACATTTGTATGTTGAATCAACTTTCCATTCCTGGAATAAATACTAGTTGGTCATGGTATATAACACCTTTAAAAAAAAATTGGTTTATAACATTATATAAGCTTCATGTGTACAAATTATATTTTGACTTCTGTATACTCTACAGTGTGCTCACCATCAAAAGTCGTTTTCATCCGTCAACAGTTGACCCCTTTACCTATCTCGCCCTTCCTTCACTTCTCTTCCCCTCTGGTAACACTACTCTGTTCTGTATCTATATGTATGTTTTTGTTTAGTCTATTTAATTTGTTTATTTAATATGCCACATACAAGTAAAATGATATGGTATTTCTCTGTCTTATTTCACTTAGCATAATACCTTCAAGGTCCATCCATGTTGCCTCAAATGGCAAGATATCACATTTTTATGGCTGAGAAGAATTCCATTGTATGTATATACCACATCTTCCTTACCCATTCATCCCATCAGTGGACACTTAGGTTTTTTCCATATCTTGGCTATTATAAATAATGCTGCAATGAAAATAGGGGTGGATATATCTTTTTGAGTTAATGTTTTCATATTCTTCAGATAAATACTCAAAAGTGGAATAGTTGGATCATATGGTAGTTCTACTCTTAATTTTTTGAGGAATCCTCATACTGTTTTCCATAGTGGCTGCACAAATTTACATTCCCTCTGACAGTGTATGAGATTTCCTTTTTCTACATATCATCTCCAACAGTTGTTATTTCTTGACTTTTTGGAAACCCTTTTAATATGTTGCTGGATTCAGTTTGCTTGTTTTTGTTGAGGATGTTTGCATGTATATTCACAAGAGATATAGATTATAGTTTTCTTGTGATGTCTTTGCCTGGTTTGGGAATCACTGCAATACTGGCTTCACTGAATGAGTTGGGAAGTTTCCCTCTTATATTTTTTGGAAGAATTTATAAAGGATTAGTGTTAATTCTTTAAATATTTGGCAAAATTCATCAGTGAAGCCATCTGGTTCTAGCCTTTTCTTTGTGGAATACTTTTTATTACTAATTCAATTAGAGGATTTTTTTTTCATTTCACCTAGATTATCTAATTTGTTGCCATATTGTTGCCATATTTATTACAGTGTTGTTCATAGCTTCCTGTATCATCATTTTTAATTCTGTAAATTTGGTAGTGATGTCCCTTTCTTCTTCTTTTTTTTTTTTTGTTTATTGAAGTATAGTTGATTTACTGGTATGTTGTGTTAGTTTCTGGTATACAACAAAATGATTATACACATGTTCTTTTTCATATTCTTTTCCATTATGCTTTATTACAGGATACTGAATATAGTTCCCTATGCTATACAGCAGGACCTTGTTGTTTATTTTATATATAGTAATTTGTATCTGCTAATCCCAAACTCCTATTTATCCCTCCCCTACCCCCTTTCCCTTTGGTAACGTTTGTTTTCTAGGTCTGTGAATCTGTTTCTTTTTTGTAAATAAGTTCATTTGTAATATATTTTAGATTCCACATAAAAATGATATCATATGGTATTTGTGTTTCTCTTCTGACTCACTGCACTTATATGATAATCTCTAAGTCATCCATGTTGCTGCAAATGGCATTATTTCATTCTTTTTTAGGGTTGTGTAGTATTCCATTATATAGATATCACATCATCTTTATCTATTCACCTGCTGATGGACATTTAGGTTGCTCCATGTCTTGGCTATTGTGAATAGTGCTGCTGTAAACATTGGGGTGCATGTATCTTTACAAATTAGAGTTTTCTCTGGATATATGTCCAGAAGTGGGATTCTTGGATCCTATCACAACTCTATTTTTAGTTTTTTAAGGAACCTCCATATGGTTTTCCCTAGTGGCTGCACCAATTTACATTCCCACCGATAGTGTAGGAGGGTTCCCTTTTCTCCACACCCTCTCCAGAATTTGTTATTTGTAGACTTTTTAATGATGGCCATTCTGACTGCTGTTAGGTGATACCTCATTGTAGTCTTTTTTTTTTTAATTTACTTTTTATTTTTGGCTGCGTTGGGTCTTCATTTCTGTGCGAGGGCTTTCTCTAGTTGCGGCAAGTGGGGGCCACTCTTCATTGTGGTGTGCGGGCCTCTCACTATCGCGGCCTCTCTTGTTGCGGAGCACAGGCTCCGGATGCGCAGGCTCAGTAACTGTGGCTCACGGGCCTAGTTGCTCCGCGGCATGTGGGATCCTCCCGGACCAGGGCTCGAACCCGTGTCCCCTGCATTGGCAGGCAGATTCTTAGCCACTGTGCCACCAGGGAAGTCCCCTCATTGTAGTCTTGGTTTACATTTCTCTAATAATTAGTGATGTTGAGCATCTTTTCATGTGCCTGTTGGCCATCTGTAAATCTTCTTTGGAGAAATATCTATTTAGGTCTTCTGCCCATTTTTTATTGTGTTGTTTGTTTTTTTGTCATTGAGTTTTATGAACTCTTTGTATATTTTGGAAATTAAGCTCTTGCTGGTCGCATTGTTTGCAAATATTTTCTCCCATTCCATAGGTTTCCTTTTCATTTTATGGTTTCCTTTGATGTGCAAAAGCTTGTAAGTTTGATTAGGTTCCATTTGTTTATTTTTGCCTTTATTTCTATTGCCTTGGGAGAGTGACCTAAGAAAACATGGCTATGATTTATGTCACAGAATGTTTTGCCAATGTTCTCTTATAGGAGTTTTATGGTGCCATGTCTTATATTTAACTCTTTAAGCCATTTTGAGTTTATGTTTGTGTATGGTGTGAGGGAGTGGGTAGCTTCATTGATTTACATGCAGCTGTCCAACTTTCTCAACATCACCTGCTGAAGAGACAGTGTTTTCTCCACTGTGTATTCTGGCCTCCTTTGTCAAAGATTAATTGACCATAGGTGTGTGGGTTTATTTCTGGGCTCTCTATTGTGTTCCATTAAACCATGTGACTGTTCTTATGCTAATACCATGCTGTTTGATTACTATAGCTTTGTAATATTGTCTGAATTCTAGGAGGGTTATGCTGCTAGCTTTGTTCTTTTTCCTAAGGATTTCTTTGGCAATTCTGGGTGTTTTGTGGTTCCATATAAATTTTAGGATTATTTGTTCTAGTTCTGTGAGAAATGTCATGGGAAATTTGATAGGGATTGCATTAAATCTGTAGATTAATTTGGGTACTATGGCTATTTTAACAATATTAATTCTTCCAATCCAAAAGCATGGAATATGTTTCCATTTCTTAGAATCATCTTTAATTTATCAATGTTTTATAGTTCTCAGCATATAAGTCTTTCACCTCCTTGTTCAGGTTTATTCCTAAGTATTTTATTTTTTGGATGCAATTTTAAAAGGGATTTTTTTTTTCACTTTACATTTCTGATATTTCATTATTTGTGTAAAGAAATACAACCAATTTCTGTATGTTAATCTTGTATCCTGCTACTTTGCTGGATTCGTTTATCAGTTCTAGTAGTTTTTGTGTGGAGTCTTTAGGGTTTTCTTTATATAGTATCATGTCATCTGCATATAATGACAATTTTACCCATTTCCTTCCAATGTGAATACCTTTTATTTCTTTTCTTGTCTGATTGTTATGGCTAGGACTTCCAATACTATGTTGAATAGAAGTGGTGAGAGTGGGCATTCTTGTCTTGTTCCAGATTATAGTGGGAAGGATTTCAGCTTTCTACCATTGAGTATTATGTTGGCTGTGTGTTTGTCATACATAGCTTTTATTATGTTGAGATATGTTTTTTCTATATACATTTTGGTAAGTTTTTAATCATGAATGGGTGTTGAATTTTATCAAATGCTTTTTCTGCATATATTGAGACGATCTTATGTTTTTTGTCTTTTCTTTTGTTGATCAGTGTATCACATTGATTAATTTGTGTATTTTGAACCATCCTTGCGACCCTGGGGTGAATCCAACTTGATCGTGGTGTATGATCTTTATTTATGTATTGTTGGATTGGCTGGCTAGAAATTTTTTGCATCTATATTCATCAAAGATATTGGCCTATAATTTTCTTTTCTGGTAATGTCTTTGTCTGGTTATGGTATTAAGATGATGGCATCATAGTATGATTTGAGGAGTGTTGCCTCCTCTTCAAACATTTGGAAGAGTTTGAGAAAAATCAGTTTAAGTTCTTCTTTGTATGTTTGGTAGAATTCCCCAGTAGAGCCATCTGGTCCTGAACTTTTGTTTGCAGGAAGTCTTTTTTTGTTTTTTGTTTTGTTTGTTTGTTTAATTACAGATTCTATTTCACTTCTAGTGATCAGTCTGTTCAAATTATCTATTTTTCTTGATTCAGTTTTGGTGGGCTGTATGTTTCTGAAACTTGTCCATTTCCTCTAGGTTGTCCAATTTGTTGGCATATAATGGTTCATAGTATTCTATTATGTTTTTTTGTATTTCTGCAGTATCCATTGTTATTTCTCCTCTTTCATTTATTATATTGTTTACTTGGGTCCTCTCTCTCTTTTCTTCTTGGTGAGCCTAGCCAGAGGTTTGTCTACTGTGTTTACCCTTTCAACGAACCAGCTCTTGGTTTTATTGATTTTTCTATTTTTTTAATCTCTATTTTATTTATTTCCTCTTTGATCTTTATTATTTCCTTCCTTCAGCTGACTTTAGGTTTTGTTTGTTCTTCTTTTTCTAATTCTTTTAGGTGGTAGGTTAGGTTGTTTGAGATTTTTCTTGTTTTTTGAGGATGGCCAGTATCTCTATGAACTTACCTCTAAGGCCTGCTTTTGCTTCATGCTGTAGATTTTATATGGTTGTGTTTTCATTGTCATTTGTCTCAAAGTATTTCTTAATTTCCTCTTTGATTTTATCATTGACTCATTGGTTTTTTAGTAGCATATTGTTTAATCTCCATGGAATCTTTTTTTTTCTTGTTTCTCTTTCCATAGTTGATTTCTAGTTTCATGGTGTTGTGGTCAGAAAAGATAATTGAAATAATTTCTATCCTCTTAAATCTGTCAAGACTTGTTTTGTGTTCTAGTATGCAATCTATCTTAGAGAATATTCCATGTGCACTTGAAAAGAATATGTATTCTGGTCTTGGGGGGGTGTAATGTCCTGAAAATATCAATTAAATATAACTGTTCTATTTAGTATCTCTGTTGCCTTATTGATTTTTTGTCTGGAAGATCTGTTCATTGATGTCAGTGACATATTGAAGTCTCCGACTATTATTGTATTCCCACCAATTTCTCCCTTTATGTCTGTTAATATTTGCTTCTTTTTTGTTTGTTTTTTTTCTGTTCTTTTTTTTTTTTTTGTATTTAGGTGCCCCTATATTGGATTCATACATGTTAATGAGCGTAATATCCTCTTCTTGTATTGATCCTTTTATCATTATATAGTATCCTTATTTATCTTTCTTTATGGCCTGTGTTTTAAAGTCTATTTTGTCTCATATGAGTATTGCTACCCCCACTTTCTTGTCATTTCTGTTTGCATGAAATATTTTTTTCCAACCCTCACTTTCAATGAATGTGTGTCCTTTGCCCTAAAGTGAGTCTCATGTAGGCAGCACATTGTAAGCTCTTGTTTTATTATCCATTCTACCACTCTATGTCTTTTGATTGGAGCATTTAGTACATGGACATTTATACTAATTATTGATAGATATGTATTTATTGCCATTTTAATCCTTGTTTTCCAGTTGATTTTGTATTTCTTCTTCCTTTTACTTTTTGTTTTTCCTTTCGTATTTTGATGGTTTTCTTCTTTATTACACTTGAGGTTTTTTTTTTTTTTAATCTATTGTATGCTTTTTATATGTGGTTACCCTGTTTTTCAAGTATGTTAAGCCATTACTATATCTACTTGCTTTAGACTGGTAGTCATATAGACTCAAACACATTCTAAAAAAAAATCTACATTTTCTTCCTCCTCTCCCCCACATTTTATCATTTTGATGTCTTGTTTTACATCTTCATGTTTATCCTTTTGCTGTTCATTGTAGTTATCATAGCTTTCACAATTTTTTTTTTTTGCAAATCTGTGTACTGGCTTGTTTAAGTGATTTACTTTTCAATTTTGGATTTTTCTTTCCTATGGATTCTTGCTTCTTTTCTATTTAGATAAGACCTTTCAATATTTCTTTTAGGATCTGTTTAGTATTGCTGTATTCTTTTAGTTTTTGCTTGTATGAGAAATTATTTCTCCCTCCTTCTGTTCTAAGTGATAATCTTGCTGGGTAGAGTATCCTGGGTTGCAAGTTTTTCCCTTATGGGACTTTGAATATATCTTGCCACTCCCTTCTGGCCAGAAACATTTCTGTAGGGAAATCAGCTGATAGCCTTATGGGGATTCCCTTGTAATTCAATCTTTGTTTTTCTCTTGCTGCCTCTGGAATCCTCTCTTCATCTTTTAATTTCACCATGTTAATTATAACGTCTTGGTGTAGGCCTGTTTCAGTTCATCTTTTTTTGGAACCCTCTGTGCTTCCTGTACCTGGATATCTGTTTCCTTCTTTAGGTTTGGGAAGTTTTCAGCCATAATTTCTTCAAACACATTTTTGATCCCCTTTTCTCTTTCTTCTCCTTCTGGGGTCCCTATTATGTGTGGATTGGCACACTTTATATTATTCCATAGGTCTCATATATTGCTTTCATTTTTTTTTTCATTTTTCTTTCTGTCTGCTGTTCTTATTGGGTGATTTCCATTATTCTATCTTCAAGATCACTTATTTGTTCTTCTGCATTATTCAGTTTTCTGTTTATTGCCTTTAGCTCAGCTTTTGTTCCAGCAAATGAGTTTTCTAAATTTGATTGGCTCCTCTTTATAGTTTCTAGTTCCTTTTTACAGTAATCTACATATTTCTATCGATAGCCTTTCTTAATTCCTTCACTATTTTTATTACCTCTTTTTTGACCTTGGGGCCCTAGTAAACTGTGGAGAGGTCTGTTTCATTGTTCTTTTAGGGGAATTCTCTTGATCTTTTAATTGGGAGTTTCCCCTGCTTCTTCATTTTACTTATATTTCTCTGACTCTATGAGTTGAGAATAAAGTTATCTACTGTTGCCTTGAAGGGGTATTTTTATGTGGGAGTGTCCCTATGTAGCATGCATAAGTCTAACATTTTTAGTGTGAGGGCTGTTTTTAGTATGGATGCCTGCCATGTCTTTCCTCAATGTGTGCTGGCCTTTATCCCCCTGATCAGGGGGTGTGATTGGTATTGTGATAACCAGAACCTGCACTGGATGTTGAACTGGGCCTCCTCTTTGCTCTGTGGTTGTCACAGCCCTGTTGCGGGCAGAATCTGTTCCCAGTTGTTGGAGTAGAATCCCCCACATCTGTTTCTGAGCTGTGGTGTGAGGTGGGCAGGACTGGAGCATTTCTGCTGAGAGAGCCACTGAGTATTCCTCTGCAGGAGCTGTTCACCTGGAAGTCTGTGGTGTCGCCTGCCACCTGTTATGCATGCTCACAAAGTACACTTTTGTTGGCACTGCCCTTGGCCTGCCTCAACCGTGAGACAGGCAGTCGGCCTGAGTGTCCCTAAGGTGCTGTGCTGACAAAGCCCCCAGTGCAGATCCATTGGCACATTGGCTGAAGTCAGGCACCAGGACAGCTATAGTCACACATTTGGACCCATCTTGGGAGCTACAGAATCAGCTGATACACTGGCCCTGCCTCACTGTGCCCCAGCTGGCAAAGCCCACAGCTGCTAACACCAGACCTGCCCCAGTCAGGGCAGTACTCTGCTCGGATGTGCTGCAGGCACTGAGATTTCAAAGCTGCTAGCAGTGGCATAAATCCTTGGATCGCATAGATGCCCGGACAGTGCTCAGATTTCAGCCCCTGCTCCATGTGTGGACCACCAGCTGGCACTTGCACACTCCCAGAGCTTGTAGAGGTGGAGCTGCCTCCCCTGTGAGTGTGCCAAGAGTAAGGCTGCTTTGGCAGGGCCCCTCCCTTTGTCACGTGGTAACAGTGGGGCTTCTGTGGTGCACTCAGGCTCTGTCCTTTGTACACCCCTGTTGTGGTTTGGGCCATACTCCGGCAACTTCAGGCTGTCTCCACACAGCCAACCCCAGTCCTCTTCTCAGGTCTGTCAGCTGAAGCCTGACTTTCAGCCTCTAGTCCCCACGTGCACTGGAAGATGCAGGTCTTGGGCTCGCCAGTGCAGGGAGGTGGCCAGGACCATCTGTGCTGGTGTCTCTTGGTACTGCCTGCCTCAGTCTGGCTGCTGTACTCGCTGATCTCCCAGCCAGTGAGGGGGCTTCCCGGGGTGAGGAAACCTTTCCTCTTGCACAGCTCCCTCCCAGGGGCACAGGCCCAGTCCCAATTCCTTTTTTTGTTTTTTCATCCTACTGAGTTATGTGGTAATCTTTCTTACAACTTTAGTTGTATGAGATCTTCTGCCTGTGTTCAGTGGGTATTCTGTGAGAATTGTTCCACCTGCAGATGTATTTTCATGTATTCGTAGGAGGAGGTGGGCTCCCTTTTCTTCTATTCTGCCATGTTGATCCCTTTTTTCATTTTTGATTTTAATAATTTCGGTCTTCTCTCCTTTTCTTTTGATTTATTGATTGATTGATTGATTCCCCTCTGTTCTCTAAGGTGGTTTTAGTGGGGTTTTCCAGGCTCTTTTCTTTTTGAGTACTTCTTAATGCTGCTGTTTTTTGTTTTTTGTTTTCTTTTGGCTGCGTTGCCTCTTCATTGTTGCACATGAGCTTTTTCTTGTTGTGGCAAGCGAGGGCTACTCTTCGTTGCAGGGTATGGGCTTCTCATTGCGGTGGCTTCTTTTGTTGTGGAGCACGGGCTCTAGGCACACGGGCTTCAGTAGTTGCAGCACACAGACCCCAGAGTGTGCAGGCTTCAGTAGTTGTAGTGCGTGGGCACAGTAGTTGCAGTGTGTGGGCTCTAGGTTGTGCAGGCTACAGTAGTTGTGGCATGTGAGCTCAGTAGTTGTGGCTCGAGGGCTCTAGCGTGCAGGCTCAGTAGTTGTGGCACACGAACTTAATTGCTCCACGGCATGTGGGATCTTCCCGGACCAGGGATCGAACCCACATCCCCTGCATTGGCAGGCGAATTCTTAACCACTGCGCCACCAGGGAAGTCCCTTCTCTCCTTTTCTATTGATCAGTTAGGCCAAAATTTGTCAGTTTTATTGTTCTTTTCAAAGAACCAACTTTTATTATTGATTTTCTGTATATTTTTAAAAATCCTCTATTTCATTTATTTCCACTATAATATATATTATTTTATTCCTTCTGCTTGCTTTGGATTTAGTTTTCTCTTTTTCTCCTTTCTTAATGTGAAAGGTTACGTTATCATTGTAATCTTTATTATTTTTAATGTACCATTTACAGCTATGAATTTCCTTCTAAGCAATGCTGTAGAAACATTCCATAAGTTTTGGAATTCTGTATTTTTGTTCCCAAAACAAAATAAAACAATTTTTTCTTTCCATTAAATACAACATGAACTGTAGGTTGAATTAAACGTCTTTTTTATTGTTTACCTTTGTTATCAAGGTTTATTTTAATATCAGATGTTTAAGCAACTCTGGTTAGTTGGTGATATCATTTACTGCTGGTATTGTTGCAGCAATATGTTCAGTACATTCTTGAGTTTGTTTTTTTGATTCACCTTTTAGTAATTATTGGATTCCCTTCAAGCATGGATCCATAGGATTTCTTAATTTACTGATTCTTGATAAACACATTTTCTTATTTTAAGTAAAAAATGTTGAATCTAATCTTTGTATCTAATTCAAGGCATTAAATCTTTTATTGAGGTATGGTTGAATTACAGTATTATGTAAATTTCAGGTGTACAGCATAGTGATTCACAATTTTAAAAGATTATACTCCATTTATAGTTATAATAAAATATTGGCTGTATTCCCCATGCTGTATAACATATCCTTGTAGCTTATTTATTTTATACATAGTTTGTACCTCTGAATCCTCCCTCCTATCTTGCCCCTCCCCGCTTCCCTCTCCTCACTGATAACAACTAGTTTGTTTTCTGTATCTGTGGGTCTTTCTTTTTTGTTATATTCACTAGTTTGTTTTATTTTTTAGATTCCATATATAAATTATAGCATATAGTATTTGTTTTTCTCTGTCTGACTTATTTCACTAAGCATAATACCCTCCAAGTCCCTCCGTGTTGTTGCACATGGCAAAATTTCATTCTTTTTTATGGCTGAGTAGTATTCCATTGACCATATATACCACATCTTCTTTATCCATTCATCTCTTGATGGACACTTAGGTTGTTTCCATGTCTTGGCTATGGTACACTTATAATAGTCATTTTTATTCACATTATTTTAATAATTAATTTTTCTGATTTATCTTTTTTGTTTTCTCTTTCTGACCCTGCTCTTAAACATATATTTGATTTCCCAGACCTATCATCTATATGTGTGCATGCGCACAGGAGGTTTTCAATGATATTTAATAGATATTATGAATTATTTAACTAGGTCTGATAATAGTCTGGATTTTATTTTGGCATCTCAAACTACTGAAGTATTAGTTATTCTTTAAAGATTAATAGGACATATTGTCAAATATACATATGATAAACATATGCCAGTTATGTGATCTGTGTAACCTAGCTAAGAAATTAAGCAATCTGACTTTTATGCCCATATGTTTTTTTTAATTTAAAAAATTGAAGTATAGTTGACATACAGTATTGTGTTAGTTTCAGGTGTACAAGATAGTAATTCAACATTTATATACATTACAAATTGATTATCACATTGTCTAGTGACTATCTGTCACCATACAAAATTATTCCAGTATTATTGCCAAGTCTGTCATCTATTTTTATCATCTTCATCTAATTCATCTCTTTACCCTCCTCTAAGTTAGGTACAAAGTTAAAAATTATGATTTTTTACTTTACTAATTAACATTTATAAAATAACTTACATATGTTTGTAGCTCCCTTGCAGATTTTAATTAGATAATGATGTTTTCCCTTGCTCCATGGAAGAGCCATGTAGTTATAGTTCTTTTAATGTCTCTAAACAATTAGGCACTGCACACATAACCCCATTTAGGGTTGTTCTGTGTATCCCCCTGAAGAGCTAGGAAGTAGCTTCTGCTTTCTTTCTCCAGGTCTCTGATTCACATCCATGTCTGCCACCTGCCACCTGCCACAGCCAGTGTTAGGGCACACCCGTGAAGAGCTTTAATTCGACTCATATTTTAATAGCTTGTTTCATTTGCATAGAGCTGTCATTGTACGAAATCCTGTTGTTTTTACCAGACACCAAGATTTGATTCCAATCTGACTTGTTGCATGGCAGGAAAATATTCAGTTTTCACATAAATAATATATTTAGGTCATGGATTCATACTCGACAGGCTTGACAGAATATGGTAGTTCACATCCACATTTTTTTTCCAACTTGGGGTATAAGAGTGAGATCACTTGGAAGGGACATTCTTGGTACAGCCACTCCAATCTCCCTTGGGTCTTCAGCTAGCTGCTGATGCAGGTTCAGGAAACTGTGACACTCGCCTTACCTGACCAACCTAAGAAGCTGTCAGTGGCCTTACTGTTGTAAAACACTTCTGGATGAGTGAGCCATAAGTGGTACATATCCAATTAGCAGAAAACATTTGATCACATGGGACTGATACATTAAACTTAAAATACACATTCTATATATATAAACATTATTTATAATTTTGAATTCCTTTCCTGAGTGGGGTTTATCATTCTGTATCCCATTTTTACAAATACCCCTATGTCTGGGTTGCATTACATGATCCTCATTTCAGATATTTCCTACTGTACCACTGCTTTCTCTGACTTCATAGATGCTAAGTTGTTTGATGCGAAGTTGTCTTGAACATTTTGGAAGTATGATGCAGCAGTTTTCTAGATATTTATCCTTTCTTTGTTAGTGAATGGATTTCAGAGGGAGTTACTTTCTCTGATTCTTTAAAATTATCCTCTTCTTCTTTTAGCATCATTTCAAGTATCTTCTGGTTTAATGAAAAAACCAAGATGAAATAATTCAATTGAAAACTGGTCTAAGTGTGCTGACTTTCCAGTTATTTTGCATGACCTTTTCAAAAAGAAACCTTAAGACTCTGTGAGCTTTTTCTTTTCTTAGTCCTTTCCCCAAAGGAAGGTCAGCTTCTGAGGTTTTGTGACCCATTCAAATCTAGAGGGAGCTCCCACTGGGTATTCTGCTTATACTTTAGACACTTGTTCCCGAAAACACTCCTTGCTGCAGTGACCTTCTGTATTATGAACTCTAGTCCCATAAATTCCCCTCTGTTCCATAAGGAGGTTTTAGTGGGGTTTTTTCCAGGCTCTTTTTTTTTTTTTTTTTGAGTACTTCTTAAGGCTGCTGTTTTTCTTTCTTTCTTTCTTTTTTTTTTTTTTTTCTAGTTGTGGCAAGCTTTTTCTAGTGTGGCAAGTGGGGGTTACTTTTCGTTGTGGTGTGCAGGCTTCTCATTGCAGTGGCTTCTCTTGTTGTGGAGCACAGGCCCTAGAGTGTGCAGGCTTCAGTACTTGTGGTGCACAGGCTTAGTTGCTCCATGGCATGTGGGATCTTCCCGGACCAGGGATCGAACTCGTGTCCTCTGCATCAGCAGGTGGATTCTTAACCACTGTGCCACCAGGGTAGTCCCAATGCTGCTGTTTTTAAAACTACAAACCAGATCTTTATGCATTCTTCTAGCTAATTTGGTGTGTAACGTATTTAGCAGACATTCCTTGAGATCTTGGGCATCTGATGACAAGTTTCTTAGTTTCAGGATTAGAGCATTTGTTCTTTGTTTTCATTTTTTCCTGGTCATTCTTACAAACTCTGGGTGGGGGAGTTAGTAGCTTGTGTCCATATCATCATCTTACTCAGAAGCCTGTGTTTATTTTTAATAGATGATTAAAATTGACCTTTCAGGCCATTTTCATTCTTGAGTTTTTATATAAGCAAATTTTGCCCTAAGACTATTTCTATAGGCAAGAAGTTTCTCAGGTCAAATAGATGCTGTCAAAATAATGACTCCAGGAACTGTTAAATGCCATGAGGAACTAACATTTTGCCTCTAGTTAAACCAAAAATCATTCAACTGTATCTAAGCTGTAAAGAAATATTAGCTTGTATGACCTAACCTTGCTGATTGATGCCCTGATTAAATTACAGAGGAAACCTTGGCAAGTTAGTGCAGATCTTAGAAAATTCTGTTGCTTTACAAATAAAGCTCACAGTTCTCATCTCAGGAAGGCATTATAATATATATGAAAGCATTTTAACTGAGAGGATGTAACGTTGAAAGACACATCAAGCCCTCAGGTAGAGAGTTGTCATTCTGGATCGACAATGTGCTTTGATGTAAATGTGCACCAGGTCCACATCCATATGAGCAAACTGGCTCATGGAACGGCTCTTCCCTTTATTTTCAACTCTATTCAAAGACTGTATCAAATACTCAGCACAATCATAGGGTGATAATAGCCATCATAAAAATCATGACATGGCAGCAGCAGGCTTTCGTACCTAAGTGTTGTTACTGATAGCAAAGTAAGCAGTATAAAGGTATTAAGAATATGTTAAATATACCATTGTTTTAATTTTGTTAGCATCTTATCAGAGAGAATCAAACTTTACCTCTTAAATACAATTCACTGACAGATGAAAAACAATGGCAAAGGCTAAAGCAAATATAACTTATGGAGGACCAATTAGAAGAAGGTGAGGCTAAAGGTAAAATAACCAGATAGACTAATGAAATAGTCCAGGTGAAAACTGAGCAAGACCTCCTATCCTTTTTCAATCTGGATTCTTCAAGGGAATTAAACACTAGAGGAAATTGAGTGATACTTTTTCAATTCTCTAATTCTGGATTTCTGAATGTATAAGAGATACATAAATATAGTATATTCAATGGGTGTATTATGACATTAGGGCTTAAGTCTCTTGCTAGACCCCTGATTGAGAAAGGCTAAGGCCCAGTGAGTGGTAATAGAACAAAAACTTGATTTATAAAGATATATGAGATAGACACAATAAGTATAACTTTCCTATCAGAATTGGGGAAAATTGAACATTTAATATGGCCCCAGATTTTTAACTTGAAAAACTGGGCATCTGAGATAAAGAATATAGGTAAAGGAATACATTTATGGAAACTTTTATAACTTCATTTTGGGTTTATTTAGTTTGAAATGTCTTTAGGGTATTTAGGTAAAGATATTTAGTATGTGAATCTGAATCTCAGGAGATTCCAGCTAGTGTGTGAGTTATCTACTGCCACAATAATGTTGCATAATAAAACATCCCAAATATGTTTAGCTTTTAATACAAGAATTATTTCTGCAGCTCATAATTTTGTAGGTCATCAGTAAAGATTGGGCTTATCTGGGAAGATCTGATTTCACCTGGGCTCTTTCATATATCTGTTTTCAGGCCAAGCCGCTGTGTATCTCACCTTCTGGTAGTGTCATTGGAGTGCCTTCAAAATCTTCCACATGTCTCATCCTCTACATGTTTCTCACATTCCTCCCACAGGGTAGGCTGGATGTGTTCTCACAAAGGCTCAGGCACAAAGACAAGCAAGCTCAACTATGCAAGAGAACCAACAGACTTGTGCATATTATCTTGAGGACTAGGCTTGAATGGACATAACATAATTTCCTTCTCATTCTATTGGCCAAAGCCCAGAGTGAAAGAGGGTGGGGACTACAAAGTGTCAAGGTCAAAGGCTTGGATACAGGAAGAGGTGAAGAATTGAATCCCTTTTTGCATTCTATCATTTCATATGGATGGAGTGACTGTGCATCCAGGTTTGCCCAGAAAAGTCCCAGTGTATTCCTGTTACCTTTATAGAACTATTAATAGCACACCCCCTTACTCTAAAAATTGCTCCAATTTGAGTGATAAATTATATGGAAGGCCTACATTGTGGGGGTTGATTAGGAATAGATGAACTAATTGGAGCAGAATGTTCAATGGGAGGAGAAGAGACTCTTGATTTATGATTAGAGTCCATGAAGGAGGTGCCAGGGAGCAGGAAATGAGCCAGGACAGAATGGATCTGAGGAAGCCAGGAAAAAAAGAGATGCATGAAACAGGGTAAATGAGAAGGTCAGCACCACCAAAGTGTGAGATAAGATATAGAGTGAATATGTCCATTGCATTTGACAACTTAGAAGTCTTTGGAACACAGTGAAGAGGGTTCAGAAGAGTGATTGAAGTGGATTAAAGAGTAGACTCTCTTCTTGCTCTCATGCTGATTTAACATTGAAACTTTTTGTTTGTCTGTTCTGGGCCTTAGATTTAAAACAAGAGGGACTGGGCTCTGAGGAATAATGTCCTTAGAGTGCTACCATTCTCAGGGTCTGAAAACTAAATACCAACTCCAGACTAAAACCATGTGTGCAAGAACAAAGACCTATAGCTTATATTTCTTCCATATCTATCATTTTGACACTACATAAAAATGGGTCTGATGTGTATTCATTAGGAAATATTCTCATTTTATTTTATTATGACTGTAAATTTATTTTTTCTCTGTATTTGATGTCTTTGGTTGACAGAAAACTCAATAAGACCTACTGTAGTTATATTAAATATTAACCAGGACATTATTTTAAAACATTGGGGAAGCTGTGATAGCTCAGCCTGATACGAAACCCTTACTGAGGCTATTAAAATAAGACACCTTTAAGGCTTGTCAAGATATTTTTGACAGTTGTCCTAACTTTAATGATGCAAATACGATTATACCAACAACCCCAGTAGAGAGTTTACTTTAAAAATCTTTGCAGATTTGACATTGTGTGAAAGTTTCCAACTACAGGCAGGTGCAGCCTTAATGGCAGTAAATGACATTAACTTTTTTGAATAACAAAACCCTGCATTTCAAGTTTAGGAACATTGCTTTCAGTAATTTGAAACTTCAAGGATAACTAATTGACTAACACATAAAAGGACAGAAAATCTGACTAGTATTTACTTTGAAACAGAAAAGAAAAAAAGAAAACAAAAGGCAGAGAAGAAACTCACAATCTTTATGTAGTTGACTCTTTTTCTTGGCTGCTTCTTACGTTTTGCAAACCTATTTTGTGTGAGTGGACATCAAATTCCCTTTGGGATTCTCAATTTCATTAATTTTATCAATAAAAATAGCCTTCTTGTGGAGAAAGGAATAAATCACATATAAATGAAATTCAAGAGATTACACCAGGAGCAGAGCGTTTACCTTGACTAATCCAATAGCTTTGGCCAAATATCTCAATGTCAGAAGCATTGTAAGTATTCTACAAGGTATGTCTGGCAAAGAGAAATCAATAACAAAGTATTGGATTTGATTAAAATGTTTACTTTTCCCCTCCACCCTTCTCCTTACAAAGTTAAATAGCCCTTTCCCATATTAATATGATCTCTGTTATAGTTATTGGCTGGCCTTGTTTCTTGTCATAGTACCCCAGGCCTTAGAACTCATTTCTGAATCATATACTTTTCTGCCTCTCCATAATTTCAGTGTTGGGGTTTGTGCTCTGATGTCATGGCATGTGCCACTAAGCTTATTAATAGACTTTAAGGAGATTTTACAAACCTCATTTATACAAATTATTTATTTTGATTCTGACAACTTTTTAATGTATTTTATAATTTTTATAAAAGAGGCAACATGCTTAGCAAGATAATTCAGATCGAGTTTGCTCAGCTTAAATGTAGTTAAGTCTTCTCAATCATTTTGCTCATCAAAGGCTCTTGGATATCATAGAAAATTACAGAAAACTGATCATGATATTTATCTAGCACCTCAAGGCCTTTACATAGTCTCTTTTTTCTGCTTGAAATATGCACTAGACTCTCTCCCCCAGACCCCCTCATCGTTTACATAGCTAACTCTTAATTTGTTTTCAGGGCTAAGTATCTTAGTCAGTTTAGTTCTGCTATAACAAATTACCATAGACTGGGTGGCTTAAACAACAATCATTTATTTCTCAGTCTGGAGATCTTAGTCTAAGATCAAGGTGCTGGTAGATAGGATGTCAGGTGAGAGCCTACTTCCTGATTTGCAGATGGCCATCTTCTCATTGTATCCCCACATGGTAGCAAAAAAGAAGCAAGCTATGTTCTGTCTCTTCTTATAAAGGCACTGTTTCCATTCATGAGGGCTCCAACCTCACAACCTACTTACCTACCAAAGGCTCCATCTCCAACTACAATCACATAAGGGGTTAGGATTTCAACATATGAATCTTTGGTGGGGGTGGGGACTCAAACAGTCAGTCTGTAGCACCAAGTTTCAAAGTCACTATTAAGGGCATTCCCTGATCCTCCCAGATTAGTATAATTTCCCAGATATAGTTTTTCACGTAATATCTCCTTATCAGCATTCATCACACAAGAGATTTTTTAAAAAGAATACCTGTGTTCTCTGCTGGATTGTGAACTCTGGGATAGTAGGGCTGGGAATCATACTGCTCACTTCTATATTCCCAACATTTTGTGGCACTAAAAAATATTTGCCATCATACTAATGTTATAGTTGCTATTTTAAGACATCATGATCTAATTTATGGATCATGACAACAGCTGCCTTACTTGTATGCCTGCCTCCCTTAAGTCCATATTGTCCAGCCCTGACTGATTTGTTATCCTAAAACACTGCTATCTGTTGTGTTATATTCCAGTGCAACTACTCTGTCACTATCTGTTATTTTTGGCAACAAAAAAAAAGAAAGAGAGAAAAGATGATTCTCTTCAGAATAACAGTCAAGGACCTACATAATTTGACTCAGATAAATTTTCTGATCTTGGCATACCCCTTTTCTCCAACACAATGCTTAGTCCTGGCCAAAGTCCCTAAGAAACTGGATACAAAATACTTAATCCTGCTCTTGGACTTTATTTTGACTTTTTACCCCATTCCTTACTCACTTTGGATGCTCTCTACCTTCTCATTTGTCCATCCAGAGCCTTCCCCATTTTGAAGTCCAGGCTCATCTCACCCCTTCTACAAAGTAGAAGGTTCAGTCTGCTTTGGACAGACCAGTCTTCAGTGATTTCTTTTTCTGTTCAATTTCCATTAAATATTACTATTGTAGTTATGTTTCTATCACATTTTACCATTTACCATAAAGGAATATTTTATTTGTCCTTTATCATCTCCATACTTCAAAGGTTTGAAAAACTAAATGATAAACAAATGCAGAAACTATATATATATATATATATATATATATATATATATATATGAACAATGAATAGTTTCCCTTGTAAAATTTAATTGATAATTCATGACTGTGAATGCATACTCTTGAACAACATAGTATTAAAATGGTATTGACATGCTATAACAGTTAGTTGATATGATTTAAGGAAAAGAAGACATTGGAGAAGCTCAGAGATATTGAAGATTAATATGAATCAAACAGCATCTCTCCCCTTTTGCTGGTTAAAAATAAATAAACAAAATCAGGAATATTGTACATGGCAAAAAAATTCATTAGCTGCCATTGAAAAATGAAATGCTTGTAACTTCTTGACATAAACTTTAGAAAAGTGTAGCTAAAGAAAGAAAGGAAGAGATTATGTAGGAACATTTGAAGTCTCCAGTGCTTGCCTCAATCCTACCCACATTAGTAGGAAAGGTAAATTAGAATGTATTCAGACTTCTCAACAATAATCCACAATTTGGAGATATGCAAATTAAAGGAGAGTCTAGGCAACTAGGAAAAAATAATAGAAAAGCTGTAAGTGCAGAAGTAACTTTCTACCACCATAGGTTTTCTTTAAGTGTAGGAGAAACAACTAGAAGCTTCTCATCTTCCAGGGCCCCATATAAATTAGTAGGAAGAGTCTGGGTCATGCTATCCCTTAGGGAAAACAGTACTCTAGATTAAAGAGAATAAATGCTTATAAGAAACATTTTTTAAAATCAGAAACAAAAGAGCAGTTCCCAAACTGCTCCTCAAATGAAAACTCACATGATCCTGTTAAGTTGACCACCTCCACACACAAGTACGCAGACACAAACACACACACAGATTTTAGTGGTATACCAGTGAAAAATATAAAATTCTTAGCTCTTAAACTCTAGATTGGAAGGGAAGACAAACATATCTCAAATAAATAGGCAAGGGAGTAAAGGGTAATTCACTCTCACCATATCAAAGCAAAATAACTTATAAGAAAACATACACAGCTAAAAATAAATTTTAACCTTTCAAGAGAGTGATAATATAAAAATGAATTATGTTCCAAGAAAGCTTGCAATAATCACTAACTGCAGAGAAAATAGGAAAACAATTTTAAAAGTTGGGGAAAAAATAACAGATGTGGAGGACATAAACAAATGTCATAACATAAGTATAATTGGTGTTACTGACATGAAAGAGAAAGCATATTCATAGATATAAAAAATATTTCCCTGAAAAAAAAAATTTCCCTGAAATAAAGGAAGAGCTAAATCTATAGAACAGCCTGGTAAATTATTCTAGGATATACCAAGATATATTCTTCTTAATTATTGAACTTCAAGGATAAATAAATCCTCAAAGAAGCAGGTAGAAAGGAAATTGCCTACAAAGGAATAAAAAATTAGGCTGGTTTTCACAGTAACATTCAGTGTCATGAGATGATGTCTACAAAGTGTTGAGTAGGAGAAAACTATAATCCATGTACATCGAGTATACTCAAACATTGCAAATCATTCCCAAGTATTAAAGAACTCAGAAAATACAGAATCCATGAGCCTGGCCTTGTTGAATAAAACAAGTAACAACCACAGCAGCAACAGCAAAAACTTGAGAATAATGTCCACCCAACAAATGATGAATGAAAATGCAGTGACAAAGGAGTAGCATAATCCTCAATGCCAGAAAAATACTCGAGCAGTGCCAACAAACTTCTGAGGGAAAACAAGCAAGACTACTGCAGCAGCAAATAGATCATAAACACAGTAGAACTTGAGGGCATAGGACTTAAAAGCCCTTCTTGGAAAAAAAAAAAAAAAAGACTTGGCGGTGAAATTTATCTAACTAAAAATGAGTCAAAGAAACAACACAGGAAAAAGAAGCTGTGAATAAAGAACTAGTGAAGATTATTGGATTTATTTAGAAATTAGAACTGAGGACAATATGCTGGTATATGTTCTAAAACTTGGAAAGAAATATTACAAATAAAAATCTGGTGAGGAGTAGAAGTTTAACAATTCTAATTTCTATGTGCTTCAGAGCTGGGAGTTGGCAGAAATGGTTAAAAAGTGAAACATAATATTTTTTCTACTTTTAAGAAGTTTTAAATTTTATTATAATTTTAGACTTACAGAAGAACTATGAATATAGTACAGAGAGTTCCCTTATACTCTTCATCTGACTTACACTAATCTTAACATCTTATATACTGTGGTACAATGAACAGAATTTTCAGAAAATTACATTGGCATAATACTCTTAACTATAGATTTTAATCAGATTTCTCCAGTTTTTCCACTGATGTCCTTTTTCTGTTTTAGGATCCAACCCAGGATCCAATTGGATCCAATGTTGGATCCAATGTTGCATTTAGCTGTCATTTATCTTATTTCCAATTTATGACAGTTCCTCCAACTTTCCTTGTCTTTCATGATCGTGATATTTTTATAGAGCACTGGTTATGTATTTTGTAGGATAACTCTCAAATTGTGTTTGTCCCATGTTTTCTGGGAAGATAGATGATTTCTGTGAAGAATAGCATAGAAATGATGTGTCCTCAACACATCATATCAGGCAGTGAAACATGCCATTTAAAAAATATTAATAACCCATATTTTTCAGTTATTTTTTCCATAAACTGGAATGGAAGAAAAATGTACTTAAGCTCAAAAATTCCTGCAGTTTAATTCCTTTTTTTGACGGGGGTGTGTGAATTCAGGTAATAATGATTTTTAGCAAAATCTTAATGTATATACTATGATTCTAATTTTAATAAGATTGTGTTTTCATCTTTGTTTTTCTCTCTCTGTCAATATCTCTACCTCCATCTCTGTCTATTTCTGGCTGCAAAGATGTAAAGTCTAAATGAGTTTTGGGAAATATTGACTATATATATTCCTGGGTGGTGAAATTTATGTGTATATTAATGAACTATATCTTTTAAAACATTTTGCATGTAATTTTCTGTTTTGTTTTATTTTTAATTCCCTTTTACAAAGAGATTATATAATTTTTATTAAAGAAGAAAGTCAATGTTTTTGAGCACATGCTTTTTAATTTTGTATTCTTTAGTGGCCTTCATATCTCTCAGAAAAATAAGTCTGGAAAAATACAACTAAAAGTAGTGTTTATCTGAGGATACAAGGGTTGTAGATATTTTGCCCAGATTTTTCTTTTCTTATCTGTAGTTCTAAATTTTCTATAAGTTGCTTGTATTACTTTGGAAATAAATTACCTATATTACTGTTCTCATGGACTAAGAACCTGAAAATCCCCAAATGAGAGCCAATATTATTGAGTGACGGGCTTCAGCTACTTAGTAGATCATTAGTTTCTTTTCTATACTGTGACATTCTTAAGAGAAAGGTTGGTATATTGCTTATATTGAATCTTTGATATTAGCAAGCTGGCTAGCAGAGTAGAAGTATTCTTTAATATTTGTGGAATTGAACTGATAGCCTCTGAGAAACCTGCACTTTGAAGAACTTACTATGAAAAGCCACCCTTCATTAAAGGTCCATATAAATAATTCCTTTTCTTTGGGGAAATTTTAATATTCAGAGATATATTATTTAAGGCTCTAAAAACTCTTACTACAGTTAGTCCCTTATTTGAAATATTTTGTGAAATCTCCTGATGTTTTGATAGGATTGTCCTATTAAAGAAAAACCACCACCAATCCTTGTCCAAGTCATTTTGGACCAAAACTGTGGTTTTTTTTAACTTAAACAAATCAGTTAGTTTAAGTTATCTCCTATTATACTGCTGATGGAGATTTGGGGAAGGTTTGCCTGGAAAGTGATTAATGTAAAAGAGTGTAAATAAAACAGTCTTACAAGTTCATAGTATTTTGTCTGGAGAAACTATGTTAGCAGGAGAAAAGTGTTCTAAATGGAAAAAGTGCAGCCGGAAGTAAGAATTTGTCAGTACATCAAGCTTCCTCTAGAGGAGATGGTGTGTGACAGTACCTTTGTATAGTAGTGATGATTGCATCCACATATCATAGATATTAAAATAACCCAACCCTTCTTATCTAATTTCATGGTCAGCAAACAATATTCTCACCAGAAATTAGCTTCCGTTTCAGACTCTTAAGCTTGAGAGAGAATATGAAGATTTAGTATTCTGGCTTGCCAAGCAGCTACATTTCATACTAAAAATTGTCCTTAGAATTTACTTTTATCCAGGTCTTGTGAGTTAGTTTAGAATGAATTAGTCTTTTCTGCCTCAACCATCTGTCGTCTACCATAGTGTCACGCCATCCAGTCCTTGACCGCGAGAGACGCTGCATGAGACTCTTGAGTAGCCTGTCAGGCTCTCCCTTTGACTTATTTTCCCATTCAATAGACACCAATAATCTGTGCCTGTCAGAGTCAGCATGAGCCTGAACTTGAACGCTTTAACCTTTCAATCAACAATTACCTTTTAATTTTTAACCCTTCAAGTAATCATTTTTCTGTCTAATATAAAGTTTTCTGGTTACTGGACACCAAAGCTGGAAGCAAGGTTCTCTTAGGCAAGAGAGAGTTGCTGAGGGTAGGGCCAGTTCATTCCTAATGATTCTAGTGAACTGCTCCCTGGACTCGATTATAAAAGCAGATTTGGAGAAAAACGTTTTCCCCTCATTCCTACAAGAGGAAAAGGTTAATATATTCTAGTACATACTGAACAAAATCAAATTCACTTCATAGTATTGAAATATTGCGTATATGGATGATCTATAATGATATACTGTATTTCTGCTTTAACATTTGTCCTTTTTATTCTTAACTAATTTTAAAGCACCATAAAATATTTATAAAGAACTGTGAGGGCTTTTTTTTTTTTTTTTGGCTGCATTGGGTCTTCGTTGCAGTGCATGGGCCTCTCATTGTGCTAGCTTCGCTTGTTGCGGAGCACGGTCTCCAGGTGCACGGGCTTCAGTAGTTGTGACCTGTGGGCTCAGTAGTTCTGGCCTGCGGGCTCTAGAGCACAGGCTAAGTAGTTGTGGCACACGGGCTTAGTTGCTCCGTGGCATGTGGGATCTTCCTGGACCAGGGATTGAACCCGTGTCCTCTGCATTGGCAGGCAGGTTCCTAACCACAGCACCACCAGGGAAGTCCTGTAAGGGGTTTTAAAAAGGCCACACCTTAAATGTTTTGGCATTATAAATTTCACAAGCAATACTTCTAATTCTTGAATAATTTTTCAGTTTGATTGCAATGTCAATAAATTGCACTGTGCACGTATTAAAAACATTTGCATCCAAAATATGAAATAAAATTACTTCTAAAAATAAACAAAACATTTTAGCTTTATGTATAAAGCAACAACTTAGATCACCTTCACAGTATGGGACATATTTAAAAGATACCTAACCTCCCATGTAAACTAATTTTTTAATTTATTTTTATTGGAGTATAGTTGCTTTACAATGTTGTGTTAGTTTCTACTGTACAGCAAAGTGAATCAGCTATATGTATGCATATATCCCCTCTTTTTTGGATTTCCTGCCCATTTAGGTCACCACAGAGTGTTGAGTAGAGTTCCCTGAGCTATATAGTAGGTTCTTGTTAGTTGTCTATTTTATACATAGTATCAATAGTGTATATATGTCAATCCCAATCTCCCAATTCATCCCGCTTCCCCTTTCCCCCCTTGTAAACTATTTACTCTGCATATTTTACCACTCTGAGAAAATCTCAGAAGAATTATTCAGGCATGGAGTTATTATATTAAACTATGAAGAAAAACCTGGGCTTATGGTTATGTTATTTCCTTGAACAGCAATATAGATATTGTTCTCCAACTAAATATCTTTCAAGGTAGGGGAGATAATAGTGCTGAGAACAAAATGTTGCCTAATGAAGTAAATCTTTTTTTTTTTAACATTTAACGTTTTCTTATGTAAATTACTTTACCAAACCTAAAAGTTTGAGTAAAATTATGACATAGAAACCTTTTCATGGTAATTTTCTAATCTGCAAAATATTTAGACTTTATGCCCAAATATAATACTACATGGTTGTAAAGTGTTTCATATCCTCTGAATATAAAATACTAAAAATCTGTACACTATTATTTGAAAAAAGAAATCATACAGGAATAATTTTATAGTGTGATAGGTAGTAAATGTAGATGGAATAATTGTAATATGAATACACTGAGATCATTAAGTAATTTGCTTTGTAATTATCTTCATAAAAATTATAAAATTCGAGTTCAATTTCAGCGGACCAACATCAGCCATAAGTTGGCATCCTTCAAGCCACTTAAACAATTTCAAGACTTATAAACATTGGCAAGTTTAGTGAGAGGGACACTTTTTAGAAATTTTCTGAGCTCATGACTTCAGTGGCATTGTTAAACACCTACATGTTGTGTGCAGAAAAACCCTGAATACAAAAACATGAAATGTAAATAGAAAAACTGTCATGTTAAAGATAAAAGGTCATAATAGTAGGTGATATTTTCCTTTCAGTAATCTTACTGTACTTCTCAGTGACTTTCAATTATTTATTTGCACCAAGGAAGTACTGTTCAGGATTTGAAGAGTAAGTAAATGTGTATGAGCTACAAAAGCACAGTTATTAGTAAACAGTTTATTATGAAACTGAGGGCCCTCAAAAGTAGGTAATAGAATCAAAAATATTTCCATTGTTCTCTATCCAACTTCCAGTGTCATCACAACAAATACAAAAATTTTATCATGAATAACAATAATTTTAAATGACTTTCTTTTGTTACTTTGGTAGACAGAAAAGATGGTTTTTATATTCCTTTAATTATTTTCTTGACCATTATTCTTTGTGTAGATGAGTTGTGTTCTCTCACTTGTTAATTACCTGTTTATTAATTTTTCTTGTGGAAATATTGAATGGAATGATTTTCAATTTTAATTAATCATTTATATTTCAAATATGTTTCTCTTTTTGTGAAATACTAGTAACATTTTGTTTTACTTGTCAATTTTTTTCTTTAGTTAAATTTTGGTATATTGAACTTTGGAGCTTGTAGTTTTTATCCACATTTTTGGTGAGAATGGAGGGATTTTTTTCCATGAACGTAGAGGTTAGAAAGTCATCCCTCACATCTACAATTTGATTAATATTCAATTACATTTCTTCTAGTTTTCCGGTGTATTTTTAAGACTTTTTTTTTGACAGCAGTTTTAAGTTTACCGCAAAATTGAGAGAGAGGTAGAGAGATTTCCGGTATTACCCATCTCCCCTACCCTCAGACATATATTTCCTTAACATTACTTACCAGAATTGTTCATTTTTTACCAAGGATGAACCTACATTGACACATCATTGTCACCCAAAGTTTGCCTTAGAGTTCACTCTTGTTGTTGTACACTCTGAGTTTGGACAAAAGTTTAATGATACATATCCACCATTATAATTATCATTCAGAGTATTTTCACTGCCCTAAGCATCCTCTGTGCTCTATTCATCTCTCCCCCCCACCCCAACTCCTGGCAACCACTGATTTTTTACTGTATCCATAGTTTTGCCTTTTCCAGAATATCATTTAGTTGGAATTATACAATATGTTTCCTTTTCAGACTGGCTTCTTTCACTTAGAAATATACATTTTAAGTTCCTCCATGTCTTTTCATGGTTTGGTAGGTCATTTCTTTTTAGTGCTGATAGTATTCCATTTTTTGGATGTACCAAAGTGTACTTATCCATTCACTAATGAAGGACATCTTGGTTGCTTCCACATTTTGGCAGTTATGAGTGAATAAATTCCATTGTGGTCTGAGAGCAGACATTGTATGACTTATATTCTTTTAAATTAGTTAAGCTGTGTTTTATGGCCCAGAATGTGGTCTGTGTTGATGAATGTTCCATGTGAAGTTGAGAAAAAATGCATATTCTGCTGTTGTTGAATGAAGTAGTCAATCAATGTCAATTATATCTAGTTGATTTATGGCGTTGTTGAGTTCAACTCTGTTCTTACTGATTTTCTGCTTGCTGGATCTGTCCATTTCTGACAGAGGGGTATTGAAATTTCCAACTACGATAGTAAATTAATTGATTTCTCCTTACAATTCAGTAAATTTTTCCTCATGTAGTTTGATGCTCTATTATGAGGCACATACACATTAGTAATTGCATTAGTAATGCAGCTTTATTCATTCATGTGCAGGTTTTTGTGTGGAAATAAGTTTTCAGCTCCTTTGGGTAAATACCAAGGAGTATCTACTGAATTTTATGGTAAGAGTATGGTTAGTTTTGTAAGAAACCACTATATTATCTTCCAACGTGTCTGTACCACTTTGCATTCCTCTGAGCAATGTATGAGAGTTCCTGTTGCTCCACATCCTTGTCAGGATTTAGTGTTGTCAGTTTTACAGATTTTGACCATTCTAATTAGGTGTGCAGTAGTATCTCACTGTTGGTTTAAATTGCATTTCCCTGATGATATATGATGTGGAACATCTTTTCACATCCTTATTTGACATCTGTATATATTCTTTGGTAAAATGTCTATTAAAGTTTTTGGCCCATTTTTTCATCAAGTTCCTTTCTTACTGTTGAGTTTGAAGGTTTCTTTGTATATTTTCAGTAGCAGTCCTTTAACAAATGTGTCTTTTGCAAATATTTTTCCTAGTCTGTGGATTCTCTTGACATTGTCTTTCACAAGGCAGAAGTTTTTAATTTTAATAAAATATAGCTTACCTATTATTTCTCTCATGGATCATTTCTTTGGTATTGTAAAAAGGCATTACTATGACCAAGGTCATCTAAATTTCCTCCTATGTTACCTTATAGGAGTTTTTATAGTTTTGCATTTTACATTTAGGTCTGTAGTCCATTTTGAGCTAACTTTTGTGAAGGATGTAAGATCTGTGTCTAGATTCATTTTTTGGTATGTAGATGTCCAGTTGTTCGAACACTATTTGTTGAAGAGACTATCTTTGTTCCATTGTATTGTCCTTGCTCCTTTGTCAAAGAGAAGTTAACTGTATTTATGGGGGTCTATTTCTGGGCTTTCTCTTCTGTTCTATCAATTTATTTATCTATTCTTTCACCAATATCACACTTCCTTGATTACTATAGCTTTAGTGTAAGTCTTGAAGTCAAGTAGTGTCAGTCTTTCAACTATGTTCTTCTCCTTCAATATTGTGTTGGCTCTTCTGGGACATTTGCCTCTCCATATACTTTAGAATCAGCTTGTCAATATCCACAAAATAATTTCTTGGGATATTGATTGTGATTGCATTGAATCTATAGATAAGTTGGGAAGAACTGACATCTTGACAATATTCAGTCATCCTTTCTCTAAACATGGAATATTTCTCCATTTATTTAGTTCTTTGATTTCATTCATCAGAACTTTGTAGTTTTCCTCGTATAGATCTTGTACACATGTTGTTAGATTGATACCTTAGTATTTCATTTTTGGGGGAGTGACCAGTATATTTTTAAATCATGTTTTCTTCAGAGTATTTCTGAATTTTGACATACTATCATTAATTTTTAGATTGTTATTTTTCTTTCTAGTTTAATTTTTATTTTTGTAAATATAATTTTATATGTACAAAAATATAAATTAAAAAGCATAGAACAGTTTTACTTGTGACTCTTTATGATATTAATGGGCCATCAGTAAGACTTTCAAATAGTGCCAATATAAATAAAAATTTTAAATCTATGGGAACTTTGAATAGGAACTAAAATAAAGAAGCTTGTCATTGTATGTATATGTCCCCAAATGTGTCAATTCTCTTATTAGCCAGAGAGTAGTATAATATTTCAGTAATATTTTACAGTATTCCAAGTACTTTTGTCATTTTGATGTTTGGGGACACCAAGCATATCATCCAGGTATACAGATCTGTAGATAGAGTCATTCTGGGATGATCTGACCTAAATTGTCACAAGTCCAGTGTGCAGTTGATCAGTAGGAATAACTAAAATTCATATTCTTCTACTTATTTTTTTAATTTATTTTATTCAAGTATAGTTGATTTACAATGTGTTAATTTCTGCTGTACAGCAAAGTGATTCAGATATATATATCTTCTTTTTCATATTCTTGTCCCTTATGGTTTATCACAGGATATTGAATATAGTCTCCTATGCTCTACAGTAGGACCTTGTTGTTTATCCATTCTATATATAATAGTTTGCAATCCCAAACTCCCAATCCATCTCTCACCATGCCCCCCGCCCGCCTTGGCAACCACAGTCTGTTCTCTATGTTTGTGAGTCTGTTTCACAGATAAGTTCACTTGTGTCACATTTTAAGATTCCACATGTAAGTGATATCATATGGTATTTGTCTTTCTCTTTCTGACTTACTTCACTTAGTATGAAAATCTCTAGGTCCATCCATGTTGCTACAAATGGCATTATTTTATTCTTTTTTATGGCTGAGTAGTATTCCCTTGTATGTATATAAAACATCTTCTTTATCCATTCATCTGTGGATGGACATTTAGGTTGTTTCAATGTCTTGGCTATTATGAATAGCTCTGCTATGAACAGGGGGGTGCATCTATCTTTTTGAATTATAGTTTTGTCTGGATATATGCCCAGGAGTGGGATTGCTGGGCCATATGGCAACTCTATTTTTAGTTTTTTGAGGAACCTCCATACTATTTTCCATAGTGGCTGCACATATTCTTCTACTTTAGGTGAAACATGTTTAGAATTCCTTAGTTGTTATTTAAAGAAAATAAAGTAATTAAAAATAATACAGCTCTGTATAATTTGGTGTAACGAATAGTGCATTATTAACAATGAAGCATGTTTGGCTATGCTTTACAGCCAAATTTGAATACCAGTATCCCCACAGTAACTGCACAATAATAATAATAATAATAATCATGTACCATTTGACTCTAGTGCTGCTTCTTTTGCCCACTCTGTTTCCACAGTCTTTACTTTGGATCTTGTGGTAGTTTGCCAAACTTCCTCATCACTTTTTCCACCCAATTATTTTATATCTAAGACTTTGTTTTTTTGAATATCTTTAAAAACATGAGTTTCCTTTTTTTTGTTTCTACATCCACATGCATTTCCTTAAGCTTTCAGCATTATATCAATACTATTTTATTTTCTAGAGATTTCACCCTCCAAGAGCCATGCTGTCTGTTGTTAGTCTCAGGCTAAAGCTTGTGCTTAGCTTTAGTGGGTCACTGCCAGTCAGAGCTCATTGCACACTGTGCTTATCCATATATGATGGATGATGAACATCTAATTTCCAATTTCAGCTTCTGCTGTAGCTAACTGTTCCATAGCCAGTAATTTAGTCCTTACATGGAGTGATGGCACAGTGGGAGTTCACATTTATTCTGTGCACAAAACCTCATCTTATCTGCAAGAAAAAGCTGACTTCCTGGAAGATAGCAAGAAGAGCAATCATCCTTCTAAAAAACAATGCCTTTCCTGCCCCTGAGTTACTTTTTTTTATTATTATTATTTCTTTAAATCAGTGTGCCCCATGCAAGTGACAACTCCTTAAAGAGTATTATACAGAGATACACAAAGTTTACTTCTTAGTGCCCACAACTGCTTTGTGGGTTATATTTTGGCAAACATCCTTAGTTTAATCCATACTAGGGAGTCACAGTAGAAAGGTATCATTTCTTCCTTTTACAGGTGAGAATACTAGTCTCCAGAAAGACTGTTACATAAGCAACCAGGCTTTTAAATGGCAAAGATGTGATTAGAACATAAGAGTCTAACTTCTGCTAATCTAGTTTAACCTATTTCCAGAACAATCAAGAGCTATTGAGTATGAAATTTAATACACCTAAAGGATTTTATTTACTTATACTTACAAAATTTGAGGTGCAGAATTCACAGAGAAAATAAACTAATATCTATCCTGCTTGTTGTTAATTCCTTGGTAAATGGTGCAGCCCTGGTGAAGAATATCCGATCTGTGAAGGCTTGGCAAATTCAGATGGAATTTGTGCTGTTTTTCCAGTGTATATGAGAAATGTGATAGAAAATTTCCTGAGATCATATTTATGTTCCCCTATCCACACCACTGATTTTATGGTGGAACAGATGACACTCCCAGAAAGATCAGCAAAACATTTTGGGGATTATGAGATCTCTGACTGGAAATTAGAGAACTTGGGGATACATGTGTTGTTACTATTACTTCTTTCCCTTATCACACTTGCAGGGATGGAGGGACAAGATTGGTGAACAGCCTGCTTTGTACATGATTTAAGTTAATGGAGTTTGGATTTCTGAAAAGTGGTTTTATAAACTGAAATGCTCAATTGGGTTCCCAGGTAGAAATGCAGTATAGCTCAGAATATTAGAAACAGGTTTGTTTATCCTGAAACAAACTGATATTATCAAGAGAACTTCAACCTGAATATGAGCCTGGTCATTAAAAAAAAAAAAAAAAAAAAGCAAACAAATCTGTCATGGAAAGGAAAATAGCAATTTGTATGTGAAACATGAGAAGTAATAAAAGAATAAGAGTATCTAATGCCTCAGAGAATGGGAAATAAACAAAGTGAACCACATATTTTAATTATATGGAAATACATATGATCTTAAATTTATTACCAAGATTTAAAGAGATAGGATGCAAGATTGGAATAGAATAATGGAAATACATGCCTTATTCAATAGAAATAGACCAATTTGCATCAAGGTAGAGTAGCTGTACAGCTTCTTAGATCCCTGTGTACTTCTAAAGTGGAAGTGGCATGGAGAAGAATATTTGGGTGATAAAGAAGGTGAATAACATGTCATCCTAGGGCATGATAGATTTCCTCCTCTACGCTGAAAGCTATTGAGTAAAAGTGGAATTATTTGAATTCTGAATGATGCCAAGGATTATTACTAACTTTAATGGGGGGGGAAAGAAGACTTTTTAACAGAGCTGCTCAAGACCAAATCAACTGAGTTTCCTGTTACCAGAAGTTTTAAATAGAGGCTGGGCAATAAAATAATATAAAATTAGTAGAAATAATTAAAATGAGGGATGTGTGAGTGTATTAGATGGATTTAAGGAGTCTTCCAGCCTGGAGATTCTAGAATTCCATGATACATGAATTCACTTTCATCAAGCTAGTTTTGACTATATCTTAATTGTCCCTATAATACTGCCAATTATGGAAAACATCTTATTTTGTACCAGAAACAAAGGCACTGCTTCTTCTGGAACCGTAGAAATATCCTGCTCATTTGTATTCATTGTAAGGATTTCAGCCAGTGTGGCTTTGGCAGATGTGGATCATGAGAAAACCTTATTCCAGGGTTGAATGTTCCTTCCCAGAAATGCGAGGAAAATCGTTTTCTAATTGTACTTTCCAAACTGGATGTGGAGAATAATTATTTGGAAAATATTATCCCAGTTTCAGTTAGAATTTTCACATGTCTGTGGAAAGCAATCCTCTTTACTACATTTCTTATCTTATTGCAGCTTTGTGCAACAACTCTTGGTGCCAAAGCAGAGGCTGCTAAGAAAGTATTTCATTCTATATTTAGTCATTTGCTTCAGGTGATGAAATACGAGTCCTACCTCTGTTGACCTTGAATATTTTTGCCAGATCAATCCTCCAAAGACTTGAACTCAGCATCACACCTGCATATTTTGGTTACCATGTATTCCTGAAAGTCAGAAAAGAGTCCACTGAAAAATTCTGCATTTGAGGATTTTTACTGACTCAGATCAGAGGTCAAAAGAAGGTAAGGTAACGAAGCAGCATCATCACAGAGGGGCTTTCCACTGGAAAAATGGCATATCCTCATTATTACAGTTTAGACTTGGAACAGTCTTTTAGCTAAGTGGAAAACACAAGTGTTAGACTGAGACTTTATCTTGAGAATCATTTACCAGAACCTGGGAATGACTATAATTATACAAAGCATAGATCTCAAAATAATGAAGTTCTATAATCAAGTGCCAGCCTCTTTGGGAAATCACTATCAATTCTCTAACATCTTTTCTGCTCTTCCCCCAACAATCTGGTTTTTGTCATGTTCCCAGAGTCATCATCTTAAAATTGTTATCTGACTTGCTTCTCCAACTCCTCTTAAAACCCTTTAATTTCTCCTCATCGCCTACAGATGAAAACTCTTTAAGGCTGTAGGAAGGATCTTTTGTTATATGACTATTTTTAATCTATTTAGACAATTTTTTCCATTACTCTTCTCTTCCTGAAAGCAAAATACTTAACAATCTCTGAATATCCCACAGTTTACACATGCTGAACACTCATCCTTTTTTCTCTCCTATTTTCACCTTGTGGACACCTGCTTATATGTATAGATACTGTTCAAATGTTTGCCTTTTTAAAGACTTCATGACCGTCTCCCAAGTAGAAAACTGATTACACCCTTCTCGGTCCTCTGTCACTGTATCCTGTATATTATATATTAAAATATTTATGAAAATATTATAATTAATTGGTTATATATTTGTGTAAACTGTTAGACCATGAGGTCCTTGAAGGCAAAGTTTATTTCAATTATCTTTAGATCCCCAGTGCATAGTACATTTTGAGATTTTTGCATTATATTTTATATCATGCATTTTCAAAAGGAATGTAGAAAAATTGCAACTATAAGAAGATAATGTTTTTGAGAGATAATTAAGGTGAAGGATAATTTAGAATAGGTAAAATAGCATGAAGCAAGGAGTCAAGTTAATACATAAAATGCATGTACTCTACCTTAAATCCTTTCTATTAAAGGTTGGCTATATGGACATTCATTCCTTAATAAAAGCCATAATATAATGTTATTTTCTTTAATTGTTAATGGAGGGCTTCAACTTTTTGGGCCTAAGTATTCTAACAGTCAACAGAAATTAGACCTAGTCGGCCATGGAATTTTCATTGTCAATAAGAGAAATCCCCTCAAGCTGTTCAGCAGCAATGCAGTGGCTCCTGCTATTAAGGCCTGAATGACATTTCAACACTTGGCCCATATTAAGAGTATGTGATACTCTAGTGTAATATATAATCTATTGAACAATAGCCTCAACAATAACCTTTCAATAATACAGATTTTCATAGTACTGTGCCTTTTAACTTTCCTTACTCTCGTGCAGTAGAACAAAACCACAGACAGCTCAGTAAAAGCAATTCTATGGTGGTGAAGGGGAAGAGGAAAAAGTGATCTCTGAATATACAAACTTCTAACTCTTGTAATATAATCCAAAGAAACAATGTAAAGAATTTGAGAAATATGTGTACTTTATATCCTTCATATCCTTTGTATCCTTGGTAAATAGAGGATCCTCAGAAGTAATTGAATAAACTAACGAACTTAAAAAAAACACAATAATCTAATTTTAGCAGAGAACTGGTTGAAAGAGACCCAAGTACTAGAGAATTTGGGTTGTAGAAATTTCCTCATATGTAAGCAGACTCAGTGATGTGCAAGGCCACATTCGAATATAGAGAAGGACTGCTATACGTGGCCAAAGAAAAAAAATACTTGATAAAGAGTTGCTTCTCTGTCCTATGGACCATGTGAACACTGGGCCAGAAATAGACAAAATATTTGGAAATAGAGAGGTCTTGACTCTGGTGATATGAAAAAGAGGCGTGGTTCCTGGTCTGAATGAAAATGAGGCATCTCCTGGAACTTTGTGAGAAGAGGGGCAGTAGCTGGGTCTTCACATTCTAGGCTCAGAGAGACGGTAATTTAATTAAAAATTTTAATTTTAATCCCACCGTTGCAAGATGGTAGGATTGAGGCTATTAGTAAATATAGTTGTCCCTCTGTATCCACTGGGGGATTGGTTCCAGGACCCCCACAGATACCAAAATCTGCAGATGCTCAAGTCCCTAATATAAAATGGCACAGTATTTACATATAACCTATGAACATCTTCCTATATTCTTCAAATCATATCTAGATTACTTATAATACCTAATACAATGTAAATGCTATGTAAATAGTTGCCAACATGCAGCAAATTCAAGTTTTGCTTTTTGGAACTTTCTGGAGTGTTTTTTTCAAATATTTTGGATCCACAGTTGTTTGAATCTGTGGATTTGGAACCCACAAATACAGAGAGCCAACTGTAATATGTTTCTGTAAGAACTAGATTCAGACAGGATGTGGAATCCAACTTAAAAGCATTCATTATCTGTGAATATATTAAACAGCACAGAACTAGGTAAAGCAGAGGCCCACGAAACTGTGAGGGCTTAAAGAGAACAAATAATAGACAAGAGAAATCAGTAAAATACACAGTAAGTTAATAGTAAGTGCTACTGAAAACAAAACAAAACAAAATAGGAAAGAAGCCTAGTATCAGAGGTGAGATTGCATTTTAGATAGGCCTCCTTGATGTGTCTTTCTGCAAAGTCCTGAAAATAGGGAAGGAACCTAGTCATTGGTTTTCTGAGAAAGAATATTCCCAGAAGAAAAAACAGTGTGTTCAAAGTCTTTGTGTAGCTAGAGTAGAGAGGGAGGAGGAGAGTGATATGAGAAGAAATTAGTGGTAACTAGGCATGTGATGGGTGGATCGTGTAGGGCCTTATTTTGTAGTTAGGATTTTGGCTTTTACTCTGGGAGATGAGGAACCATTGGAGGGTTTGAGCAGAGGAGCAGCATGAACAGGATCCTTTAGGCTTCTGTACCGAAAGAAAAGATTGTAGAGGGACGAGGGCAGGAGCAGTTAGGAGGCTACTGGTGTAATTCAGACCTAATGTTTAGAATTTGTTACACTGCCATGACTCTTTATTAAACCCCTGTTGTGATGATCCAAAGACTCAAAGACTCTTTGACTTTTCCCTAGAAATAGAAAATATATCATTTCTGCAACTAAAAGTGAGCTAATTACTTATTCACTGAATTTATTTATGTCCTGCATCTGTCCAAAGAAGGTATGAGGTGGATGGGGGAAATGCTATTTTCCTGAGGCTGTATGATAATGTTTTCAACATGGTCTGAAATTTTATATATAATAACCCAGGCAGAATTCAGAAGGAAATAATTTATTATGCCATGAAATAAAGCTTCTTTGAGAAAATAAATGCCCAAATAAGATATCCCATGGTAAAATGGGGCATTAGGATCCATTTGCCTACATTGTTCTTTGTATTTCTCAACCTCAAGAATTATCCATTAAAAACAGGGATTCAGGGACATTGTCATATTCATGATTGTGTTTCATTCATTGAGTCATTGGTTCAGCAGCTATTTATTGAGAGTCCCTACGTGCTAAGCACAAAGCTAGGCATTGGGGATATGGTAGGGAGTAGAAAATAGTTCCTGCCCTCATCCATGTTACATTCTATTGGCAGAGAGAGACAATAAATGAAATACGTGATATATAGCTTAATAGATGGTGATAAGTGCTATAGAGAAATAAACAGTGAAGGGGAAAAGGGAGAAGCAAAAAACTGAGATGGTACAGTATTTTCAGTGGAATTGTCAGAGATGTCCTCCATGATAAGGTGAAGTTAAAGAAAAGGTTTTTAACTAAAGTCATGGACCAACCCATGGGAATATCCAAGGGGGATGGCATCCTAGTGTCAAAGGCAGTGTGTGCAGAGGGGAGCATGGTTGGTGTGTTTGAAAAGCATGGAGGGATGCTGGACTGAGTTGTCTGGCACAGTGTCTGGAGCATGTGACCAACTGTGAAATGGATGAATGAGTCTCCTGTGTCTTGAAATCTCTTAGCACTTAGGCTAAATTCCAAATACCTCACTGTTGCCAATAAGGCCCTGAGTGGCCTGGCTCCTCCTACTTCTCAAGTCTCCATTTCTACATCTTCACTACCCCCTCCCATCCATTCCGCTCCCCACCTCCTCTACCTCCTGCCTCCCCCACCTCCCCCCACACTGACCTTTCAGCTTCTTGAACAAGTCATGCCCTTCTCAGGGCCTGTACCCTGCACGTTGTGTTCTGTTCTACCTAGAACATTGGGCCAAAAGAAAGGAAAAAAATAAGGAAAGTATCAAATGTAGAGGTCTCGAGGTAGTTGAAAAAATTTAGATTTAATACCCTGAAAATAATTTTTTCTAGACAAAAACCTAAGGTATGCATAGAAACTTAATTTAAAAAAGAATGAGAACATCACTTAATTACCCAAGGTTATGTTTTTCACAAATATTCAATTTTAATATGTCACATACGTACACGTATATGAATGATGACTGGAGAATACTCAGAGAAGCATGTTGGGTCCAATAAGAAAACTACATAATAAAATATATAATTCACCAAATTTAAATTGATACTTGAAAGTTTGAAGGCATTCTGGGGACATCTCTGTCTTATTTCCAAGATGACACCATTGTTCATAATCTCCACATAAAGTTTCATAGACTAACCTACCAATTTCTATTCTTCTGCTTCTACAACCTAAAACAATAACGTAAATACAAAGGATGAAACAGAATAAAAATAACTAGTAACATGTTAGTAGTTTCATAATTCTATATTTTTCTTTCCTCTGTACCAAGATGTCTTGCTATATGTAAACTTGTTCATACATGCAGCCCTAAATGATATAGGCTATGCTTCTATTAACACAGATATATTTCCAGTTGAACTCTCTCCTTCCTTATTATGTATATCATTCGTGCATTTACCTAATAAATAGTATATCTTAAAAACGCTGTATGACAGTTGCAAGGGAGTCTACTTGCCAGCATCTTGCCTTTCCTGTGTAAACGATGGTTGAGCTGAGAATCCCATTGAAGTTTCTCAATTGACAGAGGTGAACCTGGAGCTCCAAGCAATCTACCCTCCCAAGAAAGGGCAGTAGTTTTGCAGCCAGCCGGGGAAAGCCTATTCTTTCCTGAATGCTCAATCCTGCCTCTCTGATTCTGCTGGAGTCTGTAATATCTGCATATAATGCTGTCTTCCGTGTTCACTTCGTTTGTGATTCTTGGTTGATTCCAGATTCCTGCACAAAAAAGGGTGTATCACTTGGGAGTGAAGGCAAGAACATTTGGACATGGGCACCCTTTACTTCAGAAAACCAACCAAGACCATTCTCTCTGTGGACTTGTACTTATCTTACTTTCCTCTTTCACAGTGCCCTCAACACCCAGCCCTAATGCAGCCAAGCAGCTCTGTATTGAAGACTAAGTAAGGGTTTAAAGTAACTTGTATGAAAGCATGAAGCCCTTTTAACTTTTAGCTTAAAGTTTGGGGGACTCTCACAAACGGGACAGTAAAAATGTATCTCAAATGTGACAACGTTTTTCAAGTAATGTAAATTCTAAATGTGAGCTTTCCTAATGTCATCATTTTATGAGCTCAGTGAAACCAAAATTAGATCTTTTACCTATGCAAACACAGAGGGAGAAAATAATTTAATTAGATTTTGGTTGTATGTTATTCTGCTACATAAAATAATACATGCGTATTCTGTGGTAATTGAGAACATTGTGACTGATAGTCCTTTTACAAATTCACATAGTCCTATTGAGTAGATAGACACAGGTAGATGAGACTACAATATAATGGTAGTAATTGGATCTCATTCCATTATTTATGGAAATGTGGGTAAACAATTTCACATAAAAACTAACTAGAGATCACAAGAGAATCTTTTTAAAAAAATAATCGCAAGTTTGAATGATACCTGGAATTTAAAATGTGCTGTTATAAAAGTTCTTTGATTTGATCTTCAAAACAACACTTTAAATTATACTGAGCAGAACATATCATCCATATTTTCAAATAAAGACAATGAATTTCTCAAGTGTTAAATGTAAATGTGGAATGGCCTGTCCAAGGTCACGTAGGTCTTCTAGCAGAGCCAGAGTGAGAAGCCAACCACATCTTCTTGTTTCTACTCTCTCCACTTCCTATTTTGTGACACAAGAGGCATTAATTTCCTTCTGTTCCACCCCTTTCTAACGAAACACATTAGCACATTTCTGTAAAAACAGGTAATTAGCATCAATCTGGAAGCTATAATGTATTTAGTTCTCAAAACTGAAGTCATTTTCAACAGTAGCAAACTCTAATATTTCTGCAGTTATGTGCTAAAGTCTGAAAAAATCAAGAATTTGCACAAAGAATATGGAAAAATAAGGAATAAAGCAATTACAGAAAATATAAAGTATTTATAAAAACACATGATAATTCTTGCTTACTGTTTGTAAAGTATAAATTGGCTTGACCCAACCAAATTTGATATTTGTAGGCTGTTTATAAGCTGCAAAAAACTCATGCTTATATAACATTTGTTATGAAAAATGAATATAATTTCCAAGAAAAATGAAAAGAATGACACTACTTTATACCTTTGTAAAATCTCTTTAGTGTATGACTTAATAGATTGTCATACTGAGGGACGTTTTTCTTTTCTTCTTTTTCAACCTTAGCAGGGATATATTTATTTTAGTTTTTTTAAAGAACCACTTTGGTCTTTATTGATCTTCCAATTGTAATAGTTGATAGCATATTTTTTCTAAACTTAAAGTCTCATGTTTAGCAGAACAATTTTGAGGCTGTATTCTTTTCATTATTAGGAGGTCAAGAAATTAAGTTGCCTTTAAAATTCTATTTTGATTTCACCTTCATAGTTTTAATATGTTGTGTTTTCATTTAGTTCTAATTATTTTTAAATATCCACTGTTATTTCTTCTTTGATATGTAAGTTATTTAAAACTGTTTTAAAATTCACATATATACAGGTTTTAAAAATATATGATTTTGTTATTCATTTATAACAATTGAATTGTGATGAGAAAAATATAACCTCTATGATAACAAATATGTTCAATTTGTTAAGACTTGCTTTATGGCTTTCTATATTGTCTGTTTTTATAAATGTTCCATATATACTTGAGAAGAATGTATAGTCACTAGTTATTTGGCGAAGGCTTTTATATACGGCCATTAAGGTTGTAATTTTTATTCCTTAAAGATTCCATATCTTTTTGAATTTTGAATTAGAAAATAAATTGAGAGAGGTGCATAAATCTTTCACTTTGCCAGTAGACTGGTCATTTTTGTTTCTATGGTGCTAACATTGTCACTTTTATCAGTTAAGATGCATTCAGTATTTTTATATAATTTAGTTTAAAAATCTTCCTAGGAGTGAAATATTTTATCATTTTATTTATTTACATAGGGATTTTTTTTTATCCCTAATAACACATATTTGCCCTAAGGTCTTTTTTTGTCTGATATTAATATAGCCACTTCATCTTTTTATTTCATTCCTTTTAGCCTAGGTATTTTTGTTTTTTTTTTTTTTTTACTTTTGACCTTTGTATGTCCTTAGGAGTTTAGTGTGCCTCATGTAAACATCATGTAGCTGAACTTGTTCATTTTTAGCCAAACTGAAAAATCTTTGTCTTTTAACTTCCTGTTTAGGTCATTTGTATTTACTGGTATTATTATGTTTCAATTTTTTTCTACTGTCTTTTTTTGTTTGTTTCCTATTCCTACCACTTATTCTAGTGCTGTATCTCTCCTTTCTTGCTTTATTTTGGATATTAAAAAAAAAAAACCTATTTCTCGTTTTTTGTACTGGTCTAGAAGTTATGTACTCTATTCCTGTTCTTTTAGTGGTTACCCTTAACATTTTACCATGCAGACTTGACCTCATAAAGTTTAAAATTTATCAATGTAGTATCTTCCACAGGAATATTATTGTCAATATTACTGTTGTTTTCTTGTTTAAATTTCTTCAAGCCCTATTGATGTTATATAAGTGTTTGGATATACTGACATGTTTACCAGATTCTTTGCCCACCCTTCCTTCATTTCAGATCTTCCTTCTAGGATCCGTTTTTTTTTCCCCCTTGAAATACATTCTTAGTGGTTCCTATAGGGGAGAACTGCTTTGTTTAGCTGAGGATATTTTTATTTGCCTGTCTTGAGAGAAATTTTTGATAATTCTAAAGTAACCTGATTTTCTCTTGGCTCTTTGAAGAAATTCCAGATCTGCCACTTACTAGCTCTGTGATACTGTTCAAGTGCTTTGAAGATAATAAAGCTGCCCAAACTACTAGATGCTTGTGAGGATCACATTATATAACGTGCTTAGTAGAGCTTCTAGCATGTGTTAAGCACTATGTAAATAAATAACGTTTCCTGCTATTTTTTTCTCTTCTTATTTTTCTAGTTATTTTTATTGTTGCCTATGGTGCTCTGCAGTTGACTAAAATTTATCTAAGTGAAGATTTCTTTTTGTTTACACTGTTTATTCCACTTGGTATACGTTTTTCTTCCAGAATCTGTGGTTCTACATCTTAAATTTCCAGTTTCTGTAAATTGTCAACTTTTAATTCTTTGAGTGTTGCCTGTATCCCATTTTATATCATTCTCTTCTGAGATTTTGACCAGGAAACTGTATTCTTTTTTTCTATCATCCCTATTTTTAACTTATATACTGTCATGGACTGAATGTCTGTGTCCCCCCCCAGCCCGTACCCAGATTCATATTTTGAAGCTATAACCCTCAATGTGATGTTATAATGCGGTATCTTTAGACAAATGTATTGTCCAGTTTTTAATATTAAAAAGTAAAAATTTTAATGGCAAACATGTACAGATAAACAACAGCTGCAAAGCAAAGGACAGTTTTTAATATCTACCTATTAGTAAAGGACTACCCTTATATAGTACGTTTTTTTAGTAATTTTTAAAATCTGCTAATTTGAAAAAGAAATAAATATCCTTTTATCACTTTAATGCGAACGTCTTCACTCTATAATCTGCTTTTTTGGCAGCATCTCTGAGCCTTCCTCTCCAGTGGTTGCTGCTCATAAAAGTTTAATTCTCTCAGCATAAAAGTAAGCAAGTAAAAGCAAGCAAGCAAAATGCTTGTCTTGATGCAAGTGCCATTAACGGTCTTAGAAATTTTGGGCAACTTTTCTTCTTCATATATAGCATCACTTCATTCATTCATTCATATATTTATTCATTCTGAAAGCATTTAATGAGCACTTCAGTTGGTTAATCATAATGCTTGATGCTGTAGAAACAGAGAGAGGAAACAGTTCCCCATCAAAAACACAGGGAAGGAGGCAGATAAGCAGTTCATTATATTCAGTGAGAGAAAAGTTACTAAGAGAACACATAGAAGGAGCAAACAATGCTGAAGGATGTGGAGAAGATGATGGCATTGAAATTTTCTTGCAGTTGATATTTTACCAAAAAAACTTAGATGTTTCTTTTCACGTCATGGACACCCACTTATTTCTTAAATTTGCTTTTGGGTCCACCACTTGAAAGCCACTGCTTTTTTAACATCTACTAATGACTCAAATGGAAAATCCAGTGACTCATTCTTAACCACTCAGCTCTTCAAAATCTTTCATCTCTCAAGATGTAGCTCCAAAGCCCTCTCATTTCTGATTCACATATTTCTTCATCATCCAAACTGCACTCCTGCAGCATTTAATTAATACAAACATAAATAATGCTGACCTACTGTTTTATATTGTATTACGTTTTTGAAATTGTCTTAGCCCACGTCTAAATTTTCATCATTCTGAGGCAATATCATCCACAGAGCCTAACATAGCCCTGAAACCAAAGTATGTGTTAAAAAAGGGCTGTTTAGTGGATTAATCTGGAAGAATATAGAATTAATACAGAAACTGTGCAACAGCAGTTCTCTAATCAATTTGAATTACTAAACAATATAAGGAAGTATCAAATTGTGCAGACTCAAATAAGATAATAAGATTCAGGCATAAAGATATGTCATTAAAAGTAAAAATAACTCAGACAAACACACACACACGTTATTCACAGAATACAACCATTCATAAGAATAAATTAACTGCAAGTTGATTTTTTTAACAGATTACCTTTTTATGTTCTTGCAAATAGTGGCAACAAGTTGGCTACTTCAAGTGGTGACACTACAGTTAAATTATGGGACCTGTCTAAAGGCAATTGCATTTTGACCTTCGAAGGACACACCCATGCAGTATGGTCCTGCACGTGGCACTCCTGTGGTGATTTTGTGGCTTCCTCCTCATTGGATACAACTAGCAAAATCTGGGATGTTAATAGGTAAGAAGTACTTTGAACAATATTAGCACTCTCTGTAGATAAATATACATGGATAAATTTTCCCTCAGTGGGAAATTAAAAAAAAAACCCTGTTAATTATAAAACTATAGAGTTACTTAAATAATCTCTGTGAAATCCATTTCTAATTCCATTGATCTCTGTTGATGTAATGAGTTCTTTCTAAATGTAGGTTCAAGATCAATCCTATGTAATCAGATTAGAATTGCTTCATTGGAAAGCTGTTTGTTTTAAGCAAGATAGAGACAAATACTTATTTTAAAGAGTTAGATTTTTAGTTCTCCCCTCCACAGGTCTGCTGTCTCTCTGGATTATCAAACCAACAATTCAGTAGGCATGAAGATGACAGAAATAACTGTTTGCTTTTCACTAAATTTTGATATATTGTAACATTTCCCAAATTAAATGCTTCTTGGCAATTCACAAATTGTAAGAATTAATCCAATTTATTGTAAGCAAAGTCCTATACAATACCATATGCTTTGATCTTAATTCAAGACAGACAAATTTATTATATTTTTGCTATCAAAATACCTGTCATCCATGTATTTTTGGATGATTATTCCACCCTGTTAGGTATACAAATAAGATAAAAAGAGCTGGTATCAAATACCCTGATTGCTTCAGCTAACTAAGGGATTACAGATCATCAGTCAGATTTCTGATGACTTTAATATTTTAATCCATGCCCAGATTCCAAATATAAGTGATAGTGACTCCTCAAAATTTGTGTGAACAGTTATCACTGAGCCATTGTAATTTATTTTGTAAGAGAAAGATGAACTTGCATTAAAGGTGGACACTATTGTTTTGGGGGTCATGGGTAAAACAGGTACCTTTAACAAACTTTCCCCACTCTTCCTTGAATCATGGATGACATATTTAGAAGAGAGAGCACGTAAGGTACTTACAGAAAAGTCAACAGGTTTCCTGGGAGGGTTCCTTGAAAGGGTATGCTCTGTTCTATCTGTAGTTTGATTATCTCTTAAGGCCATGTGCCAGTCATTATGCTATTTTCTCTCAGTACCAAACTCACCCTTCTGTATCTTTTTTGTGATGCTGGAGCTGGAACTTTGCAAACCACATATTTGCTTTGCCATCTGACTCTCTATTAGGCTTTGGTAATAGTGGGTGCCTGCAGGGGACCGCAAGGCTAGAGGAGTTAGAGGGGCCTGCTTCTTCCTGTTCCCTTTCTGTGGGCTTCTTCTGGGCTTGCGGTTCCAGTGGACATCCCCTAGCAGCACTTCACCTTAGCAACAGCAGTTTGTTCTCATCACAGCAGCTGAATCCAGTTGACAGTTTTTCCAGTGCTTGCAGAAACAGCTGCCTCATGCCGTCCATCATCAAAGACATTAGTTCCAGCAAACAGGTGCCCCCTTCTCAGAGCTCTGTGTTCCCAACTCTGCATGGCCTCTTTTCCAAGATGAGGAACATCAATACTAGCAATCACGTGCCCCCTCCTCAGAGGGCTGAGTTTCAGCTCTGTAGTGCCCCCACCAAGGTTTTATGTTTCAATAATGCCACTGCAGTCCCTTTGTTCACTCAGTCCTATGGGTGGTAGCTCTTTCCTGCGGTGGCTTTCTCCATGATACCTTAATGTTCTTGCTTTCTCTTTTTAGTTATCTAGCTAACAACTTTATGCATAGTTAACAATCCCATATATTAAATTCTTGCTGTTAAAATGTTAAGTGCAAGTTCTGTCTCCTGTCCAGACCTTGACAATTACGGAGCATTAATGGATAAATAGCATAATCCACTTGAGTTACAAAGATACAGATCAATAATGTTTGTCATATTCTGAATGAGAAAACATAGCTCTAAATAATACATTTTAAACCTATTTCTGTCTAAAATAGTGACAATTTAAGATAGATTTTAATACTCATGTGTGTACCATTTGGTTATCTGGAATAATCAATCATGTAATTCTTAATTTTATTATGTTTCTATAGTATGCAACCATATTTCATAAATATTTATTATAATAGATTACTGGAATTTTTTAAAACCACTTTATTTTGAAGTATGATTGACATACAGAAAGCTGTGCATATTTAGTGTAAACAATTTGATGAGGTTAAAGATAAATATATACCCATGAAACCATTACAATCAATGCATAAACGTATCTATTACCTCTAAAAGTTTCCTCCTGCCCTCTTTATTATTGTTATTTTTATAAGAACACTTAATATAAGATCTAGCCTATTAGAAAACTTTTAAGTATGCTAATAGTTCTGTTATCTATAGGTACTGTGTTGTACAGTAGATCTCTAGGACTTATATAAGTGAACTTTTAACATTTATCTAATTTTAATTTTTTATCACTTTTGGCTTAGATGAGGATTTTAATAGAAGACTGTGGTCCATTCTAAAATATATCTTCAAATGTCTTAATCATTCAGAGTGTTTAAATCAAACTGTGTTAAAAAAAAAAAAAAAGGATTCCCAGTAGACTCAGCCCTACTTAGAATAATTTCAGACACTTTGACTTGAAAGCTTTTCTCCATAACCCTGATATCCAAATACTGTCTTCCAGTTGAGACCCAGTAGATATTGATATAACAGATCAAAACTGCTTCTGATTGATGCCAAAAATCCTTTACATTTCAAATTTCCCATGAATGTCAAGAGCTCACCGTCATCATCAAAGACAAAGAAATTATACCAGTTTTGAAGCTGAGGTAGTGGATAAATATTGACAAATAGGGAGAGATTGATTGTTTCTTTGGTGGCTATTGATAGACCTTTCAAAGTTATAATCAAAGCACTGAGCTGTAATTTATGATTGCTCATAGATCCATACTGTGTAGATATGTCTAAAACTAGTGTCTTGCTTAAAATTTTATAGGTCATTGGAACTGGCTTAGTGACTTAAGGGGAGAGGTTATTTGCCTTGGTAAGATGATGGTGGTAGAAACTGTGCTATGCTGGGTCACATACTTTTATATTGAAGCCACATAGTTTTGTTTTTAAATTTATTATTTTTTTTTTATTTTTTAAAGTTTTATTTATTTTGTTTATTTTTGGCTGCGTTGGGTCTTCGTTGCTGCGCGCACGTTTTCTCTAGTTGCGGTGAGCGGGGGCTGCTCTTTGTGGCAATGCGCAGGCTTCTCATTGCGGCGGCTTCTCTTGTTGCAGAGCACGGGCTCTAGGCGCACGGGCTTCTGTAGTTGTGGTACGTGGGCTCACTAGTTGTGGCTCGTGGCTCTAGAGCACAGGCTCAGTAGTTGTGGCACACAGGCTCAGTTGCTCCGCGGCATGTGCGATCTTCCCAGACCAGGGATCGAACCCCTGTCTCCTGCACTGGCAGGCAGACTCTTAACCACTGCGCCACCAGGGGAGCCCAATGCCACATAGTTTTTAATTAAAAGAATATTGATAGACTCTGCTGGTCACCAGAGAAGGAAGAATTTAGAATATATTCTTTTCGTATTTACAGTCTGCCCTTCCCTTTGAACCCTTGGCTCAGCCTTGAATATCCTTTGGTTGGTGTCATATCCCTAGCCCTACAACTCTTCCTGAATTGGATATTACCTACTAAGACCATCTAATTAGCTCCTCACCAGAAAATTGTATACCTTGAAATCATAATTAATGTAAAAAATGCAGATCAAGACCCACGTTTACTAAATGCTAATAAGAATCTCTGAACAATATCTGTGGCATTCTTAGTCTGGATGCACTGACACTCTACAAGGTTTCTATGAATAATTAAAAGTAGTACTTCAATGATCTTTTGAACAGTCATTTATAAAAAAGTGGAAACGTACATGTGTTTTAATTTGTAATCATTGGTTGCTACTTTAATTTTCAAATATATGCTTTAAAATCAGTCTTTTTTTTCACATCTTTATTGGAGTATAATTGCTTTACAATGGTGTGTTAGTTTCTGCTTTATAACAAAGTGAATCAGCTATACATATACATATATCCCCATATCTCCTCCCTCTTGCGTCTCCCTCCCATCCTCCCTATTCCACCCCTCTAGGTGGTCACAAAGCACCGAGCTGATCTCCCTGTGCTATGTGGCTGCTTCCCACTAGCCATCTATTTTACATTTGGTAGTGTATATATGTCCATGCCACTCTCTCACTTCATCCCAGCTTACCCTTTCCCCTCCCCGTGTCCTCAAGTCCATTCTCTACATCTGCGTCTTTATTCTTGTCCTGCCCCTGGTTTCTTCAGAACCATTTTAAAATCAGTCTTAAAGCACACACACACACACACACCATTGTATCCTAAGTAGAGAATTCTTGACACATGGCAATTTGGTTGCATAAATAATAGAGAAAATCAACACATACACATGAAGAAAGTGCTTTCCCTGTTCCCATCCACATTCAAATTATAATTTAATTGTCTTATTCTACATAAATCTATAAAGTGATGAAAATTAGATAGGAAAATCAGAAAATGTCTCAGTCGACTATAAAAATTGTGTTTCTTTAAAGCATAAGATTATCAATAAATATTCATGAAATGAATTACCAGTGTTGGGCTGTGTTATAGACATTAGAAAATTCTAAGACTCCATTACTGCCCTCAGTGAGATTACAAGTAATTTAAAAATGCAGCAATTTTGAAACAGAATGTGCAATGCATCTGCAATTTATAATATCAGATAAGATATTCTGGTTGGCCCGTGGACGCTTTTCTCCCCAAGGTAGTTGGGTATTTGTATGAGTGCCTATACCACACTGTATCTCTGAGGTTTGGAACACAGACCGTGTGCTTGTACTTAGCTTGTAGTTTGAGGGGAAAGGATTTGAAACAAGCAAAATGTTACCAAGTGTGTCTGCCCCCACTGCTTTTAACACAATATTACAAAGGCAAGAATTGAGTGGTTTGTAAAAAGTATGGAAGGAAACAGAGTGCTTTGTATAATTCAGCTTCTGGAAGCTAAACAATGGAAAGTAAATCTGCTGCCCTTATATCCAGGTGTATTGTTTCAGCTGACTTCAAGATTATGTTTGAGAGAAAAATAAAGGTTTAAGAACTATGTTTAGAAAAGTAATTTGTGGTTACCGCTGCATTCCATTGACTGGAAGCGAATATATCAGAAAACCTACCTCGTTTTTGAGAGAACTGTATTGGCAAGGAAACCATGAGCCTATCCTTAATAACCTCCTGACTCTTCAAACTGTAAAACAGTCCTCAGGACCCTGAACTTACATTCAAAGGAAGTGGACTGCTAGTGTTATATAGTTTGGAAGGTAGTCACAGACAACAGCACCCACTTTAGATGTGGTCATAGAGGAAAATGGACAAGGAAAAACCTTGGCCATGGAACAAAGCCAGAGACCACAAAGAGTAATAAACAAAGAGCTCCTCTTAGTGAGAGAGGCATGATTCAATCAAAAAAACTTCAGTGCAATGGCAAAGTTTCTCATGATGCCTGCCCAGGATTCTGTCACTCTTTGGGCTAGTGACTCTTGTGTATTTCCCATTTTTTCCTACTTTCTATACTGGAGTTTGTATTGCAGTATTGTGCCCTGCTTCATCATTGTACATTTTATCTGTGATAGTAGAGAAGGCAGAAAACTTGTCTTTTATTTGGTGGTCACTAGAACACAAGAGACACCTTTCAACCCAGTGGAGCTGATTGTGCATCATGCAGAGATCAGGGACTGAGAGATACAAGCCGTAAATGAGTGAGAATTTGTGTTGTCTCCTTTTGGGGGGGGTGGGTGTAACTGAATACTGTACATGTGAAAAGAAGGACGGCACAGATATTTGGTGTGCAAAAGGCCAAACTGTGGCAGAGACTGCTAGCTGTTCACCAGAACTCGCTTTCTCCTTCTTCCATGTGAATTGGGCACCTGGCTTTCTATCTAAGTGGTGTTTCTCAGCTTCACTTTAAGTTAAGTGTGGTTACGTCACTAAGTTCTCTGCAATAGAATATAAGTTGAAATGATATGCACCATTTCTGTATTCTTTCTCCCATGTGGTGGGATGGGATATTAATGACCATAACCAGAGTAACCTTAGAAACCAATCGTTGAAAATGACAGTGCGATCGTCAGCCTGCTTGATGTAAAGCCACCCCCCAATCCCTACCTCCATTTCACCTTCAGTGTTCTCTGGACTAGTCAGAAATAAGAAAATGAATTTCTATTTTATTTGAAAAATTATATTCCCACTCTGCTTGTTGTAGTACTTTGATCTGTGCAGTCCAGTATAGGCACCCTGTAAATATTTTTCAGGTAATGATTTTTTTTCTTCACGACATATTAATAAGGCAACTACTACAAGCCCTGTAATGTTATCAAAATTATTTGGATGGCATAGTAATAGAAACTCTGTGCTGATATTAGATGGCCATTCAACTGCTTTTTTTTCCCTTGCCCCTTCTCACTTCTCATCCTTGACATCTGTTGCAATACTTTTGGAGCCTATTAAGTCCTATTTGCCATTAGCAATATCTGTAAGTCAAATAACTGGTTTGTAGGGAAGTTAACGCCTATAAAAGTCGCTGTTAAAATGCAAGTATGGTAAATTAGTGCCTCCATTAGTGGAAAGCTGATTCAATAATAATGATTTCATTTAAACAATAGAAAAGAACACTAAGAACTTCAATTTCATAGTAGCATTGACTGTACTTACTGATGAAAATCAGTTTTGCTGATTGCAGTCAGGCTGATAGGATACAAAATAGTACCTGCTTTGTGGTTAACCTTATATGTTTGTTTTTTTCAAAAATTATTTATAGACCCAACAAATATGCATTGGATACTTTGTTATGTGCATTGCTCTAGTCACTAAGCTCTATCAGTGAACAAAATAGACAAAAACTCCTGTAGATGACATTCTATTGCGAGGCAGAAAATAAGGCAAATTAAAAATAATAATAGTAAACTATTATATATAGTATTTGGGGGTGTTAAGTTTGGTAGAGAAAAAGCAAAATATGAAAAGTGGAAAGGAATGGTGGGCATAGGAAGGAATTGCAATTTTAAACAGGATGGTCAGGGAAATTCTCACTGTGAAGTTGATATTTGGGTAATCTGAAGTAGGTGAGGCAGTAAGCCAAGACGATATCTAGGAGAAGAACATTCCAAGCTTTTCTGAGCAGTGAGCTCCCCTATGGTGGTAGCAGGACTTATATGACTAAGGAACAACAAAAAGGTCAGTGTGACTGGAGTAGACAAGTGAATAGTAGAGATAAGGCAGTTAAACGTGTATGCGGCACATAACATACAGCCTTGTAGCCCATTTGAATGTCTTTGACCTTTATTCTCAATGAGATGGGAAAACACTGGAGAGTTTTGAGCAGAAGAGTCACATAATCTGTTTTATACTCTAACAAGATGACTCTGGTTACTGTTTTTAGATTAAACTGTGACAGAGGAGAGCTGGGGAGACAAGGGTAAAAGCAGGAAGAGCAGCTGGGAGGCTATTGCAACCATCCAGGCAAAAGACAGTGAAGGTTTGAGCCATGATGGGAACAGTGACAGTAATGAGAATTGCTTGTATTCTGGATAGATTTGGAAGATAAAGACACTAGGAATTGCTGAGGCGTTATGAGTTATGAGAGAAGGAGAAAGCAAATCACCTGTTATATTTTGAGACACCTGGAAGGTGTAAAGCTCTTTCTCTTTACACTGGAACACTAATGTGAACTTTATAAAAGGCTTTTCCAACCAGATTCATCAACTGGCATTCCAGGAAATACTGTAGAATGAGGGATGCCTTCTCATTGTTCATCTAACAGGTGAAGTCCGTTAAAGAGAACTGAGAGTTCCTTCCTGCCCACCAGCATTGCTTCCTTCTTAATTTAATAATTCATTGGGCAATATAACCCCCAGCCTGGATGAGATGAGAGAAACAGAATGCTATAAATAAAGGGAACAGTTAAAATTAAGAAAAAGGAAATGTGAAATATTAAGATTCTCTTAATGGTGAGTTATCCTCTTTTAATAGTAGGTACTATTAATTTCTTTGGTCAGATAGTGCACCAACATGAACTCCAAATTGTGAGAAATTTATTTCTTTACTACAAAATTAGTAATGATGAGATAGCACCAAATAAGTTACAAAAAGGGAGGTTAGTATTTATTATATATTTTGTTAATAATATATGTCATGTCCTTTATGACACATATGCAAAATTGGATATATTAAAGATGAAGGACATATTGTACAATATTAATGGTTTTAAAGCATAATAATGTAGGAAGTATTAAGACTCAAGGGCATGGATTATTGGTACATTAATACCTGTCTTGTATTGTAAAACCCCCCAGCTTCCCTTCTTATACTTGAAAAGGCACCCAAGGTGTATATTAATAGACTGCTAGAGCAATGCTTGAAACATAATTATGTTATATTAAAAGACATGGTAACATTCTAAAATTGACCTGTTGTGATCAATTTATCCTGTTCCACAGATAATAAATCAATTATTACATCTTCTTGGATTTCCATTTATATTCAAATGAATAATTATCTCTTGAAATACAGGCTTTAAGTGATAGCTGAGTATTATTGAATATAAATACATAGATAAGCACAAAAATGATAAAAAAGAAAATAGCATATTATTTTCACTGTCATGTTCCTTCCAAAACAGTGCATAATTAATAAGCACTATTAAAGAAATGTCTACTTATGACGAAAAATATATTAAAGCTAAAGTGCAGATTTCATTTAGCAAGTTATACATTGATTGGTTGTGAGAGAGCTTCTTGATTTTTCAGTGTGGCTTTGTGTGTTTGCATGAAGAATGCTTCAAGCAGCAGTGTCCACTTCAGTAAACTTGATGTGAGCGTTCTTTTACATCAGTACATAGAAACTGATCAATAAAAGAGATAGATGTCATTACAAATTTATCATTTAGCTCTTTACATTTATAAAACAAACACTATTTCATATAAATGAGTTATATAATTTATATCTAACTTTCAGTAAATAAGGTACACCTTCTGTTTGTTATTTTGCAAACTAACTGAACTGTATATTAGAAATAATTTGGATGAGTACAGATGAAACTAAAGGTGTTCTAAGGAGCAAATGTATGTGTTTTACAACATGATATATTATTACTCTACTAGCACCAATCAAAGCAAACACTTTGACATATAAAAGATGCAACACTCCTTCTCCACCCCTGCCCAAGAGAATCTAGTCAATAGATGAGTCTTAGTGCTCCTCAGTAATAGTGGCTAAAAAGGTTTGATGTATTTTCTCATTCATACATGTTAAAAAGATACATGGGCATAGTACACATAAGGTAAAAAACTAAAATCACATATATGTTTATATTTAAGGTTTGATCATATGTATAGTATGCTTACACGTATTTGTGTGTGTATATCCAAATGTTGATGTATGTACATATACTAGTATTAAAGCAGTGCATAAATGTTTGAGTATCTCAAATATTTTAAATATCATCTAATCTAAATTGCATTTATTTATTTATTTATTTATTTACTTACTTACTTACTTATGCTTTCTGTATGACTCCAAAACCCAATTTGTTTCAAAACCATTTATTGGAGACAGAAAATACTAAGTGTTACCATGTTCCTGAAACATTGTTTTGGAATTACTGAAATGGTTTTCATTTAAAGGAAACTCTAAGTTTTGATTCAGTTGTTATTGAAATGAATTGGATGTCCAAGTGCATCATATCAAAAGATGTAAACTGTTTGATATAAAAATAGCAAGCAATAAAAATTTAGGTAGAATTAAACTGCTTTCTTATATAAAACTATGTTGTGAGATGGGAAATACTTCCTATTTAGGTAATAAAATTGAATTTGTTCTCTTAAAACACTAGGGACATTTTTTCATAGAAATTTTAAATATTGTTTCTTCATAGTATCTGGCATGAGTTTGTACAAAATATTAACATGTATCAATAAGAGCAGAACTTGTTAACGTGTGTCCTGGGTAGGAAATGAACCAGACCTTCTTCAGTTAAGGAACATGAAATGATTATTCCCTGGGTCTGGCCTTCGGTTACCTCTTAACCTAGAATGGATCATGCAGGAAGCATTGCTTCTAGCAGGATTTCACCTTCGAGAAAAGTCATCTCTTCTGATATGGCCCATAATTTCTTGAATCATTTAGTAGATTTGCCCATGGAATTATTACAAATTGCTTTCTATCTTTAAAATTGATTATTCATTTATTCAATTTTTACCAGTCATTTAGCAACTCTTATCCCTGGAGTTGGGAATACAGCACTGAATTGGACAAACAAAGCTTAGCCCTAGTGGAGCTTACAGTATAGAAGAAGGTGTTGCTGGTTTTCTACAATTTATAAATTATTAGACAAGTTCTCTAACCTGGTCATTGATCACAATATTAATTCCTTACCTCTAGAGATCCAAAGCAACTATCACTGAGGGTGACTGGCTTTCTGAGATGCTGTGAGTGCGTACTAGTTCTCCATTCTTGGAAATGAGTAGAACCATCGGGGTAATAAGCCACCAACGACGTGGATATTAAAAATGGTGCTGAGTCTGTCATCTTTCCAAAGATAATTTTTTTATTGGTATTTGAGTGTTATTAGTAGCCTGTAGGTATCCATCACACATAAACCATCCAATTATGATAGTTTAGAGCAGTTTTCACATGAAGAATGAACTCTCCTGTGATGGTTCCATTTCAATTTGGTTTGGGGTTATGGTGTCAGTTTGTTTTTTGCTTTGCATAAGGAAGAATATGATGGATTTTAGGATAATACGCATTAGCAAGAAACAGTCTAAAATGCTATTCAGTAATAACAAATAGAAATAATTATACTAAGATGTGTCTGTTGTATCCTACCCTGCTTATGTTTAATTCTTTTACTTCTGGTTAGAAAGATGCATACCTATATTATGTGATTTCCTAAGTATACAGACAGATACAAAGAGATCCAAAACTTGTTTTTTCTTATGCTAAGTAATTCAGGACATTTAAAAACTAAAGATGTCAAACGAGTTAGTTATAGTAATTGTATGTGTTATTGTCTGAATACATGTCCAAGTAAAACTTTCTTACCCATAAATTTAAGACTTAAAGTTACTGTTGGAAATTCATGGTGATTATCTAAATATGTATTCTAAAAGGTACAGTGTTTTAGCCTAGAAACACAAAAGATATCTTTATGTGAAGCAATGGCTGCTATAAAAGAAAGTGGACATTTGACATTTTTTTCTTGATTATCTTTGATCCAATGTCTGACAAGTTTATAAAAGCATCTGATGCTTCCAATTTTAGAGGTGTTATATAATTCATTTCATTGTCTATTTCTATAGTTATCATGTGACAAATTAAATGCACTTTTTAGAGAATATTAATGTCAGTATCTCCAGAGTAAATTTAACTTTACTTTGAACTTTGCTTCACTGTTACACAAATACAAATTAATATATCATAGGTATATGCAAACCTGTAACAATAAATTATATATCTACACCTCAAACGTACTGCCTACGTACTTAATATTCATCATGGATTGTAAATCTCTTACACAAATAACATTAACCAGCAAATATGTGGTAATTATTTATGTAACCACCTCTATTCCTTGCTCTCATTTCCTCTTAATCATATCTAAGCCGACTATGATGTCTTAGACTTGAAGTTTTCAGTGATAGCTCCCAACAATAAATTAGTTCTTCATTATCTGAATTATCATGGCTCTTACTACCTATGTTCATATTCCTATCACTAAACTCTATCTAAGAACCCAATCCCCAAGCTGGAATTGATTATCTTCCCTTAAGAGGCTATTGGGATTAATCCCATATGACTGAGAGTTTTGTTTGTTTGGATCACCTCAATAAAAACAGCCATTATATTCTAGTTATTGCCCATATATCCACCAATCAGCCTTGATTTCTCACTCATCTCTGATCTCCCTTCCACTGTATGCTTTGGAATCCACTGCCTGTCGTTAGCAAAATATTTTATATCCTCCATCTCTTCATTGTACTCTTTATCTTTCTACTTAAACTGGTCTCCCTTGAGGAGACGGAGTTCCTTTTCTAATGGATCCTGTAACTGCCTCCCCTTAATTCTTTCCAAAAGATTTACAACTCATAATAACTAGTGATCACTAGACCCTGTCTTAGAGGTACATACATAAAATGTGTTTGAGTTTTATACACATTTATCATATATATATGCAAAAGTTAAATTTTTCTGGAATACTGACACAAATTTTCCCACCACTGGACCTGGAAGTTTGTTCACCGATCTGTTCCCAGTACTCAAACAGAGCTTGGAACATACTGGGAAAGTAATAAACATTTTTAAAATTAATGTATAAATTAATGATTTACATCCCCTCCGTGCTCTTCATTGTCACTTCTAGATCACTTTCTTTCCTCCCGCCTCCTCACAAACCACAGAAGCACATGCTTTGAGACCATACCATTAGCCACTCCTTCATTGTATGGTCATACCCATCACGTTTGAAATGATTTATCACATGGCTTACTGTGTTCATGGAGTGCAATATCGGTATCCAAGCAGAAAATTCATCTAACACCTTGGACTTCCAGTTTCTTCACCTCCTTACTTCCAACAACTTTCAAATCTCGATTTTAGGTTTTCTGCTCTGTGCGTACCATTCCCCACCCCACTTCCCTGGCTTGTATCCTCTAATACCACCTGCTCCAACAATTCTTTGAGTCCAGAGGTGTTGATAACTTATTGTCTCCGCTGTTTTTTCTCTTGCCCTGATAACAGCCTTCCTGTTTCTCCCTTCTTACCCAGAGTGACATCCAAGGTTCCTCACAGTGGTCTGCCCTTCCCACACAGCTGCAAATCCCTTGGTCCTCTCTTCCTCCACATTTTTTGCCTGTCAACACCCCAACTCTATTTAAACCAGTTCTCTGCCTACTCTCTACCTACACCTGGTGAGCTGAGCATGGATAGGAAACACACACACACAAACGCGTGTGCGCACAAACACACGCGCACCAGAATCATGATGACTGGTCTCACTTTATATTTATAACCTCAACTCACAAGTTGAATCCTACTGCATTTCCTCTGTCAATTAACTTTTTACCATACAAAATGAATATTTCATTCCTTTCTCCTCTATCTTGAAATCCCTAACACCCTCCCTACTCCTTTCTCCCCTGTGTTCAAGCCTCTTTTTCAAGCTTCTGCTTGCAACTGTCCCATTGACCAAAGCAAATCACATGGCCAAGACCAGGATCAGTGTAAGAAGTGACTACACAAAAGTGTGCATTTAGGGAGAGGAATAATGGCAACCAGTTTTCAAACAATATATCCTCTTTCTAACCCCATATTTCTCTTATAATCATCTCCTTGCAAATGTGAATGTAGTATTAAAGTTGTATTTTAGCTCTATTTTATATTATAGAATTCATACTTCTTCAGTTGACCTAGGTACTTAAATAGACTTTTATGATCATTCTTAGAAGAAAGTGGAGTCTAACTTCTTGTCTCAATTCTTAAAAATATATTGTTGGAGAAATTCTTATAAATAGGTTATTGGAGTAATTTTAGAGTATCCTTGCTTCTCTGCTTAGTAAATTTTAGATGATTCCTATTACTCTTTTATACCTTTTTATTTTGAATTAGTTTAATTACCCAGAATAAATTGAAGAATGAACAGCTTTCATGTACTCTTCACCCAGATTCCCTCAATGATAATATTCGACTATTGTATATTATCAAAACTAGGAAACTGACATTGGTACAGTATTAGTAACACAAGCACAGACCTTAGTCAAATCTCACCAGTTTCTACTACATGCATTTTCGTGTGTGTGTGTGTGTAGTTCTATGAAATTTTATCACACATGTAAATTAGAGTAACCAATGTAACTCTATACCTCTGTAATCAGGATACAGACTGTTCCATCATCATAAGGAAACTCCGTCAGGTTACCCCTTCATGATCACACTCTTCGCCCCAACTCTGACCCTTGGCAACCACTGTTCTGGTCTCCATTACTATAAATGTCAATTCAAAATTGTTATATGAATTGAACCATACAGTATGTGAACATCTGAGGTTGGCTCTTTTTCATTCAGTGAAATGCCCTTGAGATTCATTTAACTATTTTGTGTATCAGTACTTAACCCTTTTTATTGCTAAATAATAGTAAATTGTATAGGTATACCAGTTTCCTTATATATTCACTCCTTGAAGGATATTTCGTTTGTTTCCATTTTGGAGATAGTACAAATAAAGCTGCAGTGAACATTCATGTATAGGTTTTTGTGTGAGCATAAGTCTTCATTTCTCTAGAATAAATGCCCAAGAGTACTATTGCTGGGTTGTATGGTAAGTGTATGTTTAACTTTATTAAAAACTGCCAAACTGTTTTCCAGTGTAACTAAACTATTTTACATTACTGTCACAATGCACAAGAAATGCGGTTTCTCCACATGCTCATCAGAATTCGGAACTGTTAGTATTTTTGTATTATCTTGGCCATTCTAATAGGTGTCTAGCAGTATCTCATCATGGTCTTAATTTGCATCTCTCTAATGGCTAATGATGTTGACCATCTTATCATGTATAGTTGACCCTTGAACTATGTAGGGGTTGGGGCATGAACCCCTGCTCAGTCGAAAATCCACGTATAACTTTAAAGTCGGCCCTCCAAATCCAAAGAGTAAACCAACTGTGAATTATGCAGTACAATAGTAGATATTTACTGAAAAAAGTCCGTGTATATGTAGACCTGCACAGTTCACACCCATGTTTTTAAAGGGTCGATTGTACTTATTTGCCATCTGTGTATCTTCTTTGAAGTATCTGTTCATGTTCTGGCCCAGTTTCTAATTGGACTGTTTTCTTACTGATCATTTTCTGTTGAAAGTTTTTTGCTTATTTTGGATTCACATCCTTTGTCAGAGAGTTTGCTGAGGTGTAGGATCACAGTTTGATGAAAATTTACAAACAAAAACAAACAAAATACCTGATTTTTGAGAAAGGCACAAAAGTAATTCAATGGAGAAAAGTAAAAAATCAGTTGACTATATTCATGTGGGTCTGTTTCTGGGTTCTCTATTCTATTCCACTGATCTATGCATTTATTATTTCATTAATACCACACAGTCTTGATTACTGTAGTACATAGTAAGTCTTAAAATCAGGTAGTGTGACTTCTTCAGTTTTTGCTTTCTTTTCTTTCAAATTTTTTTGGGCTAATCTAGTTTCTTTGTCTTCCCAAACCTATTTTTCTCTCTATCTAATATCACTTCAGCCTGGTTTTCCTGGCCAGTAAATTTCATATTCTTTTTCTAGTTATTATCTTTTTTTTTTACTTACAGACCCTCACTCGTGTCTTATTTATTGCCAATTTTTTTTTCATGCTACTCCTCAGAATTAAATTCTCTCTAGACTCTTCTCCAATAATCCACCTATTTTTTGTTCCTTCCAAATTTGAGTGGAAGACTACGCCCTTCTAAGAAGCCTCCGTGCCTAACCTCAAGCTCTGATGGATACACGTTTCTTTCCTATTTATTTTTTCTGATTAGAGTCAGATTGTGAGTTTTAAGGCCTTAATCACACACACAAAAATAAACTCCTCCCACACATAATTCAACATTTAAAAATTAAAAACAATAAACGATGTGTATAAGAAAGCCCATCAAGACTCGGGTTTTGTCTATGAAAATCCCTTTGATGTTATTCTGTTTACTTTAGAATATAAAATTCTTTTAAAATTCTATCTTTCTTTCTCTATTTTTCCCTTTTCTTTTTGCCCTTTATCCTTCTTTTTGGTGTAGCTGTTTTGTGGGTGCCTTAGGCACATGCTGCTTCTTTCTGTTGGGTAATCCAAAATGGGCTTTTATGAATAATTTGTTCTGTGTCATAAAGCATTCATTTTTCTGCTCTAATTCTCTTTATCTTTGTTGTCCTTCTGCCACATCACAGTCTCCTATTTTCTCTACCCTTTAAAATATCCTATGTAGCCCCTAGTAGTTAACTAATGGCATGTTATCCCATCTTCTGCCTCACATTTTCCCTTAGAATCCATTCTTAAATCTTCACCTTATTCAAAGTAAGCCGTTACTTCCTACACCTTCCCATGTAGTTCTGTCATAGTTGTTCCGTAGATTGCAAACTGTTAAATCACTCCTCCACATCTCTCTCCTTGACAAGTATATATCCTGCAGTACCTGAACTTAAATAAATAGTTCCCTACAACTTCTTTCCATCCATTATCTTCTGAAATAGGTTCTCTTTGGCCTTGTTTTCAGATAGCCACATTGAATGAGAACTAAGGAAATCTGAGCAACTCTTGATACTTTCTTCAGATAGTTTACTAACATCTACAGGACAGAATGATGAGAGAGTTCAAGTTGTATGAAAATAGTGCCTACAGATATACACAGTCTTTTCTGGAGGCAGGGGCACCACTCAACTTTTTAACGCCCAACTTTTATTCATCCAATACTGAAAATCTAATGAGTTAAAAAACATTTTGACAAAATGATCACCACTCTTCACTTTCAATATACATTCGTTTTGCACTACGAGGTCTTCGGTATTTAAACTTTTTCATCAAAGCAAATAAGTATCAACTGTAGGATTGAAAGAATATTGTCACCGAGCATTAACTCCAAATACTGTTTATCATGCCTACATGTGCCCTTTATTTGATTACATGATGAGGTGTATGAAAGCAAGTTTGAGTCTGACAGAATTAAAGGTGCACAAATCTATGTACAGAGATGCCTGTACTCCTATATTCAGGGGAAATGCTACACAGCAGATTCAGGTTATTTTCTAAAACTGACATTAATTAAGATGGTTTCTTTCTTTCCGCTCCTTTAGCAAATCTTTGCTGTATAACACTCCTTCACTGAGTACAAGCCTTACATGTGTGAACAAAATGTAGGCTTTATTCAGATGACACGAAAATATATAATGTTGGATCAGAAGTGACTGAAGCATCTTTCACTGAATATATCTATAGTCAGGTGACATGAACTGGCACATATTTCTTATTCATGAGTTGTACTGCGTGAGTCAGAGGATTCACCTGAATCTTAAAATGTTATGAACCATTAATATATTCTAGTTTAATTATAAATATTCTAGTTTAACCATTAATATATTCTAGTTTAGAATAAGATAAGCTGATCAAAGAAAAGGTTCATACAATGACTGCTTCACACACATAAGTACTTCTCGTTTGGATTCCAGTACCTGTGGCCAGTGGCGATCTTTGCAAATGATCTTTATTTCCCTTTATTCTTCTAAGAATTATGAAAACTGGGATTTCAAAAAAATTACACTAAGTGACTTTTTGTCTCTTCACATGTCATAGACTTTTTTTTATCCTAACATGTATGTGCTCTTGGAGGGATACCCACGCACAGACACAGTCATCTCATCTTTAAGCTCCCCCTTGCATCTTTGGCCTGTTTCAGTTCGAGGAGGACCACAGGTCACATGACCCTTTCACAATGGCTTCTCCTGTTCAAAAGGTCTCCAGAGCATTCCACTCAAGTCAGCAGCTTCTAAATTGCCTTCGTACCTTCTCAAGGCATTTAAAAAATATTATTCAGGATAGCATCTCTTTTGCTTTAGAAATAAGTTGTTTCTCATTTCCCCCTTTGACATAGTTTTCTTTATAATATATTTGGCATAAGTTGATTAATATTTAACCTTGGAAACACTTTTAGTTTGATAACCAAGATTTTTAAATTGCAGTTCCCATCTTCAAACATAAATGGTAATAGGGCTCAAAATCTCCTATTGAAATTCAAGATTTAATAATTTAAAGATGACATGTAAACTCTGAATAAGTAAAAAATTTAAGGAACATTTTGGAAAAATATAAAATCTACTTTCCTTCATATTTACAAAAACATGAAATATTTAAAATTTGGCTACTATGATGACTCAAAATAAATATTCAAGTAGAAATGTCAGTTATAATACACTGAATTTTAAAATTATTTTCTGTATAGAAGAAATATCGAGTGTCTATAAATCCACGGTTACAATAGTAACCTTGTCCTTTAAGGTAGAGAAATGTTGAAAATCAAGAAGGCAATATGGCAAGCCTGCCATGATTTCTCAAGTTCCTATTTTAAATAGACAATATACAAAAGGCAAAAGTGTCAATACATAAAATGCAGAAAATAAGAATAAGAAGCAAGGAGGGGTAAGCTGAGATGAAGTGAGAGAGTGGCATTGACATATATACACTACCAAATGTAAAATAGATAGCTAGTGGGAAGCAGCCACATAGCACAGGGAGATCAGCGCAGTGCTTTGTGACCACCTAGAGAGGTTGGATAGGGAGGGTGGGAAGGAGACGCAAGAGGGGAGGGGATATGGGGATATATGTATACATATAGCTGATTCACTTTGAAATACAGCAGCAACAAACACAACAATGTAGAGCAGTTATACTCCAATAAAGATGTAAAATAATAATAATAATAAAATTTTAAAAAATTTTAAAAAAGAAACAAAGTACAATATTTCAAGAGAATTTTATACAAGTACAAAATTAATAGCTGAGCTTTTAGCATTGAGAAATGGCTACTATTAACCAAGATCAATTATATTTAGAATACTACAGATAGAGGTCAATAGATGTTTAAAAAAAAAATAAAACTTCAGGGCTCCCAGATTACAGTGGACTTCCAGAAAACTCATTATCTTGTATTGTTATTTTTATTAAGTAATAAAGTTACCGCTCTTTATAAAGCACACATGTTCATTATTTTAAAAACAAGCAATAGATAACTAATAAGGACCTAATGTATAACACAGGGAACTCTACTCAATATTCTGTAATAACCTATATGGGAAAACAATCTGAAAAAGAATGGATATATGTATATGTATAACTGAATCACTTTGCTGTATATCTGAAACCAGCACAACATTGTAAGTCAACTAATCTACAATAAAAAATTTTAAAAAAAGAAAAAGAAAAAAAATAAAAAGAATAAGAAGCAAAAGCATGCCTGAGCCAGATTTAATTTCCACTCTAAATTTGATTTATTTGTATTTTTTAATTTTTTCTAGAAAAGTTTTAAGCCAGCTTACAAGGATAAATAAAATTTGGCAAAAGGGTCTAAATTTAAATAGAAATAAGATAAACATCAACGGGAGAAAATGGAACCAAGAATATACCAAATGCATGCTAAAATAACTCACTCACTAATGCTGAGGCACGCTTTTAGTTTTAAGCTTTCAAACAGCCAAGCAAAGGACATTTTTCTTTTCATTTGTATAATTGAGAATGTTTGAAATGCACTCAAACCAAGTAGTTAAGGAAAAAAACACACAATTATATTATTAGTATAAGGGAGGATTTTAACTGATGAACTCATCAAAGAATGCAGGCATGTTCATTAAATGATGCCCTCAACGATATTTTTATAATGGATACAGTAATAAGTTTGATAGGGTAGCTCCTCATAATGCATAAATATATTCTAAGAATATCACCTATGGTCCCTCATTCAGGGATGGTTCAAAGGCTTACCAATTGGAAGTACCAGAATTCTCCTCAGAAAACTGTTTTGATTCAGTTTTAGAGTATAGAGGAATTCAAGTAAACCCAAATATGATAGTAGAATACAAAAATACATTGAAGATAAATTAAGAGCATAACTCATACTGAAAAAAATCAGAATAGTATTATGGGAGATGCATATTAAAAGGCATGATAGAATGCAGAGAAAAAGGAAAAAAACATATAAAGTGCTTCAAGGGATTATAATGAATAAGGAAAATAGAGGATATGGAGCTCTAAACTCCAGAAAGCAGGTATTCTCAAGAAGGTGAGGAACAGTATATATGTAATAAATTAATCATAGTGATTTGTGATAACAAAAGACAATTTGTAAACCAAACACAGAACTCTATGCTTTCTAAAACTTTTATAAAAATAAAAGCATATAAGGATAAAATTAGATCAGCACTGGAAAATACCATGTACATATTCTACTATATGGATATACCATATTTGTTCATTCATCACTGGATATTTGAGATGTTTCCACTTTTGAGTATTATGAATTATGGTGCTATGGAATATTTGTCTGCAACATTTGTCTACAATATTTGTGTAAACATATGTCTTCATTTCTCTTGGGTATAAGCCTAGGAATGGAATTGCTGGGTCACATGGTTACTCTCTGCTTAGCATTTAGAAGAACATCCAAACTATTTTCCAAAGCAGCTATACCATTTACATTTCTATTGGAAATGAATATGGGTTCCAATTTCTCCAAATCCTTGCCAATACTTGTTATTAGCTATTTTTTAATATGACTTAGTCTTATAGTTCTCTCAGTGGATGTGAAGTTGTGTCACATCATGGCATTCATTTGCATTTCCCTAGTGGATAGTAAGTTGAGCATCTTTTCATGTGCTTATAGCCACTTGCATATTTTCTATGGATAAATGTCTAATCAGATTCATTGCCCAATTTAATTGGATTAACTTTTTATTATTCAGTTTTAGAATTTATATATTTCTTTACATATTATATACACATTTCTTTACATATCATTAGACATATAATTTTCAAATATTTTTTCCATTCTGTGGATTATTTACTTTTTTGATAGTATCATTAGCAGCACAAATAATTTTAATTTTGATTAAATCCAATTTATCAATTATTTCTTTCATTCCTTGTACTTTTGGAGTTCTATGTAGGGAAGTATTGCCAAAGCCACGATCATAAACATCTGTTCTTATATTTCTTATGTTTTCTTCCAGGAGTTTTATAAATTTGACTTTTACAATTAGGTCTATGATCCATTTTGTGTCTAAGATACAAATAATTGTTTTAGCTTTATTTTTTTACATGTGGATATCCAGTTGTTCTAACTTTCGTTGCAACACCTTTGTTGAAAATTTTGTTATTTCCATGTTGAATTATCTAGATATTCTTGATGAAAATTAGTTAACCATAAAGTAAGGGTTTTATGGTTTATTTCTGGACTCTCAATTTTATTTGATTTACCTATATGTTTATCCTTATGATAGTACCATACTGTCTTAATTACTGTTGCTTTATTGTAAGTTTTGAAATCAGGAGATGTGAATTCTCCAACTTTGTTCTTCTTTTACAAGATCACTTTGGCTATTCTGAGTCCCTTGCATTTCCATTTGAATTTTAGATCAGTTTGCCAATTTTGAAAAAAAAAAAAAAGCTATGGTTTTGATAGGAATTGTGTTGGATCCGTAGATCAACTGGGTAGTATTATCACCCTCAAAGTTTTAGTCTTCTAATCTAAGAACATATGATGTTCTTCCCTTCATTTAGGTGTTTAATTTCTTCTAAGAATGTTTTAGAGTTTGCAGAGTACAAGATGTGAAATTATTTTGTCGAATTTATTCCTAGGTATCTTACTATTGTTGATGCTATTTTAAAGGAAATTGTTTTCTTAATTTTGGATGTGGGTGGTGTTCATTGTTAGTATCTAGAAATCCAGTTGATATTTGTATATTGATCCTGTATCCTGCAACCTTGCTGAACTTGTTAGTTTTATAGTTTTTCTGTAGATTTCATAGGATTTTCTATGTATAAGATCATGTTATCTAAAAATAGAAAGGCCACGTGAAGACACAGTAAAATGATGGGCATTTCCAAGCCAAGTAAAGAGGCTTCCAGAGAAACCAAACTTGACAACACCTTGATCTTGGACTTACAGCCAATAAAACTGTGAGAAATAAATACTGTTATTTAAGTCACTCAGTCTGTGGTATTTCGTTAAGCAGCCTTAGCTGACTAATGCAACAATTCAGTCTCTTTACTCAGTATATGTCTATTCAGATTTTCTGTTTCTTCTTGAGTCAATTTTAGTAGTTTGTGTCTTTCTAGAAATTTGTCCATTTAATTTAGGTTGTCTAAATTGTTGGCATACAGTTTTTTATAGGGTTTCCTTGTAATCCTTTTTTATTTCTATAAGGTTGATATTGACGTCCTCTCTTTTACTGCTAATTGAGTCTGTTCTGTTTTTTCCTTTGGTCAGTCTAACTAAAGATTTGCCAGTTTTGTTGATCTTTTTAGAGAAACTACTTTTGGTTTTATTAATTTTTCTATTATTTTTCTATTCTCTATTACATTAATTTACACTCTAATCTTTATTATTTCCTGTCTTCTACTTGCCTAAGGTTTGCTTTGCTCTTCTGTTTCCAGTGCCTTAAGATAGAAACTAAGATTACCATTTTGAGATCTTCTTTTTTAAATATAAACATCTACAGTTATAGACTTCTTGCTAGGTATTACTTTAGCTGCATCATATAAATACTGGTATATTATGTTTTCATTTTCATTCATCTCAAAGTATTTTCTAATATCCTTTGTGATTTCTTATTTGACCTATTAGATGTTTAGGAGTATGTTACTCAACTTTCACATATTTTTAATTCCTCAAATTTCATTTTGTCATTGATTACTAATTTAATTTCATTGTGATTGAAGCACATAATTGCTATGTACTAGCTATTCATATAAGTATTTTATATTTATTAATTCATTAAATTATAACAAGAAATAATACATGAAGTAGTACTTTTAATATCCATATTTTACTCATAAGAAAACTGAGATGCAAAACAGGAAGGCATTTCTGCAAGGCCTACATCTTGGCACCATGTGGTGAAACTGTGATGGATTCCAGGTAGCCCCCTCCAGAAGCTATTCTCAGTCATCCTTTATTTAGACATTTCTTTAGTGAGGGATAATTGGGTTAATTTCAGTGTTTTCACTGTTATGATCAAAAACTCCATTGACACAAATTGTTGCTCAATTGCATTCATAAGGTAAAATATTAGGAATGAAAACTTTCATCGGAGATAGAAAATATTTTTCTTTTTCTGATAGATATTGATAAATTATTTGTAATAAAAAATTAGCTTGATCAATTCAGCAATAGTAAAATTTCATGTTACTTATAAAAATTTACCCAAAGAAGTGCCTGAAGACAGCCAAAAGAATATTATAGGTAGAGCACATATACTCAGTTGCACAAACATACATATATATATATATGTATATATATATACATATATATATTTATGAATATAGACTCCAAAATCATGAGTTAAATTTTAGTGACTTCAGTCTTGAAATGTTACAGTAATAAAGGAGTATGATTAAATAATATTTATTCTAAGAATGCAAGATAGTTTGTTTTGAGAAATATACTTTATCATATTAAAATAGTAAATGACCTTATTACAAAGATATAGTAATCAAAACAGTGTGTTATTGGTATAAAGACAAACATATAGGCCAATGGAATAGCATAGAGAGACCACAAATAAATTCTTACGTATATGGTCAAATAAATTTTTACTAATATGCCAAGACCATTAAATAGGGAAAGGACAGTCTTTTCAGCAAACGTTGTTGAGAAAACTAGATACCCACTTGCAAAAGAATGAAGCTGGACCCTTAGCTTACACCATATATAAAAATTAACTCAAAATGGATCAAAGACCTAAATATAGCAGCTAAAACTATAAAAATCTTAGGAAAAAACCTAGGGGAAAGCTTCATGACATTGGATTTGGCAGTGATTTCTTGGATATAACACTGAGAGCATAATAAACAAAAGTAAAATTAGATACATTTGATCTCATTAAAATGAAAAACTTTGGAACATCAAAGGATACAGTCAGTAGAGTGAAAAGGCAGCCTATGGAGTGGAAGAAAATATTTGGAAATCATATATCTGATAAGGGGTTTTATCCACATTATATTTTGCAAAGTCCTGCTACAACTCAACAACAAGTAAAACCAAATGACCTGATCAAAAAAATGGACAGAGGACTTGTATAGACATTTCTCCAAAGAAGATGTACAAATGGTCAAAAAAAAAAAATGAAAAGATGCTTACATTTCTAATAATTAGGGGAATAAAAATCAAAACCAAAATGAGATATCACCTCCTGCCAGTTAGAATGGCTACAATTTAAAAAAAAAAATGTTTGCAAGGATGTGGAGAAATTGGAACCCTTGTACATTGCTGATGGAAATATAAAATGGTGCAGCTGTTATGGAAAACAGTATGTCGGTTCCTCTAAAAATTAAAAACAGAATTACCATATGATCCAGCAATTCCACTCCTGGTATGTACCTAAAAGAATAGAAAGCAGGATCTCAAAGAGATATTTGTATACCCACGTTGATAGTAGAATTACTCATAATGACCAAAAGATGGAAGGAACCAAAGTGTTCATTGATGGATGAAAGCTTAAACAAAATGTGGTGTATACGTAAAATAGAATATTATTCAGCCTTAAAAAAAAAAAAAGGAAATTCTAACACATTTTATAACATGGCTGAAACTTGAGGACATTATGCCTAGGTGAAATAAACCAGTCACAAAAAGATAAATGCTATGTGCTTCTACTTATGTGAGGTCCCTAGAGTAGTCAAATTCATAGACAGGAAGTAGAAGGTGGTTGCCAAAGGTCTGAGGGGAGGGGGAAATGAGAAATTGTTTATGGCTATAGAGTTTCAGTTTTGCAAGATGGAAAGAGTTCTGGAAATATGATTGTATAACAATACAAATGTACTCGAAATGTACACTGAAAAAATGGATGGTAACTGTTACCACTGTTAAAAATATGCATCATTTTTATGCATAGTTATTATTGGCTAGCAAGGCTAATGTTAGATTAATAAATAATTTGTTTTTTGTAGGAAAAAATAGTAAATGAAAGAATCCACATATTAATTTTCATATTTGCCAAAGAGAATGGATAAAATTCAGCATATTTTCCTGATTTTAAAACTCTTTACAAAAAAGCAATAGAGGAAATGTTATTTAACTAAAACAGAATTGTCTTTTTCAAACTTACTGCCAATATCTTCCTTAATGATGAAACTTTAAATGTGTATCCCATAAAATCAGATATATGTGAAGAATCTACCATCACTCATTCCTAGAAGTTTTAATCCCATGAACTCTTTTTGTAATTTGATAAAGCAAAATTGATTTTAAAAATTTGCAGGCAATGTAAGACGTAAGAATGTAAGATGGAAGACAAATGACAAAAATGATTTCATAATGGAAAGCAATAGAGAAAAAATTGGTTTATTATATATCAAATATACAGTGTGCTGAGCATATAAAAATGTATCTAAAACTGTTATCATTAAAGTAGGAGTTCAGACAATTAGTGAATGTATGTGGAAAAAACACAAGTTTAAATTCTAATTTACTATATAAACCAAAAATGTTAATGAATTAAAGAATTAAAAGTATAAAAACATTAATTTTTTTCATAACAAGAAAAATGCCCCTAATATTAGATTAGATATAAAAACAGAAGTGAAACTTTATATTATATACAATATAATCCTTTTGAAAAAATATTGATACAAGCATAGCTGAGAGAGTAAGAGAAATAATTTTCTTAAACATACCAAAATGTTACAAATATTTTTTCTGAGTCAGATGATTAAAGGTGACTTTTTTTTTCTTTGATACATCTTTACATACTTTCCAAGTCTTCTACAATATACATTTATTTTTTAATAGGTGGAGAAATAGCTGTTATTAAAAATAAGAATGCCTTTTGCAACTCTGTACAGTGTTTGAATGAATTTCATTAAGTGCCTCTTGGCTGCTTGCTTGATCATTTTTCCCCGGTCTTCTGACTTGACCTTTGCCTAGTCTATCTCGGTATTTCATCTTGATTGATATGGTAGGTGACCCACTATGGCCACCTCTGTTCCTCTACTCACTAAGGGAAGCATGAGGGGCAGATAAAATTCACACCTGAGCAGTTATTTCCTTCAGCTTCCTTCTGGTTCCAAGCTGTTTACAGCTCCTGCAGGTCATATGAAACTCTGGGAAATTCAGTCAGCGCTCACCTTTTAAGCAGGAAATTTAACAGTACCCAGCAGGAGTTTCTCAAGTTGTTTCAACTTTTGAATAGCTTAATTCAATTCAGTGCTACTTTTTCTGCCTGTAAATTCAAGTAATCTTCCTTATTCTTGTGATTTTTACATTAGAACATGTTATATCATTCAGCATGCCTAATATAGCTGTCCTTTCTTACACTCCACTATAAGAACATAAAAACTCAACTACTTCACCTCAGACTGTATTCTGTCTGATGAAATCTCTCATCAGCACCTTCTATAAATTGAACTCATAAAATATGGCCATCAACAAATCTATTTATCTCTCCTTAGGTATCCATTAGAGAACTGGTTTCTGTCACTTTGAATTTCACCCAGTAAAACCTCTCAAATACAACAAAGCCAAATCTCAAAGGTAAATAAAAAGATCAAAATAGGGATGAAAAAAGAGACATTTTAAACACACAGATGAAATAATTTATAAAATGTATAATATTCAGATACTACCTTACCTGTTTGGGGGAAAAAAAGATACATTTTATTTGTAATTCTAAGGTCAATTTTTTTTTTTTTTTTTTTTTTTAAAGCACTTTTCTTTCTTATAGCTACTTTATTTATTTATTTTAATTTTATTTTTGGCTGTGTTGGGTCTTCGGTTCATGCGAGGGCTTTCTCCAGTTGAGGCAAGTGGGGGCCACTCTTCATCGCGGTGCGGGGACCGCTCTTCATCGCGGTGCGCGGGCCTTTCACTATCGCGGCCCCTCCCGTCGCGGGGCACAGGCTCCAGACGCGCAGGCTCAGCAGTTGTGGCTCACGGGCCCAGCCGCTCCGTGGCATGTGGGATCTTCCCAGACCAGGGCTCGAACCCGTGTCCCCTGCATTAGCAGGCGGATTCTCAACCACTGCGCCACCAGGGAAGCCCTCTAAGGTCAATTTTAAATAGTTTACTTAATACAGAAAATGTATATACATTAAAATATTTAGATCAAAGCTTTTGTGAAAAGACCTAAGATGTAAATTCCACCTTAACCTTGTCTATGATTACTAAAAAGTAAAGTAAGATAATTATAAATTAAGGTGTCATAATTTTTTATGTTTATTAGAGCTAGCATCTTAATTTTAGGTTAAACATATATAAATATATAGGAGTATAGTGTCTTATGGACTTCGTGCACATTTTATTATACACTGAGGCTCTGCATAATCACTGTGTATACTACATTTAGGCCAATTTTATGGGACTTGAAGGACAATAGCATTACTTTAAATGATAACAGGGGTTTATAGTGGTTATGCTTCCTTTTATGACATGGCAATGATTGATTTATTTAATGGCCAATCATTAATGTATTTCAGTGTTTAAAGGTAGTCTAGTTCTAAAATATCCAACATATTATATGAAGCTGTCCACATAGCTGCATAGCTGTCTAAATCCACTGATTTACAACTTCAAAATATCAACTCTTTTTTTTTTAAGCCTGTAGTGTCAGGCTTTTCCTGATAGTATAGAAAACTTACAGGGCTTAATTCAGATGAACTGAATTCAAATTCTAAATCCTTGGACAATGATTTAACTAACCTTTTTTCTTCATTTCTCTTCTCTATCCAAGTTATATAAAACTGTGAATTTGAATTGAAAGTCTTAAATATAAATCCTTGTTCCATCTGGTTTTACTGGACATTTGACATTGGACATATTTCTTGATTTCTATGAATACCAGCTCCGCTTTGTGAAATGTGAGTTACAATATCACCTTGAGAAAAACAAATCAAATAATGAATATAAAAGTGTTTTGTAAATTACAGGGCTTTATTCTAACTTTTGTACATAGTACATATATATATTTAGTGCCTCGTTTTATACTGAGTTCCCTCTCTCCTGAAGTGCTCATATCTTAGTTGAGGCAAATACAAATAATATTCATTCAAAGAATCAGGTAATATACAGACATGCAAAGTGTTATAGGAAGCTTGCAGGAGAACAACTCTTTAAATAAATATGGGATACTTGACTAAAGTGGTGGCATTTAAAAAGAGAAATGAGCTTTAAAAAGAGAAGAAAAGGAGCCCCAGATAGAGAGAAAATCATGAGCTATTTTAACGGGAGCAAGATCTACCACGGCTGTAGAGTGGTGTGAGATTGACTCTGGCTAGAGCGTAGAATAGGAGGAAACGTGGTGAAAACTGTTTGGAAAGCATTTTGACACAGAGGATAAAGAGCTAGGAGGCCAAGCTAGGGGTGTGGACTTTCTCGTTGGTTCAGTGGGGAGCCATTGGAGCTTTGTAGTGATTCTTAATCAAGATTATGGCCAATTGACTTCTATGCCTTTTACATTTTTTGCTTTAAATCTGGTGGCAGTAGAAGATGCCAACTAGTTAATTCCTAAGACCTGAAACCCTGAACTCAAGTGTCACAGTTTAATGAACTGAGTGTGGGTAAAATTTGGAAAAACACCCCACACTTTTGCCAATCTACTTATAATTATTTAACAGTAAAAATATGGCGCAGCAGTGAAGTGTTGACAGATAAATGCTAAAAGTTTATAACAGTACACCACTGATGAAAATGCATGAGTAATCTCTTGGTTAATAGGATCTGTCTGCAGGCATAGTGCTTTAGGAAAACGTGCATCCTGGCCTCATAGAGATATTTTGTAGAAGTCCTTCTTCTAAGTATATGCATGAAACCAGACAATTCACATAATATGTACATGCATATAGCCATCATATAGAATAAATGCTTAAAAATATGTGTGCCGAATGGATATACGTAGAGAGGACCTTTACTCCTTAAGTTTACATAATTACCCCTTTTGCTCATAACACTGCCAGAAATGGCCTAATTTTCATTAAGCATGACTACATTTTTCCTACACTAATCATATTAATGCCATACTTGTTTTGATACCCAAGAAAGTAATTAGATTGTTTTTGATGATAGTAAATATAATATGTATATTAACAAATTGGTATATGTTACATTTCATTTTTTAAATTTCAACTTAAATGTAATCGAATGATAGTGATCCTAGCCAGCTAGCTAACAGTTTAAGTAAGCATTCTTTTCCCTAAGCTTCTTTAGTTGATTATTTGAAGACATGATTTTAATAAATTTTAGAAGAAATTTTCAAGAAAAATTAGGTAGTTGATATTCTAAATCTGAGTATATTGAGAGTACCTGTTCAGTTATAACTATTGCATCATTAGTGCAAAACGTCACATTGCTAATTGAATTAAGTACTTTTTTTACCTTTACATTGAATGAATGGTATATGGTATATAGAAAAAATTCATATTCATGTATTTGAAACTGAACCATATTAGGTTCTTAGAAATTATATCTGCCATATTCTGCTTATAATTATTACTATACTACTTGAATGTAAAATTAATGCACTGTAGGTTTTTTTATTATGGTGAAGTATACATAACATAAAATTTGCCATTTTAACCATTTTTAAGTGTACAGTTTTCAGTGGCACTAATTAAAATTACAGTGTTGTACAACCATCAGCAGAATCTAATTCAATATATTTTCCATCATCCCAAAGCTGTATCTCAAAAGGTCAAAACATAGAATTATTATATGATCCAGCAATTCCACCTCTAAATATATATCCAAAAGATTTGAGAACAGGGACTCAAGCAGATACCGGTACACATACATATGTTTTGGTTTTTGAGGAACCACCAAATTGTTTCCCACAGTGGCTACATTATTTTCCATTCCTGCCAAAAATGTACAATTTCTCTACGTCCTTGCCAACATGTGTTATTTTCTTTTTCTTTTTTTTTTATTACAGCAATACTAGTAGGTGAGATGTGATATCTTGTGGTTTTGATTTGCAGTTTTCTAATAACACATGATGTTAAGTATTTTTTCATGTGCTTATTGGCCATTTTTATATCTTCTTTGGAGAAATGTCTATTTAAGATCTTTTCTCATTTTTACATTGGGTTATTTATCTTTTTGAGGTTGAGATGTAGGAGTTTTTTTTAAAATATTCTGGATATTAATCCCTGTGCCCATCTTTCAGATAGGCCCCAGGCAAATGAGAACAGGCAAACACAATAGAATATTAATAAGGTCTGTTCTGCTTCCTCCAGAACCAGGGACCAGGGTCCCGCACTGGAATGTGGGCTTCCAGCTTCACTACTGAAGCCGAGTCAGGGAGGGTGTTGGGCGAGGACAAATACGAATTCCACAACTTCTTCCTACCATTTGTAGGTTGCCTTTTTCTTAATTCAGCATTTTACTGGTTACTATATACCTTTGCCTGTTTATTCTAGAGTACTGACAAAGTTGGTTGTGACCATTTCTGCCTGTTTTTCAATGTTTTTGTGAAGAGACAGGTATGTTGAACTGCCTACTCTGCCATTTTGCTGAAGTCACACCCCTTTACTAGAGTTTTATTTTCTAACTGGAGTCAATGGAATTAATAAGTAAGCATTGCCCTAAGTACTGTAGGAGATATACGGGTGGAAGACTAGACCCTCAAGGAATTTAGAGACTGATATGACATGCATATAAATTTCTCTCATACAAGGTAGTTTATGACCTGCATTAAACCCAAGGAGTTGGGAAAGATTAATGATAACTTTTACGATGGACTTTGGAGGTTAAGTAGGATTTTTACAGTTGGCGATAATGAGGAGAAAAGGTTCAGCTGGAAGTGACAGCATACGTATAATGCGAGGAATGAAAAATAGAACAGAGGAGAGTCCTGTTTTATGGGTATGTAGGCTATTTGTAGAGTTTGGTAAAAGATAAAGCCAGATGATATAATTACGTCTATGTTTTATTCAGAAGGCAATGAAAATAAAAGCTTTTAAGCAAAGAAATGCTATGATTAAAGCTATTGCTTTAGGAGTTTAGTTTGGCAAGGGTGTACAAAAATGTATTGAGAACACAAAAGTTGGATTGAGATGGGTATATTTTGCTTTGTGGCTGAATTCTTGTATTTTATGTATAAGTACTTAAGAATTACTTCTAATTTGGAAATTTCGAATAAATTAATAGCTGTAAAAATTTAGCATAGTTTAAAAGTATGAAACAAGTGAAAACCATCCTCTGGTGTTTAGTTATCAATCTGTGGCAAACTTTACATTTACAACATATAACACACAATATATAATGATTGCATTTTACAATAAAAATTAGAATAATTAAAGAATACTAATGAATATAGATTCTATGCTTAATGTATAGAGATTGTTCATAACAGTAGCAAGCATAGTTTTCCCTATTTTTTATTTAATTAGTGTCTGTTACACTCTCTTTAAAGGCCAACACTAAAGTGTGTAGAAAATTTTCAATTTTCAATACTTCTAATTATAGTATTTTGGCTCCCTATTTGGAAATAGCTAGTATTTTCTATTTTAAAATATTCCAAAGTATTTCTCGACTGTTTTTGTTAAAATAAATTGAATTAAAAATAAAATAATCTTTAATGGTCAGCAAAAATAATAAAAAATTAAATGAATGAATGAATAAATAAATAAATAAATAAATGTATGTTCACTAGCATTCAGACATGGCTGTTTTCTGTCTAACCCAGGGGAATTTAAGTTCCATGAGTGCAAACACTTGTTTTGTTCTCTTTACTCACAGCACCTAGGTGAGTCCTATCATCATATAGTTTCTTGATAAGTATTTTTGGATGTATGATCTAAAGAATATCTGCCTTTAATATAAAGGTAGTATTTTTTAAATACACTATTTATAAAAGACAGTAATAAATAAAATTTCTCATAGCTGAGTTACCTATTCTTCCCTCATATATGAGTTTACGTTAATAGACTGTTTATTCCATAAGAGGTATGTTTAGTCTGTCAAAAATTTGATGAAAATAGAAGAAATTATATGATTAACTTAACACTATTTTCATTGAATAGAATGATTATGCAATTTTTTTTCTTTATAATTTTCTCTTGTGTGTCTATTAAGATTTATAAAAGAAAAGTTGGTATTAAAACAATAATTAATTAAGACATAACCTGGGGGGAAGAAGAGGAAAAGAGAAGCTAGAGAACATGGAAATATGAATTGATGGTGATGGGGTGATAAGAAATCTTGTTCTGCATATCTCAACTAATGAACTTTTATCCCAACTCCTTGTTTGTTCCCCAGATGCCACTTGCACACTCAATGCCACATTCTCAATTTGGTGCTTTTCTAAGTCTTGACTCACAAGTCAGTATTCCCTGCTGCCATCTTGGTATCAAAGGATCTTCTGTCTTACTCTTCTCAATGAATTTGTTCATGAAATTAACTGATTTTTACCTTGGTAAAAATTTAATGAACAAATCCATATAACTTGCTAGTAAGAGATGTTTGAGGCAAAACATCTTTTTCCAGGGTTCTTCCACTTAACGTTTACATTTTAAAAAGTGATATTCAGCAGATTGTGTACTGCTTTGACTTATAAATGAATGAATGTCTCTAAAGGTGAGAATATAAACACAGCTAGAAAGAAGAACTGTTTGTTTTTTCTTTTATCCTAGTGAGACTGGTAAATTAGCGTATGCAGAGACCATGGGACTTTGCAGTAAATGATCTTCTGTAGGCTGTTCATTTATTCATTTATCTAATAATTTACCATCACTACTCTTCCAAGTCTTTCTGTGTGCTACATAAGAGAAGAATAAAGTCACTAAACCTGGGCAGGATCATGCTTTAGAGACAAAGCTATACAAACCCATTACTAGTTTTGTTTTTTTTTTTCTTTTTCTCATTTGCCCTTGGCTTTCTATTAATCACTATGTTACCACTTGATTATCTTAAATCTCTGTTACATACTTTCAAATGGGTAAATCTAAACAAGTAATATTAGCTCAATTACATATGATTTTAGTAAGGATATCAAGTTCTCAAAGAATGTTGGCTATAAGCTAAGTCTCCTAACAAATCAACATCTTTGGTGTAATCTGACTTCTTGAAATCACTGGTATATATAGGGAATCTTGAGCATATTAGATACAACTTTGTTTTGGTGATATGACATTAGGGGAAAAAAAGAGAAAAAATCCAAAATATTAATTAATCCTATTACATAAGTCTATGTCAATTCACAACATTATTTATGGCATGATTTCTAATTTCTTTTGAATGCCCTATCATATTTTACCTACATTGGATACAATAAATGATGTTCTCTCACAATGAAATGTTAAGAAATTTTGTTACTAAAAAATTCCCATAGTTGTAGTGAAAATAATTTTATGTGCTTTGATTCTTCAATATTAATCAATCCATGCTACTCCCCAAACTAACCCTGTCCCAACCCTTCATGGTACTAAGCAGCAGAGAACAACTACAATGACAAAAATTCTAAGTATTTCTTCAGTGGCCAGAATTTTTTTTGCCCGTGTTTTGTGGCTGCGTCCCATCTCCAGCAGTTTGTTGCAATACTTAAGTAAGACTAAAATACATTAATCTGTCCCTGAACAGATTGAAAAAATAATAATTTCCAAGTAATATAGAGTCAGCGAGACTCTCCATCCTGGGCAGCCATCCGAAACTGTTAGAGTGCATGCCCACTGAAATACCCTCTATAGAACGACACTTAGATTTGACCAGAGATAACGTGCATGAGTGTGTAAAAACAATATATCAGGACTTTATCTAGTGGAACCTCAGAAATCGTATGTGAGTTACTTCCAGTCCAAGATATTGATCAGACCTGTGAATTTTACTTTCTGCTTAAAATATATCATTACAATGGCAAGGGACAAGGAAAAGAGAAAATATATATCCTCACCTAGAAACTAGGAAAATGCATCATCCAAATGCTAGAAATATTGAGGAGTTTTGTAAAATATAGCTCATTTAAAACCAGAGTAGAAGAGGAACAACAAGGTGTGCTTATACAACTTTAAATGAATACATACATACATATGTACATACATACATGCATACAAAGAAAATAAAAGAGTTTGGGACTCAGGAATTCCATATCCAGTCTGTTCCTGGCTGAAAGTTACCTTTCTTCCTACTTTCAAACATTTCGAAAAATATTTCAGCCAACTTAGAAATTAATTAAAATTAAGAAGTTAACCTTTCGGCTTTCGGCTCGGAGGAGGCTCAGGTGCAACTTTCTTCGGTCGTCCCGAATCCGGGTTCATCCGACACCAGCCGCCTCCACCATGCCGCCTAAGTTCGACCCCAACGAGATCAAAGTCGTGTACCTGAGGTGCACCGGTGGGGAAGTCAGTGCCACATCTGACCTGGCCCCCAAGATTGGCCTCCTGGGTCTGTCTCCAAAAAAAGTTGGTGATGACATCGCCAAGGCAACTGGTGATTGGAAGGGTCTGAGGATTACAGTGAAACTGACCATTCAGAACCGACAGGCCCAGATTGAGGTGGTACCTTCTGCCTCTGCCCTGATCATCAAAGCCCTCAAGGAACCACCAAGAGACAGAAAGAAGGAGAAAAACATTAAGCACAGTGGGAACATCACTTTTGATGAGATTGTCAACATTGCCCGACAGATGCGGCATCGATCTTTAGCTAGAGAACTCTCTGGAACCATTAAAGAGATCCTGGGGACCGCCCAGTCTGTGGGCTGCAGTGTTGATGGCCGCCACCCTCACGACATCATAGATGACATCAACAGTGGTGCAGTGGAATGCCCAGCTAGTTAAGAACTGCAGAGAAAAATAATAAAGGGTTATTTGACAACCAAAAAAAAAAAAAAAAGTTAAGAAATATATGAGTGAAACAGTGATAGAAACAAGAAAATATTGTACTAAGTTCTTATGTATTATTAATATGGATATCAACTTTCAAGAAAATATTAAATATTCTATAAGAAAATAAAAAGATTCAAATAATAATATGAATCAAATGTCCAAGATTATCTCTATAAAAACCTGGAAGAATTTGAAGAGTTTGGAGAAAAAGATGTAAGACAATACGTTTATCTCCTTCCATAAAGAGAAATCAATAGACACTTTTATTTTTGACCACTAGTTAAAGAAAAGTGTAATTTATAACTTATTTATTAAAGAAAAAAGAAACAAAACTAGAATCAATATAGTAAAAGAAATAAAAGCTTTTAAAAAGATAAAGAATGATAAGAAGGACTTCCCTGGTGGTGCAGTGGTTAAGAATCCACCTGCCAATGCAGGGGATACGGGTTAGATCCCTGGTCTGGGAAGATCCCACATGCCACGGAGCAGCTAAGCCCGTGTGCCACAGCTACTGGGCCTGCGCTCTAGAGCCGGAGAGCCACAACTACTGAGCCCACGTGCCGCAACTGCTGAAGCCCATGCACCTAGAGCTCGTGCTCTGCAGCAAGAGAAGCCACCGCAATGAGAAGACCACGCAGCACAACGAAGAGTAGCCCCCGCTCGCTGCAACTAGAGAAAGCCCGTGCACAGCAACGAAGACCCAACGTGGACAAAAATAAATGAAAAAAAAAAAAAAACAGAATGATAAGAAAAGTGAAAGCATGAAATAAAATAACACATAATAGCATTAGCTATTATAATAAATGTGATTATGTTAAACCTTACAAACTAATGACTCTCAGTTTATGTCAAGAAAGAACTAAATTTGCTTATTTTAAAACCCACTGAAACATCATGATGCCTACAGTTTCAAAATACTAGGCAAATGAAATTAAAAAAACAAATACTGTTAAAATATCAATATTAAATCAAAGTACAGCTTAAGGAAATTAATAAATAGTACAAGAAATATATTTATATAAATACCATTTAAAATCCACAATACAGATAATTACAGTTATGAGCCAACATTTATTGAGCGCTTCCTGTATGTCAGGCATTATTCTAAATGCTTGTAAGTGGCTGCTCAAGTAACTCTCACAGTAGCCTATCAGTTAGGAACCATTATTACCATAATACCCATTTTATGAATGAGGAACTTGAGACAGATAAATTAAGAAACTTGCCTTTCCATGTAACCAGCAATTAGTAGAGCTGCAATTTGAATCCATTCTGGAGAGTTAGACCTTAATTGTTACATGACCTTGTCTCCTCCCTTTGTAACAGCCATCAAGCATCAGGTACCAGAGTAAGATATTAAAACAAAAAAAGCAACATCTGCATAAAGAGACACTGAGAAAAGTACCATCATAACAACGATGTTCAAATAATAATATTCTATTTTCTAAGTCCTCAACAGATCAAAAATAAATAAATAAAATAGACTTTAAATGTGATACATAATAACAAGATAGACAGACATAGATGCATATAGATATGACTTCTACCGTAAAAACAAATAGTATACATTATTTTCAAATACTTGTAGAACAATTAAAAAGTCAATTAAGTGATAATGTCATAGGGCAAAAAGTTATTCTCAAAATTCTTTAAACATTAAAAATTGCATGCCACATTCTCAGTAACTAAAATATTTAATCATATGACAATTTAATAATATATTCCTAAAATAGATCTAAGAGAATTTTAAAATATAATTATAGAATTTTTGATTAATGAAGGAAAATAACAGTATTACATATTAAACTGCAAATGATGATAAGAAAATACTTATCAAAGAAATATGTTAAAGACATTTATAATTAAGATAGAATATAAACAAATAAATAAAAGTATCATACTCAATAATCTAGAGATGAAAAGAACAAAATTAACCTGTTAATACATTAGAAAAGAAAAACATTGATATATTCCAGCATGGATCTTTGGTGGTGAGAGGAAAATTTCCACCATAATAGGCTAGAAAAAAATCTGGAATTTCTGAAAAAGGGAGAGAGAGAGAGAGAGAGAGAATTAAAGATGACAACTTCAGTATCTTTTGTAAATTAATCTCAGAAGTGACAAACCACTGCTTTTCACATGTTCTGTTGGTCATACACACTGACTCTGGTACAGTGTGGGAGGGGAATACCAGGAGATCATTGGGGACCTCTTAGAAATTGGCTACCACAGTACATCCTCTAGCACTCAAATGAGCCATTTCTTTCAGTTATTTTTTGGTAAGGGATTATATTTTACAATGTAGGAACATTTGTCCAGGAAGCTAGAAATCTTTTTCAAGATACTACTATTAAGACAGTAGAGATTTAACCCAGGTCTTCTGACCTAAAGCATCATGGCTTTTCTCCTGCAATAAAATAGAATGCCATGTAGGTGTACTACTGTGTGTAGCACTGTTTTCCAGCATTCATAATATTTCTATACTGCTGAGCTTTTGAAATCGTCATGACTATTTTTTACTTCAGTTTTGCTTTATCCTCTAGCCTTCAGTTTACTCTCAGCCATATCCTACTGGTATAAATGTTCCAGACTGACAAATTCTCTCTCTGCTTTTCCAGATTACTGTTTGTTTGTTTTCTTTCAATAGACATGTATACTATAGAACCAGACTTATTCAGATCGCATGAATTGTGGGAGTAAATACATTTGAAGTGAAAATGTATGGGTCTTTCCATGTTAGTCTGCTCAGGCTGCCATGACAAAACACAGACTGGATGGCTTAAGCAAAAGAAATTGACGGCTCGCAGTTCTGGAAGTGGGAAGTCCAAGACACAGATTCTAGCTGATTCGATTCCTGGCGATGGCTCTCTTTCTGGCTTGCAGATGGCTACCTTCTCCATGTATTCTCACATGGTGGGGAAAGCAAGCAAGCTCTCTTGTGTCTCTTATAAGGAAACTAATCATATTAATCATAGATTTACCCTTATGACCTCATTTAACCTTTGTCACTTCCTTACTCCAAATAGTCACATTGGGATTTAGGGCTTCAACATGAGTTTTGGGGGCACAAAATCCATGAAGTCCTTTACACTTTCCCTATGAGGAAAAAATGTGCCTGGACTTTGGGATATTACAGCTTTCAAGGGGCTTTTCATTTTCCAAAGGGGCTTGTGTTTTTTCACATTATTTTTCTCAATAGTAGTCCAGATAATGAACTTTTAATATATTTGTGTTTCCAATAAGTAAGTTGCTCACAATATATGGAGTTCTATTATTACTCTTATTTTAGAAAAATGTATTTCCTAAATTTCAAGTTTTATAAACATTCCCTGTTTAAATTTAATATAATACATTGCAATTTAAAACACTTCTCTATAAAAAGGAAAATTGACAAAATTTACCTACATAAGAGACTGGTAGTAATGAAGTAAAATTAAAGTAATGAAAATAGCATTACCTCAAAGTGGACTTGAATTTGTTTTAGTCACTTAAGTAGCACCCTATTAGAGGATCAGATTTATTTTATATTAATATAAAGAGTAAAACAAATACATTATGTTAATAATCCAGTATAGTACTTCATTATAATAATTTCACTATTATCTGAGGCCATTGATACTGTAGCAGATTGAATTAAGCTATTCTCAGCATTTCTCTTCTAGACCTACATACACACAATGCTCATTATAATCAAAAGGGCTGTTCAACAAACATTTTTGAAGTAAATCAATTCAATTAATGAAGGAATCCATTTTCTTGGATTAATATTTGAGTTTCTGATTTTACTACTTTTCAAAAATACTATATATTTTTACTACTTTTAAGGAAAATGTGACCCTTATAACAGAAATTGACAAGCTATTGAATGTATTAAAGTCAGTAACTGATATATATTATAGTCAAAGCATAAGAAACATGTTCTTAGTAAAATATAAAATGATATTATAATGACTTTAGAGCTCTACCTAGCATTATATTGTTTGTACCAACTTGTGTTAAATTTATCAACCAGTCTTCTGAAGTCAGTAAAAGAAGGAATTATTTTAAAAGAGTAATTTTAAGAATAAAATAGAGGCTATCACGTATCCATGTGTTTTGATCCATTTGTCTGCAGTTGTTTTCTATTGTCATTAAAACCCCTACAAAATTCTCTAATTCCGTCTCTTAAAACAACTCTGAGAAGCCAGTTGTTCAACTATTTTAATTACATTCTCTTTTTGATCATTTTTACTAATGAGTTAATATATCATGGAATTATTGTCTTAGGAATTGAAAGAAAACAATTTGGATGATGCTTTTGTATTTTACATTTATTTACAACAAAGTTTCGTAGCACCTTCTAGCTCTGCAAAGAAATTATAACAATGACTATTTATAAGAAATAAAATATGTCTTCCACTAAGTAAATATAACACAAACAAATAAAACCTATCCCCAAGGTATAGTTTCTAGTGTGCATGTGTTTGTGCGTCTGTGTATGTCTGAGAGAGAGAGAGGGAGGAGGGAGTATGTACATGGTGTAGGTCGTTCAAGATTACAGAGTAACAGTGTATTTGCCTCTTACACTTTTGACAACATAAGAACACAAAATGAGCAAAATGTGAAGCTGAAAGTTAACTTACGTGGAATTTGGAAAAATCACAAATTCTTTGCTTTGCTTTTAATCAGTTAATTGAGAACAGTACATTTTTTTAATGAGAGGGTACGTCATAGAAAAGTTGCAAAAATGTATTTTAATAGTATCATCATTTTAACAATTTTTATTATTACTATAATAATCATATGGAATTCTTACAGTCCAAAATATCACTCCTAACAAAATTTGCAATCTTAAATATTTACTTTAAATCACATTGTCTTCTATAAATTCTAAGCTTTTGTGAGCAATGATGTAGAATATAATAAATACTAAATATTAATTGCTGCTATTGAAAATTTCAAACTTAAGGGAATAATTTTTTAATGAAGACTTAAGCTTATAATTTCTTGCTTATGGTTTAAAACAAAGAACTCTGGAACCCTGTTGTGTAGATTTAGGGTTGGTAAAATTAGTTGGAAATGCTAAATATATCAGTCATTTAAAGGTCACTTGAAAGTTTGGTATTTTGCCTTGATGATCAGGTAACAAGTTAAGAATAAGCCAGTTCAGGCTTCATTAAGACAGTTTTGAGGTAGTTTGTTTTTCAACAATAATAATGGTAATAATAGTAATAATAATGCATGACAGTTTCAAGTACTACTTTATGCTAAACTCTGCTGCTGCCATCCTTGGTTTCTTTTTAACTATTTACGCATGATTTAGGTGGCCTGTATCAAAAGACTTGCTTAACATACTGAAAACTTTTATAAAGCCTCTTATAGTCCATAGATAAGAATCAAATTTAACATAATTGTGAAGATATTTTGAAAGGCCTATGATATTCTATGAAAGAAGAATCTGTGGGCACCAATTACTTCACCTTCTAGAAACAGAATGAGTTTTGTTTTTTTTAACATCTTTTTTGGAGTATAATTGCTTTACAATGGTGTGTTAGTTTCGAGAATGAGTTTTGAATCAGTATTTTCAAACTTCCCCCAAATAAAGTGCTTTCTCTTTAGTGTCAACAAAGCTTTATTACATCATTTATTTGGCTTATTTGTCATTAGTAAACAATATTTATTATGTACCAAGCAATAGGGGGAGTTGAGGAAGCCCTTGACATCCTTTTTTTTTTTTTTATCCTCCAGTTTTTAGAGCATAATGTAGAATAGAAAATGATAAAGACATTACCTTAGGTTCCTAAGCATAGGGCATCATAGTCATATTATTGTAGTGACATTAGAACAAACATACAACTTATAAACTCCCACCCATATCACATACATCAAAAGCAGAAGAGATAATGAAGTAAAAGGATTAAATGGAACTGAGAGAGATCAATCCCAGGATTGGGGGATTTTGTAACTAGTGTAGCACTGTCTCCACGTTCTAGCTGGAATCCCAGTAGAGAAGTAAATGCTGCTTATATCATTTTATGCATGAATGAAAATGATTTAGATAATTGATATGTTATTCTAGCAAATCCAATTACATGAATATTGTCAACTGACTAAAAAATCTAATTGCTGGTTACAGAACTTATTGCTGAGGTTCTTCCTAATATGTTTCAAATTGACATTGTATACAGGATTATACCTCATTTATGATTTATGGGAACAAAATTCTTGGCAGTGTTTATATATATACATGCATGCATATATATATATATACACATATGTGTGAATATGTTTACAAATATATCCAAATGTATACAATATATAAAAAGTATGTAACTTATCAAAGCTTTCTTTGTGTCCTTTGAACTTGGATGACTAGACAGTGAAGCTCACCATAACTCTCTAGCACCACCAGTTTCATACGTCCTCCAGTCTAGTCAACCAGCTCCACGGTGGGCCTTGTCTCTCCTGTAGAACACTGTCTCTAAAACCCATCACATCTCTTGGTACATGGAAAGTCAGTGAATCGTCTTAGTTCGAGCATCTTCTATTACACTTTGATTATCATTGTGAGCCATTTTAAACTACGTTCCATAGAACCACTGGTGTTTTGAGAAGGTGCTTTTAATAGAGCTTTGGTGAAACAAATAAGGGGAGAAGGAAACCCACATCCTTACCATGGTTCTAAGGCCCTATATGTGTTGGCCTCCTGCTCCACTGATGCCACATGCTACCACTCTCCCTGTCTCTCACTCCAGTCCAGAAGCCACTGGCCTCTATGCCTCAGTGACCTTACTACACCTGGATATCACTTCCTCAGATATATACATGGCTTATTCCCTCACTTCATTCAACTCTCTGCTCATGATTCATCTTGTCAGAGAGAACGTCCCTGACTACCTACCTAAATAATAACTTCAGCTACTTTTATTTTCCTTTATTGAGCTTACCACAGTAGGATATCTTAAATATTTTTTGTTTATTGTCTCTCACACAAACACAAGAATGAAAGCTTTATGAGTGTTTGTCAGAATTATACTGATATGTCCCACTGCTTAGAATATAGAAAAAATGGAGGTGCTCAAAAAGTACATAATGAATGAATAAATGAAAAAGTGAGTTCCTTATATCCATGTCAACCAGTTTTTGGTTTTTGTTTTTCGGTGTAGCACAAAGTGTCTTTGAAGAACACTTTTCTTTTGTAACAAAATCTCTGTGTCTGAAAAAAGTTTGAAAAAAACAGTTCAATTTATTAAAACCTATGATACTAGGTAGCATAAGTTCTAAGTATGTTTTTGATGCTATTGAAAATAATTCTATAAAGTATTAAAACATCTTACAAAAATATGATTAAAGTAGTTTATAAAACTTGTTGCCAACAATTGCCAAAAATCCTTAAATTAAGAAATGCTCAAGTTTTCATATTTCTTTAGTAAATCCTTTCTATAACTTGTGAAATTGGGGAAAAGAAACTAGACCATGTATATAACTATAGCAGTTTAATAAAACATAAGCATTTGTCTTTTTAATAATGCCAGTTAAATGAAGACAGTTTCTAGTCAATTTTTGTGCCCCCAGCTATTATAAAAAAATCTAAGAAAGTATCCAAAAACTTTTTTAAGCTTATTTGTTTTAAATTGATCCTGAGATCTGATCATACTTATCCTTTATGGGAATCCCAGTGGGAGGAAATAGAAGAAAATCTAAAGTCCATTTGTTCAAGGTCATGATAGTCTTGTTAATTGGTCATGAATTATATTCATACATCCATCACCCATTCATTCATTCATTCAATGTAGTCTGAACTCCTACCATGTGCTAGAGGTTAGATTGCAGCTTGATATTTAGCCTCCTTTTTACCTGACCCTGAACCCTGTCCTTTCTACTCAGCCATGATAATTCCAAACTTCTCTGCCACACCCACTGCCGGCCACCCTCATTTTTAACCGAACTGGATCTGTACTAGCACCACAGAGCCTCACCAACCTGCAGGAGAAGAGCAGGTTGAATTTTGGATCAAGTACCTTGTTTTTGGTCCATGCTTTTTCATAAACTAATATGCCCCTGTTCATCTTCCTATCTTAACTCTCTGGCTTTTGTCTGAGACTAGAATTATAATCCTGGACAATTCTAGTTCTTCCCACTTGGCTGATATTTAATTTCTCAATTAAGCATGTATTTGACATTGTGAAGAAGGACAATATTGAGCTCTGTACAGATTTTAAAATATATGCACATTCTTTAACCACAGAGTCCTTAAATTTGAATAAATGACGTTAACAACAATACATAAGCAAGGAATACTGTGCTAAATGCCATAAGAGAGGAACTATATCTAGTTTGAGCAAATTGTAAAAAATATTCTAGGGTAGGAGGAAACACTCTATTTTTAAAGTACATACATTTTACACTGTCAAGAAGTAGCCAACTGAAAGTGGAGAAGAAAGGGATTATAAACATAGGGAACTGAGATGATTGTACTGTAAGATACAAATAGATAAGTAGTGGGATAAGTGCCACTCATTTATATAAACGGCGGTCATTCATACAAGTGCATGCTATCAGTCATTGACAGAACAAATAGACAGAAAATCAGTAAAGATATAGAGAACCTGAAAAACAATACAAACCAAATTTCCCTAATTGAGATTTATAGAGCACTCCACCCAACAACAGCAGAATACATATTCCTTTTAAATATACATGGAACATCACCAAGATAGACTGTATGTTGGATCATAAAACAAGATCAATACATTTTTAATGATTTAAATCAGAGTGTATTTCTGGTAGAAAACTGAATTAAATTAGAGATCAGTAACAGAAAGATATTTGGAATATCTCCAAATATTTTGAATTTAAAAAACATTTTAAATATCTCAAGGGTCAAAGAAGAATAAATCACAGAGGAATTATAAATAATCTGATTGGATAAAGGCACAACATATTAAAATTGTGGGATAAATTTCAACAAAATTATAGAATATAAGGTCAACAAATAAAAATCTTATTTCTGTATAACAGCAATGTACAGTTGTACCAATAACTTTTTAAAAGCCTATTCACAATAGCTCCAAGAATGGAAATACATTGGTATGAATTTTAAAAAGTACAAAATCTAAATGCTGAAATTACAAAATACTAAAGAAATAAATCTAAGAAGACGTCAGTAAATGAGAGACAGACCATGTCCATGGTTTAAAAGACTCAATATAATAAAGATGTCAATTCTCTACAAATTGATATGCAAGTTGAATGCAATTCCTAGAAAAATCCCAGAAATATTTTTTGTAAATGTGAACAAATAATTCAATTGTGTAAAGCAGGGGGTCCTATTATTGCAGTTATTAAAAGAGCCAAGGCAGGGCTGTTCACCTAGCATGCCAGCAATTGTAGGGGTTTGAATGTTGTATCCAAATTTATGCTGGGTACAGGGATGATACTGGATTCAATAATGGGCTGAAACTACTAGGACAGCGAGAATGATTCCCCGGTTAGTGCTTATTTTGTGGACTCAGTCTCTGTAGATTTGGCCTGCAGAAACTGAGGACACAGTATGCCTCCTTTTGCTTTCTCATTTTCTAAGAGAATTCCCTAATGTTTGCTTGGCTATCCTTATCCTTTTCTCTATATCCCTTCCAAGCTACCATATAGAAGATAAGAGCTTTATCTAGCCCAGGTTGCAGGAGAAAGAGCAAATGTCAATTGCACTGTATCTACATTTGCATTATCACCTGGTATGTTATCATGGGGTGTTCTATTTTTTAAAAATATTCTCTTGTTTCTAAAGCTCCAATTTAATAAATTCATTTGAGCATGCCCTTAGTAGAAATACCTACTCCACATGACTCAATTAATTAATTCTCATGTCTTCATAGTTGACTTCAACCAAGAACAGTCATATCTGGACCATTATGTCCAAGTAAGATATGACTTTTAGCAGAAATCATTCCTGATGGGAATAATCAAATTCTTATCGCCTTGATAGACAGATAAGTGGTATAAATGATATATGGTCCCCAATTGCAGTTTATGTAAAAATAAAATAAGATGTCTAGAAATGTGATTTATATTTACATTTGAATATTATTATATTTGAATACAAGCGATAAATTTCCTTTAGCCAAAATACTCGAGTTACATTGTAGGGAAAGATCATATTAGAAACTGAGAGGTTAATTACTTTTTTGCAATCTATTCATTCACCATTACTCTAAGAAGTCACTCAAAAAGGTACTCTATATGGAAATTTTAAAACAACTGTGGAATTGTGTTACATAACCCATTTTCTCCATGATGAGCTTGAATGATGGAAACAACAAAAGTAGTACCTTATAGGGATGGCAGCAGGTGGAGGGTTTTCCCAGCTTCTTCCTTTTCTAAATCCTGCTGTTCTCACCTTTCTTTGGTTTAGCATCCTCACATTCATTTCTTCATCTGACTCCATATATTTCCCACGTCCTGGTCCTCCTGGTAATCCTCACTTGTCTCCTGCTGCTTTGCCAACTTCTCCTGGTACTGCAACTACTGGAGCTGAGACAGCCATGAGTCAAGCACCCAACTGCAACCAGTTTATATTTTAAAGTGATGTAAAGGAGAGCAATAATAAATACAGAATTGGCTTTCTTGGAATCTTCAATGCTTGGGTTTCAGAGTCTTTTCTGGGCAATGCATTGAGAAGTAAGAACAAATGACAAAGTCAACCTAATCATTAAGTCAGTGGTTCACCAGGACGGTGGGCAGTGCAACTCCCAAAGGGATGTTTTGATAAATCACAAAATGTTTTTTTCTTATTTCAGTGATTCATGGGGACTGAAGTGGTTGGGGCCAGGCATGCTGTACATCTTGCTGAGTAGGACAGTCTACGGAATGAACAATTTTTTGAGTACTTCATGACTTCCAAATTCCCCTATGTATATTCATGAAGTTGAAAGAAAAAGCCTGTTGATAATCCTTTTAAATTTTTATATTTACCCTAGAACCAATTTCACATTGAAAATAAACCAAAGCATCATTTACAAAGTTTTAGTATATGTTGTTTTTCAGGAATTCAACTACTTTGTAAATCAAGGGAATATTTAACTAAATTTTTATTGAAACATGACCAAGAGTGTTTTACTATTGCATAAAATTACCTCAGTGGGAGTCAGGCCACTTGAATTTGAGTTCTCCTAGACAGCACACCTTAACAGTTTGCATTTATGGCAGTCGCAACCATGACAATTCCATAGATGTGAGCCTCTGGTTCCATGATTATGTCTCCTAATGTAGTTGAGCCTAAACATTTACACTTTGAAAAACACAATATTTTGTTACGAATTACTTGCTATTTATTTCTTTGCAGAGTTAAGCCAAAATACATTGATTTAAAAAATTATTATCTATTTTCTTTCTGTATAATAGATGGAGCATTAAATATATTTGTTTTTCAATGCATAGATTTCATAGAATTAAGAATTACTGTATGAAGTAATTAAACAAACTAGTACCAACTATGGGGGACAAAAAATTGTGTAATAAGTTATTTAGCTGAACATAAAAAGTGTTAATTATATAAGCCTGAAATCAAGATTTGTCAGGAATAATTGACACATTTATATATATCGATTGATATTTCTGTCATGTATAAATGATGCTATATACAAATGATAAAACAAAGTCATATAAAAGTTGACCTTACAGTACAGATGTCTAATGGGAATATAAGTCATCCTTATCACCTTTCAGCCGTGCTGACCAGTCACGTAATAAAAATGGATGGCACCTGAAATGAGGAAACAATTATGTGGCGATCTGAAGGAGGGTGGCCATACCCAAAGGATGAACAGAATACTTCAAGCTAAACTAACAGCAACATAATGAGCTAAGAAGTGACAGGCACAAGCACAGGCAGATCATGTTTGCTTGAAGCAAGCAGAGTTTGAGCTGCTTCACTGCCTCATTTAAACAGAAGAGTATGCTCAGCATGAAGCTAAGAGACAGTTTACAGGGAATGACACCCTGCAGGGAACAGCTGCTGCTAACCCCCAAAGGACAGAATTATATAGAAGACATATTTATTTAATTTTGCAATTTGTGAGGAAGTCTTTTTATTTTTATTTTATTTTTTTAAAGGTATTATTTTTTTTTTAACATCTTTATTGGAGTATAATTGCTTTACAATGGTGTGTTAGTTTCTGCTGTATAACAAAGTGAATCAGCTATACATATACATATGTTCCCGTATCTCCTCCCTCTTGCGTCTCCCTCCCACCCCTCTAGGTGGTCACAAAGCACTGAGCTGATCACCCTGTGCTATGCGGCTGCTTCCCATTAGCTATATATTTTACGTTTGGTAGTGTATATATGTCCATGCCACTCTCTGTGAGGAAGTCTTTTTAGACCCACTCTTTTTTTGGCATTTTATTTTATTAATTTTTTTTTTTTTTAAAGAGGCAACAGAGTTTAATGAAGAGGCCGTTTACAAAGGTGTGGTCAGGTGTAAGATGTCTAATTTGATTTTTATTTTCACAACATAATTTGTCATTCTATTATTCTACATTCTTCCTAGTTTACGATGCTAATTATTGGGGAAAATAGGTATGTTTCTAGCCAGTACTATAGGCTTTTCATATATTATCTCACTTAATCTTACAACAGCCCTGAGATGTATGTTCTCTTTTCCACTCTTTGCTGAAAGAGATAGGAAGGCTCAGTAAGATTTTGTCATTTAAGATCACATCGCAGGTAAAATTTCTCATTTTAACTTTGTCTTCCTGAGTCTGAAAGCTCTGTATTTTTTGAAAAATTTTTATTGGTGAAGTAAGTCAGACAGAAAAAGACAAATATCATATCATATGATATCGCTTATATGTGGAATCTAAAAAAAGGCTACAAATGAACTTATCTACAAAACTGAAATTGAGTTACAGATATAGAAAATAAACTTATGGTTACCGGGGGGTAAGGGTGAGGGGAGGGATAAATTGGAAGATTGGGATTGGCACATAGACCCACTCCTCTGAGCAGAAAGCATCAAGGTCAATGAACCAATCACATAGTACAGAAGATATTGCCATATTTATATGATTCAGTGGAATGGATCAAGTAATTTTAACAGGACTATTATATTTCCATAAATATAAATAATTTGTTGATTATGATTGTTCTTAAGAAAAACTAAATACCCTAAAGCATAATTTTAATGGCACTGCCTTACAACCATATACAGTATTCAATCCCAATTTCTATTCTGGAAATTGAACCCATATTGAGTCCAGTTCCAGGTCCAGGCCAGAAAAGCAGGGGAAATCCAAGTTTAAGTGAAAGAAGTACTGATTCCATATATATCTCTATCACTCTTTAAGAAAGATATGCTTAATAGGAAAACAATATTTTCTCACGTAAATTCCAGGTTTTCTTTAAGAAAGATCCTGAATCCAAAGGTGAAATATAGTAAAAAAAAAAAAAAAAATAGTATGTGTTTCTTTATGGAAATGCTGTTAATTTTAAATTCTTGACATGAGTGATTGGATATGTCCTATATGAATTTACCAAGGAATAAAATAGAGGTCATAAAATATAAAGACACAATAGGACATATTTATAACCTCGTGAAACAAAATGGCATTTTAATATATTAAGCTGGCCACTTTACTGTATTTGTTTATGGGTCCTCACTACAAAGTTCTGTCCCTGATTTGAACACATCAAGTATGAGAGGTAAAAAGCACACGGTAAATGAGGGTTACAAATGGCGTTTTGTTTATGAGCCTCCTGTTTAGGTTGGTGACATTCCATCACACAACCAAGGCAATGATTATTATTATGATTATCTTTATAATAATCTGTAGGATCCTGCAGAACTTTTCCAACAACATATTCAGATCCTAACAAATCAAATTGAGGTGGAAAAACAGCAGATGGACGTTAGGAAAAGTTAGTGCAATATGATGTCATAAAGAAAAGCATGTGTGTCTTTTCTCAAATTTGCTTTAATATATTCTTTACAGAAGGTAGTTTTCTTTAAGAGCATTAATTAGTTCAGCATTTGTGTGATTTTATGAGGAGGAGGTGTGAGTAGCCATAATGGTGGCAGTAAAATGCAGTGAGCCCTAGTATATAGTTCATTTTAATAAAGAGGAGAAACACACCTTAGGTGACATATTTTAATGGACTACTAGATGAATGACCAAGAGAAGAGAGAACTTCAGTTTCAATATGAAAGGTAGAGACCATTGAATGAATGAAATTGTGGCAAGAAAACATATTCTTTAAATATCCTTTAAAATCTGCTACCTCAAATCCTTCCTGTGGTATTTAATTCTTTATGATCAACAAGATGATCAAAGTTTCATTAATTAGTTTGTTACAGATAAAAAATGAGATCCTTTTAGAAGTCATGTCTCTTATAATCCTGCTATTATTTAGATAGATATTTCAGAGAGAGAAAATAATTTTCAAGTTGTTTAGAAGACTAAGGTGCAAGTAGAAAGTAATTACTATTATTACTATTAAAGTATCTCTTTCTGTTCACTGAATCTGAGACCGACCTGACTGATTTGCTTACACATGGCTGCTTTTAAGTGCCCTCTATTCTGAATTTTGTTCTCCATATTACAGTTGTAACATATAGGAAATAAAATGGATATACCTTGTTTAAAGATATCCATAGAGCAAAATTATTTCCATAATCAAGAACAGATCCAAATACAGACAAGTGACTTAATCATATAATTTAAAGGTTATTACAAGGTCCTGCATGACCCTGAATATTTATTTTCCCACCAGCTTACTATCTTATTTGTTTATTTTCTTATATGGACTAATATTCCTGCAATTAGAATTACTTCTGTAAGAAGAAGAAAGAAAGGACTTTATTATCGTTTTTATATAGTATTTATGAAAACATTTAGAAGGTAACTATTAAAAATACACTCAGGTGAAATGGGCCCAAGAGAAATGGGAGGGAGGATATTAGTTTAAAGGAAGCCTTCTCATGCATCCTTCTCATTTCATTAGCACGGATAAATTTATTAAATTAACTATTTGCTCACCAAAGCCTACCTGACCCAAGAATTATGAAGTGGAAAAGCCACTAAGTGTAAATATGTACTAGAAACAAAGAAAAATACCCTAAGGGATTTGGCGAGCAGCATGGATTATTTTCAGGTGGGGTTTTCATGGAGGACAGGTCCAGGAAAGCCTCAAGGAAGTGTAAGGGTGTCAGGGAAAGCACGTCCAGAGTTTGAGAGAACTGTGGAGGTACTCATACTCAAAGCCTAGAAAGGACTCATTTCACAACTCCTAACTTCCCTCTCTCTGCCATGAATAACATATATGGCACAACTGAAGTTTCCCTGATAGGCTTAAAATATTTTCTCACATTTTCTTTACCAGTAGTTCTATCCTAATCCAAACATTTAAAAGTACTCATTTTTACAGACATTTTAAAGTAACACGGTGGCAAAATTGGATCCTCAGATTGATACCATCAAGGATAGTAACATAAGATTTTTCAGCTTAATACTTTTAAAAAGCTTTCATTCCTAAGAGTAAGCTTGTGAATTAAGATCAGAAGTTTAAGCTAACTAAATTCTGCTTTTAGATGAGAAAATAAAAACTAAAATACTGGCAGTTTCTAAAGCTCCTTCAGGGGGAACTAATTCTTGGATCATTTGTGTTGATCATACAATCCTTTCCTTTTTAGCTAATTGAAATCAACATAAAACTCAGTTTATTTTTAAACAATATATTCAATATTTGACAATTAAGTTCAAAGAGAAGGATATTGGATTGAGGGTTAAATACTGGGAAGTAATGGTGTCTCTTCACAGACAATGAAGATTTGCAGTTTCATTAATAATAATAAATTATTATTGACTCTGGACCCACTATGTACTACTCTTCAGCCACAGAACATGACAGGTAAGGCCTGAGTCCTAATAGAGTGAAAAACTTAGGCAGGGCTAATGGGGGGGAGAGGGTACAATGACATAAGTAGTCAAGTTAATTTCACTTAGTGATTGGTGCTCTGAAGGGAATGAGCAGGATAATGTGACAGATTCAGCTTTGTACCCCTTTGTGATCAGAAGACACTGAGTTTTTAATGAAAACTCTGAGTATGAGGAAACAGCTGGATTGAAATTTCTTTTCTCAAACAACCCAGTCCCTGGATGTTCTAAGGATTTTTTCCCCTCATTTTAGCCCTGCTTTCTCTCCTTTCTGCTTTGCTTTTTGCTGGGAACCCTACTCTCCTACAGCCATGCTTCTGTGACTAGAGATCTTGCCTTTTGTCATTGACTTTTTGCATTCCTGATATCTGGTTTCTGACTAAGATCTCTTTCGGGGGAATTGACATGGAAAGGAAAAGAGGTGTAAGCTTTAAAGTAACACTGTGGCTACTTTTGATCTTAATATGTTTAAATTTAATATATTTAAATATTTTGGAGAGAGAAGTTTAAATAAATGATTTCAGAAATGGCTTTTGTGTTTAAATTATTTAATGTTGCATCTATTGATCAATTTACAGTTAATGAAGTTGATCACAATCATCTTTAAACCCAATTTATTTCCTTTTTTCTTTAAAGCCCTTTTCTAAGAAAGATGTGCTTCAAAACAACCCTTTTGACCTTCTTTGTATATAAAAAACAAGCATATTAGATAGTTTTAATTAGGATTTTTAGAAGCCAGAGTTCTTTTAAAGACTGATCTAACTGCACTCAGACCATTTTAAACAGCAAGATCACCAAAATTACCAGAAAAAGCACAAAAATGCAAAAAAGATGGCACTCAATTGACTGCAAAAAGGACACTGTTTAAGTTATGAGAGCTGAAACAAGAAGGCAGAGCATGGCCTAGCTGGACCTCAGTTGGAAGTGCGCATGTCGTGGGACTCAATTTCGTTGCTGCTCTGCAGTCCCACATACGTGAATGCCTGCAGAGCATTGATTTGGGGGTTATAAGTACATGTTGGCAAGCAGGCAATTTGCATATACGGAATCCTTGAATAATGAGGGCCAACTACACTTCACAGTGTTAAGGTGTGCAAATTACTTAGAATAATAAATGTTCAACAGATATCAACTTAAACTACAGTGTTAAATGTAATAGAAACTGTTGAAATATAGTTATTTGCTTTTGTCTTCATTCATTTGCCTCAAGTTTGCCATTTCAAAATTGAGTCTTTTTACTTTAATTTTTTCCATTATCCAGTTTACTGCCATTTACTGCCAAGCGTCCACTTTTTCCTCACTGTTACCAGTGGGCACTCCTCCAGCCTCTGTAACCCTCTCTCTGTGCTCACACCCTTTGCAAAAACAGTTCAGGTGACTATTTAACAAGTATGAGTGAGGACTTGAGGGTACTCTGAGCAAGTCCCCAGCTAAATTATGGTTATTTTATTTATTCACCTTTTGCTTTTATTCCCCAAATGCCGGATGCATTCCAGGTATTTGAGGTTGCCGGGAATCTGCCCTTTACATATGTGGAGTGGGGTTTTATTACCATTTGGGGGTAATTCTCAGATAGTGTATTTATTGTCAAGGGTTTTGGTCAAAAATTTTTTTTGTTTAGGAGCTGTGGCCTATTGATGCTCCTTCCTGGCTGAGACACTCAGACCACATAATTATTCTTTCACAGTAGATTATGGTGAACTTTATTTATTTATTTATCTATTTAGTTTTGTCTGTGTTGGGTTTTCGTTTCTGTGCGAGGGCTTTCTCTAGTTGTGGCAAGCGGGGGCCACTCTTCATCACGGTGTGCGGGCCTCTCACTGTCGCGGCCTCTCTTGTCGCGGAGCACAAGCTCCAGACGCGCAGGCTCAGTAGTTGTGGCTCACGGGCCTAGCCGCTCCGCGGCACGTGGGATCTTCCCAGACCAGGGCTCGAACCCGTGTCCTCTGCATTGGCAGGCAGACTCTCAACCACTGCACAACCAGGGAAGCCCTATGGTGAACTTTAAGATAGGGTTTGTGGTATATGGTAGATTTTATCGAAATATCACTCCCTCCATTAAATGTTCAACTGAATTTTATGGTCACAGAGAAACTGTTCCACAATAAAGGATTTTATATTATTTGAGTAATATAAAATAACATTAATTAAAATGTTAACTTTTTAAGTCAAAATTTGTATGTCACTGGAGAACTTTGCCTTACTGAGATGGAAATTCAGATTTTTAAAATAGCTTATGTATAAACTTTTAAAACTATGATGGGGGTGGGAGGAATCACTCATTCAACTTGGATGTTATAGTTGTAGTATGACGATTTAAATATGTTTCACTTATGCTCATGTTAGCCTATTAGATTTAAGTATTTCATAAAGAATTTTTATTTCAGATAAGCCTTGTGATAAATGTTACCATTGTATGTTGGCTCAATTATATAAATAGTATTTAAAATCCAGGTCTTTTACTCACAAAACAGAAATAGAGTCACAGATGTAGAAAACAGACTTATGGTTACCAGGGGGGAAAGGGGAGGGGAGGGATAAATTGGGTGATTGGGATTGACATATACACACCACTATATATACAATAGATAACTAATAAGGACCTACTGTATAGCACAGGGAACTCTACTCAGTACTCTGTAATGACCTATACGGGAAAAGAATCTAAAAAAGAGTGGACATATGTATATGTATAACTGATTCACTTTGCTGTACAGCAGAAACTTACACAACATTGTAAATCAACTATACTCCAATAAAAATTTTTAAAAAATAAAAGAGATGGGATCAGGAGTAATCTTCTCCTAATTAAAGCCTGGTGCAGTAATATGGGGGAAGTTTTAAGATTTATTGTAAAGAGTTAAGAAACTAAGAGAGATTTTATCATTCAAGTACAAAATGAAAAAAAAAAAAATGTAGGAACATGGGTTGCCCTTTTAGAGGGTTAGAGACAAAAAGAGAGGACAAATAAGATGACGCCAAATGGAAAATGATGAAATGCGTTGTAAAACAAAATGAGAATGTAAATATTCTTGCTATTAATTACAGCTCTTTATGAAGCAAAGGAATTGCCAGAATTACTAAATTTTTGAAATAAACCTGTAGAGTAAAAACTAAGTAAATAAATAAAATGAAATAAAATAAAATTCAGGTCTTACTAAGGGTTAATAAGATAATGAATTCCAGTATTTTTTTTCAAAACAAGGATAGATAATTTTTACCCTTTTTCTTCATATTCACTTGAATATATGTTGCTGCTGCCTTTTGTAAATGTTCCATAATTCCATTAACCACATTTTGTTGATCTGAAAGTTCATACAAGCTTGAAGTTTCAAAAGTACAGTTTCATATCCAATATTAATAGTGTTAACAACAAACACACCAAAGGAAATAAAACCTTTAAAATTTCATGCCTCACAAGGGAGAACTGTATTAAAACGATGCCCTCTTACAAGTTACAAATGGGAAATACATTTTAAATGAAAAGGCATCTGCTCTAGAAGAGCAGATCACTTTGTTTTATAGCAAGTTCAAAATTCAGAGAAATATTCACCCTTCAGTTACCAGACTAATAAATTGAATCAAGGGGGGCAAGGAGAGAGATAGAAGAAAAAAGGGGAAATAAAGTAAAAGCAGGAGGTGGGTTAATAAAGGGCTTTTTCTTGTGAACTAACTTCTCCCTACAAAAATGATAAGAAAACAGCAGACAGAGCAACAGAGATAAAATTGCATCAGGCTTCAGTGTTTATGTTTTTGATGGAAATGTACAAATAATTCCAATCCCTTGCAATGCTGTCATGCTCCATCACTTTAGTCCATTTTCACCTTGCAAAGAATTCTGAATGGGACTTCCTTCTCTGGCAGCTAAGTAATCTCTTACAAGCCTGCTCTTGCAGCCTGTCTGCCTGGAATGCCCCACACGTTAAACAAGTGACTTGTGAGCAGATTTCTTGCCCCCCTGAGCAGTGCTTTCTTCCTTTAAGCTATATGAAGACCCAGCTTTTTCTTTTTGTTTGGGAAACTATGTGCACTAGAATATATCATTGAGGAACCTCTCCCTCTATCCCACTACCATAACTGAATACACTCCCAAATAATTAAATTGGGTTTTAATGACAACAGACAAAGCCTGAATATCAATTGTGAATGTGCACAGTGCAACAGAGCACATAATATGTAAGGACACAATAGTGCACATAATATGTAAGGACACACATTTCTAAATTATACATTTTCTGTGTATGTGTATTTGTTAGATCTTCATTGCGATGAAACAGATATAATCATATTTATAATACTGTTGAATTTGCCTTGAAAATACTACCAGATTTTGAAAATAGGAGACTTTTTAGTTTTTTGGCAAATTCTGTATGTAAAGAAGATTAAGGTAAGAGCATACTTATTTATAGGTTGAAATGCTTCAATTAAAAAATAATAGAAATTCTATTCAGGTTTATTCTATTTAATAAATACAGCCTTTTAAAAAGTTACCACTAATGAACTACTTGCAAATAGCAATGCTTAGCTTTGTCAGAGGTGGAACTATCTTTCAGTAATAACTCACAGGAGGTTAGAAATAGTAATCATTCTTTAATATTTTGCTGATGCTGTTCACAGATCTTTTTTATGCAGTTATATGTATTGTTTTATTTTCTCTCATGTTTTTCTGTTAAATCTTTTGTGGATTTTTGTTTGTCTATTTCTTTATATTTCCTTTTTACTTCCTTTTTAATTAAACATAAAAGACTTCCCAGTAACTATGTAATGCATGCCTTTAGAAAACAGAGATATATATGTTAATGGTATAGCTATTCCAAATATTAAAGATTCTTTATCCATCTATGAAGATGCATGTAATTGACACATGCACGCATGGAGATGTACTTGATAAGAGAATAGGATCACTATAAATATTCAATTATTCACAGAAATGTATATTAAGTAGTTATTGTGTCCCACATACCAGGAGAGTGAAGCCAGAAGGAAAAGTATTCTGAAAAGTGTTATTCATTTTTAATTGTTTAGTCAAGGTAATATATACAGTGAAATGGGCAGCTTATTAAGTGTTCAATTAGATGAGTTTTGACAAATGTATATACCTTTAAAACTAATGAAGATATAGGCCATTTCTATGATCACAGGAAATTTCCCATTCATCTGATGAAAGCCCACTTCCCATAGCAAACACTGTCTGGTTTCTATATCCATAGAGTGTCTGTTCTTGAACTTCATATGAATTTAATTATATGATACATAGACATATTTATCTGGATTCTTTTATTCAGTATTATTGAGAGTAAAGTATATTGTTGTAATAATCAACAATTTATTATTTTTAATCACAATCTAATGAGTTAATATGGTACTACTTCATCTAATATGTAAGGACCTTAAAACAGTGTAATTCCATGTTTACCCCATCTTCGTGATTTTGCTGTCTTGTATTTTACTTTTACGTACTTAAAACACTGTCCAGTACAGTGATGGTATCTTTACTTTAGCCAGATGTCTTTTAAAAATTAGAAAAAGATGTTTTACATTTACCCATATACTTATCATTTCAGATGATGATATTCTTTTCTGTATACAGATGTTTCCATCTGGTGTCCTTTCCATTCAGTCTGAATGCCTTCTCTTCAGCATTCATGTAGGAAAGATCTGCTGGTGATGAATTTTCTCAGCTTTCATTTATCTGCAAAGTTGTTGCTTCTTCATTATTGAAGGTATTTTAACGGATTATTGAATTTTCAGCCCTTAAAAATGTTGTTTTATTGTATTCTGTCTGTTGTTTCTGTTGAGAGGTCAGTTGCCATTGGCATCATTGTTTCCTACATGTTATGTTTCTTTCATTGATTGTGACTTTCAGATTTTTGTTTTAGATTTTGCTTTTAGCAGTTTTACTATGATATGCTTAGGTGTGTTCTGTCTATTCTTAATTATGCTTGGATTTTCCTGAGCTTCTTGGATCTGTACATTGGTATTTCTCATCAAATTGGGGAACATTTTAGCCAGTATTCTTTCAAAAATGTTCTAACCCTTTTCTCTTTCCCTCCTCCTCTACACCTACCCGCCACCTCCGGAAACCCTGTTATTCCTGTGTTAGACCATGTGATTATCCCCACTGATGACTGGGGCTCTATCTATGGTTTTTCAATATTTTTTCTCTGTTCTTCAATTTAGGTATGTTCTATTGATCTTATTCAAGTTCACTGATCCTTTTTTCTGCAGTATCCAACTTGCTATTTTGCTCATACAATAAACTTTGTTTCATGTGTTATACTTATCAATTCTTTTTTTTATAGTTTCCATTTATTGTCTGAGAGTCTCTATTTGTACACCCATTATAACTGTTTCTTTAAATCCTTAAACGTACTTATGATATATGGTTGATGTCTTGGTCTTTGATTACCAAAATTTGATTCATCTTAGAGCCTGTTTCTTTTTTTTTTTTTTTTTAAATTAATTAAGTAATTAATTAATTTATTTATTTATTATTTTTAGCTGTGTTGGGTCTTCATTTCTGTGCGAGGGCTTTCTCTAGTTGCGGCAAGCGGGGGCCACTCCTCATTGCGGTACGCGGGCCTCTCACCACCGTGGCCTCTCCTGTTGCGGAGCACAGGCTCCAGACGCGCAGGCTCAGCAGCTGTGGCTCACGGGCCCAGTCGCTCCGCGGCATGTGGGATCCTCCCAGACCAGGGCTCGAACCCGTGTCCCCTGCACCGGCAGGCAGACTCTCAACCACTGCACCACCAGGGAAGCCCTAGAGCCTGTTTCTACTACTGAGCTTTTTACTTGATTATGGGTCACATTTTTCACCTCTTCACATGTGTACTAATTTTTTGTTATTTATATGCTGGATGTTGGTTAATAGCAAATTGTAGAGAGTCTATATTAAGTGGTCTTTCTACAAAAGGTAGTGAGTTCTGTTCTGGCAATCTGTTTAATTACAGGCAGATCATTTTTGCCCTTTCAGGCTTAGTTTTATTCTTGGTAAGGACAAGTCTATTTTCATTTTGAACTTAATTCATGAACCTGACCCTTACTCCTATGGTGGGTGCTTTTCTGTAGTCACAACTGAAAGTCTGAGGTGCCTACTGAGTTCCCTCCACTCTAGTTGGGATTAAAGTCCAGTGTCTTCCATCAGTACCTGGTCTCTGGTATCATTGTACAGCACTCAGCCACACAGGGCTTGTAGAGTCTTACTCTGTAGAAATGCCATCTAGACCTTGGCCAACAATTCACAGCAAATCCCCACGCAAACTACTGCCATTTCCCATGCAGCTCCCTTTTCTCACATACCCTTCACTGCAAATTTCAGGCACAGCAGCAGGTCAAACTATTCCCGTTTCCTCTTGGCTCAGTGAGACTTCAAATCTACTGGGGTTCTACTACTATATTTGATAGCAGGGAAGTGTTTCCAAGCAGAAAGTCAGGGAGGTCATGGAGCTCTTTGAAATTTTTTCTTTGCTCAAGGATTCCCATCCTGTGCTGTGTTTAAGTTCAGTGCCAGAAAACAGTTGCCTCATATAATTTGTGTCATTTTATAGTTGTTTGTTGTGGAGGGAGAGGCACAGTACCGGTTACTTTATCATCGTAGCACAAATCCCAGCAAGACACTTCTATTGCTGGTTAAAGGAGATCAAGGAAACTGCCAGAGGTGAGGCAGGTTGAGGGTGGTAAGGGAGACAAGGGCCTTTAGAGTTAATATAGGGCCTGTGACTTGAGGGGTTTTGCAACAAGCTACATCTGTACTTTAAAATATAAAAGTGGGGCTTCCCTGGTGGCGCAGTGGTTGAGAGTCTGCCTGCCAATGCAGAGCACACGGGTTCAAGCCCCGGTCCGGGAAGATCCCACATGCCGCGGAGCAACTGGGCCCGTGAGCCACAATTGCTGAGCCTGCGCGTCTGGAGCCTGTGCTCCGCAACAAGAGAGGCTGCCATAGTGAGAGGCCCGCGCGCTGTGATGAAGAGTGGCCCCCACTTGCCGCAACTGGAGAAGGCCCTCGCGCAGAAACGAAGACCCAACACAGCCATAAATAAATTAAATAAATAAATAAATTTAAAAAAATATATATATATATAAAAGTGGAGGAAAGATGAACTTCAGGAATCAAGCCAGTAACACACTCAGTGAGAAGTCTTTTGGGAAGATAGCAAATCTGATTAGAAATTAGAGTTAACCTAAATCTAATTTCCCTCCTTTTGCCATTAATCTTTAGCAAGTAGCTGTCCCATATAATGTTAAGTCATAATAAAAAGAAACCAACCCAGAACCGATGATGAATTGCAAAAATTGAAGAATAAATGAATATAAACCAAATTCCACTGAAGATCATACAGTGCACAAAGAATTATGTAAGTAAAGTTACCAATAATTCAGACAAAAAGTCCTCTATATTTTCAGTCAAATTACAGAAATGCTGTATTTCTTTTTTTTATAAATTTATTTATTTTGATTTTATTTATTTTTGGCTGCATTGGGTCTTCATTGCTGAGCGCGGCCTTTCTCTAGTTGTGGCGAGTGGGGGCTACTCTTCATTGCGGTGCACGGGCTTCTCATTGCGGTGGCTTCTCTTGTTGTGGAGCACGGGCTCTAGGCGCACAGGCTTCAGTAGTTGTGGCACGTGGGTTCAGTAGTTGTGGTGCATGGGCTTAATTGCTCCACAGCATGTGGGCTTTTCCTGGAACAGGGCTCAAACCCATGCCCCCTGAACTGGCAGGCAGATTCTTCTTTTTTTTTTTTTTTATATTTATTTTTGGCTGTGTTGGGTCTTCATTTCTGTGCGAGGGCTTTCTCCAGTTGCGGTGAGCGGGGGCCACTCTTCATCGCGGTGCATGGGCCTCTCAGTGTCGTGGCCTCTCCCGTTGCAGAGCACAGGCTCCAGACACGCAGGCTCAGTAGTTGTGGCTCACGGGCTTAGTTGCTCCGTGGCATGTGGGATCTTCCCAGACCGGGGCTCGAACCCGTGTCCCCTGCATTGGCAGGCAGATTCTTAACCACTGCACCACCAGGGAAGCCCCTGGCAGGCAGATTCTTAACCACTGTGCCACTGGGGAAGCCCAAAATGCTATATTTCAAGTTGATTTTATATAATAAAATAGAACATCAAAAGAGCTAAAGCATTTTATTATGATTTTATAAGACAATAGATGCAGATAGAAAGCAGACTGAGAAATATCAGGAAAAAAGTGAAATCAAAAACAGAAATAAAGGTTTTTGATTGCTCCCTCTTCACAGACACACAAATAACCACAATTAAGAATTATAAAGAACAGGTGTGAAAAAGAAATTTTATATATATATATATAAGGATACAAGGATTATAGAGAAAATGTTAAATGTAGAGGAAAATGAGACAAAATAAAACATAGCGGGTGTTCTTAAGGGGGAAAAAAGAAAAAACAAGCAGAATAAATGGAAGAGAAAAATGTAAAGATATAGTGAAAGAATAACTATTTATTAGAATAAGAAAAGTCTAAGATGGAAATTGCTATCAAGCCATGCCATGGTGAAATTTCTGAACTCCAGTGTTTGCAAAAGAACTGTTAGGGCTATGGGTATAAAAAGCAAATCATCCACAAAGGAAGTTAGGCAGGAAAGGGAAGAGAGATTCGGCTGGCCTCAGACTTTGCCCCTGGTATGAGACAGTGAAACATTCCTCCACAAACATTGGAGAAGGAGAAGTGATGGTCCCAAGATATTACAACCATTCAGAATTGCTTTTGAAGTACTGAATAATCAAGAAAATGTATAAAAGTATGGGTTCAGAGGATTAATTTAAACAGATATTAATTGAACACTAGGAGGATGGGAGGCACTGAGCAACACTGGGATTTATGATTACTGATCATATGTGTGTGTTATAATTTTTGACGTTGTAAGATTAACAAAATGATTTCAAAAAATTGGTAGGTGAGTAAAAGAAAAATGGGAGGAATTATAAACATGTTATAATTATAAACATTTCCTTTTTAAATTATACTTTCTATAAATGAAATATGACTAAAAATAACATACTTAATATTTTCTTAATGTGAGGATGTTTTTTAGAGAATGATATTTCATAATAATAAACTATTGACTTTCTTATATAATTTAATTTAATAATTTACTACATTATATATAATTTTCATTTTTCTATGAAATCAATCTCTCTCTCTTTTTCTCTGTCATAGAGCTATATCTGGAGCAATTACTCTAATAGTTAAAGATGATTATGTCAATATAGTGGGCTTTGGAATATAAACGTTTAAAGAAATGTTTTGTACTTATATTTTGAGAATCATTAGAAAATAGCAGGTAAAATTTCTACATAAAACAGTACTTCTTTAAAAAATAAAAGAAAATAATTTATCCTGTAAGTTTTAGCACACATCTCAAAAAAATGTCATAAATAAAATCTGAGCATACTTACAAATATCCAAATATATTTTTGAGGGGTCAGGTATTAGATATTTTAGGCTTGTGAACCATATGGTCTCTCATTACTGTGCAACTCTGCTGTTGTCATGGGAAAGCAGCAATAGACATGTGTAAACAAATTGATGTGTTCCAATAAATCATTCTTTGCGAAAATAGGCAGCCAGCCATGGGCCATGGTTTTTGAGCCCTGGTATATATTGACCTTTCATCAACCTTAATGATCAAAATATTATCAGCCTCTCTCAGAAATATTAAGATAAAGAAACTGATACAAAATGGCCCTGATTAATGAATTTATTGATTTTATTTCCTTGTTCCTGACATTAATTACTATAATACTTCACTTTGATATGAAAAGTCTCAATCAAGGGGCAAAACTGAGTAACTTACATACGTATCCACATAAATCTTAATATTTTCTAACTTCTCAAAAAAGCCAAAATTTAAGTAAGGAGGAACAAACTTTGCTCCAAACTGTTCTTAGATGTTATGCTCAATTTGACTTCTTCCCTTGCCTTTTACATTTACAACCTTGGTCAAAAATCTCAGATTGTCGGAGCTAGATTGGACCTCTCAGTGCATCAAATTAAGTAATCTCATTCTCACAAGAAGGACCCCTACTGCCACTGAGGTTAATAACTTCTCTATGGTAACCCTGCTAGTTCTTGTCAAAGTTAGGACTGGAACCCAGGCTACCAGCTCCCATCGCAGAGTTTTTCCCACTCCACCATACTGTCACGTATGGCATGGCTCAAGCCAGACAGCCATCAGCTGATCAGAGCTTAATGAGCTGGTTATCATATTAGAAATGTACTTATATTGACTCCTCTGTTCTCGGCATTATTAGTTATCCTGTTTCTTCTCTATTTTTAAAGTAGGTTTATAAATAAAGTTAATTAAAGACAATCAAACATTACAAATGAGAAGTGATACTGCTCTATGAATATATCCTGCTTCATTAAGAAACAGTCCTTTCATAAAATGGCAAAAGGCAAAGCTGCAGTTGTCTTTCCTTATGAGTTATTTCTAATCATTTAGATCAGTGGTTCTCAGACTTCTGTGAGTATCAGAATCAACTGGAGAGCTTGTAAAACACAGACTGTTGGGCCCCAACCCCAGAGTTTCTGATTCAGTGGGTTTAGGATGAGGCCCAATTTGCATTTCTCATATGTTCCCAAGGGGTGCTGATGCTGCTGGTCTGGGTAAAACACTTTGAGAACCACGGGTTTAGATTCGTTAATTCACACTTCTGCTCAGGCTTCATCTCAGATCCAGTGAAACAGAATGTCTGGGACTTGAGGTGGAGTATCTGCTAAAAGTATCTCAGGTGATTCTAACATAAAAGCCCAAGCAGCTGAGGCGGGGGCGGGGTGGGGGGAGGAAGAGAGACTGAGCAACTTAAAGAAGTTTCTCTGGTCTTCCCATATTAAGAAATGTTTTCTTCATCAGTGTATTCCTTTATGAGATGGGAACAGTTTTTAAGTAGTCATTTCATGATAAGGAATAAATGAGGTATTATGAAGATGACTTTACCAAGTGACTTTATAAATTGAACGTAATTTAAATTTAGTCAATTTTATGCTGCTAATTCTATAAAGTGCTTAGAATATAAGGTGATTGTAGAACTCTCCTTTTAAAATGTTATTTTTGTACATCTTGCCACTTGTAAAGCTACTTTATGCCTCAGATACTTGAACTATCTTTGTTAGCATTGTATAGACAGCATAAGAAACATGTAGTGCTAAGTCCTACAGCTTTAACTCTTACTGTTTCTCTCTACAGTGAAAGATGCAGATGCACTTTGTATGGACATACAGACTCTGTGAACAGCATCGAGTTTTTTCCTTACTCCAACATTCTTCTCACAGGTTCTGCAGATAAGTCCCTGTCTGCATGGGATGCAAGAACGGTAAGCAAATCATCAACACTTTTTCCAATTTTGATAGGTCTAGTTACTCTTAGTCACTTTTCAGGTATTAGGTACAATTTATGAAGTAATTGTACAGGGGCATGTAGGTTAAAAGAATGGTAATAAGTTCCTATTTACAAGATCTTGTCTATGTGCTTTTATGTACCCTGCCTCCTAAAAGTAGGACTATAAAAATAATGTAATTACTTCATTAAACATTAATGCAACAATTTTTTATTGAGATAGAAACTCTGCTGATACAAAACATATGACAGGGAAATGCATAGCACCTCTCCTTAAGGACTTTGTAGCTTGGAAAGGAAGGAGAAACGAGATTTTAATGCAATGAGGTATGTGTTAAAATGGAAGAGGATACAAGACGCAGGGGAAAAGCAAGAAGGAGAACTCTTATCTGCCTAGAAGGCTGTGGATGGCTCCCAAGAGGAGGCTGTGCTTGAGCTGAGATTTGGAGGGTAAGCACGATATACCAGGTAATCTCGAGAAGGTGGATTCCAGGAAACAGCAGTGCATGTACAAAGCCATAGAAGTATGAGGCTACAAAGGCATATTCTGAGAGTAATAATATGTTTGAATAGAGCTTAAGGAAGGAGGAAGAAAAAACAAGCAAGAGTATACAGATAGACAAGGACAAGATCATTAAGTATCTGATTGAAATTTTATGGTTTTCAGAAGGAATCTATTAAAGCATGTTAAGCAAACAGGGTAACATAATCAGGTTAACCTTTTAGAAAGATTAATTTGATAGTAGAGTTAAGGGAGTCATTCTCATATAGGAGGCTTGTACAGTAGGCTGTGAGCAGATGAGAATTTGAACTAGGAGACTGTGAGAATATAAAGGAAAGTATGGATTCAAGATAAGGGGTTTAACTCTTACAATTTGAAAAGTGACTGGATGTGGAGATAATGGGAGGGAAGAAAAGGGGTTTAAAGGTGACCAACTGTCCCAGTTTATCTAGCTAAGACTGAGAGTTTTCCTGGGTTGTGGGATTTTTCAGTGTTAAAACTAGATAATCCTGGATTACTGTGGCTTCAGAAGTGAATTAGATGTGAAGAAATGGAGATGGAATTTGGGAACTACACTTTCAAAGAGTTTGGCTGTGGAGATGAAGAGGAGAAAAGTCTATGCCTGTAGGATCTAATAGAGGTCTCCCTTGTTCAGATAGGAGACAGCATGTTTATTTGCTTAGCGGTAGGGGAGAGGAAGGGATTAAAGATTTGGGAAAGAGCAAACACAACTAATTGAGCACACACTTTAGTAATTTGTGGAATGCCAAAATATGCAAAACAGGGTCTCCCTATTTGTTCTTAGCAACATTTGATGAGGATAATGTAGGAGACTATACTAAAAAGAGAAAAAATCCATATTTTATGGTTCGTGAGTCAGGAAAGAAATGCAACTTGTAATGTTTCCCATTTATCTTCCTGTATACAATGCATGATTGACATCAATAGAGGAATATGATGGTGAACATACAGATAGTATGAACAGGGACCCAAGTTCATTATGGGAGGCCCTATTTAGTCCTCTGAGACAAATTGATTTAGGATAAATAGGGAACAAGGAGACCTTAGGTTCACATATTATAGAAAAACAGCTAATGGTAGAATGACAAATACCTTAGACACAACTTCACATGTTGCAGCATGTCAAGGGGCAGCAGTCAAGGGGCACTGTGGGAAAAGTGTATCAGCCATGAATTAAGAGTAAAATCAGAATGATTTGTTGTTGGGTAAAAAAGGTGCCACAACCTTCTCCTTGCTTTAAAATAGCTTAGACCCTGGTGCAACAGAATTCACTCCTGCTAATGGAGCATCAATGAAAAAGCAAGATTTTCAACGCATTTAGCCTAAATACTTACATGTGAAGTGTGTATAAAAGCCATTGGTAAAGGAAAACCCACAGAGAAAATATTAATTTAGTAGTGACCTAAATTTTATGCTCATTTTCTTTTGATATCAGATTTTGTTTTTGTCTGTCTCTCAGAGTGCTATAACTGAATGTTATCAGGAAACATGTCTCTTATTTATTTTCTTTCCTGTGAAAAACTGGAGCACTAATGCTTGGAAGTAAAACTGCTCTTACAAAGAGAAGTTGCCTCTCGTGTATCTGCCTTAAATGCCTAGAGTTGCTTATTGATGGTGGCCTTCCTACCTCTTGTTGGGAACTCCTTGTATACTGGTCTTATTTCCTACAGTATGTCCGGGAGCAGGAGAAAAGAGGGATTCAGCACAGCACAGGGCATTTAGCACACAGCAGGATAGCATGTGGATTGAATGTATGTCCTTAAAAAGATTGTATTTCTTTAATCAATATTAACATATATTTTTCAAATTTGTTTTAATGGCAAATTAAAATTTTTATTATTAATATTATTACAATTTTATTAGTAGTATGCATGCTAGCTTTATAGTCATTAATACTAGGGAAAGGACTCTAAAATACTTTGGTATAAATAAAATGTTGTTCATAAATTATGGTAAATACATCAGTGGTTAGAAATAAAGTTCATTTAATTAGTTTATTTTCTGAAAATATTTCAAACCAGATGTTAAAAAATATATATTTAAATTGGTATCTATATAAAATAGAATTAGCATGTAAAACAAAGGGAAATTCACTTAATTTAGGTTATTAATAAGTAGACAATGCAAGTTGTTAACTAAATGTTATTATAAAAGTCTACAAATAATATATGACAGCAACTCTAGAATTAAACAGAATCATTTCACTTAAGTTGCGTTAGCAGTTCTGGTGATTTGTTTCAGATCTACCTCATTTTTTTTAAAACACAAAACAAAACAAAAAAAACTTGAAACAGCCAGATTTTTAAAAATTCATATTTTATATATAGTTTTTAAAGGGTACATGTTACATGTTGTTTATATAATATGAAATTATTAGCTTTTTTATTTCACAATGATTTGTGAAGAAGTTAAAAATAAATGTATTCTTGTAGTTAAATATTATGAGATGTTGAAAAAAGTAACCAGGATAGCTATAGTTTTTTCTGTGTAATAGTAAAAACTGTACAACATACTGATATGGATGGTATTATTAGACTTGTAATATCAACTACATCTGTAGTATTCTGGTATTCTCCTTTTTTATAACTTTTATATTATGTAAATTCCTTGATAAATGATAAACTGTCAGGTGATGCTGAAAGACTGAACCTAAAATGAGATGAATAACTTCCTTACAGTAAAGCAAAAGCAGAACATTTTGTCACCTCAATGTGACCAACTAGTATTGAGACATTTTCTAAAATATTTTTTGATGAAACATGAAAATGACTAGTGGATTATATTCCTATAAATTAGTTTTAAACCTCTTTCTCCCATTCCCAAACATATACTAGCCTTAAATCATTAACCTAATCTAACAGCTTATTGTCAAAGATAATGAATGTGGAGACCTCTAAGTCAGTCTCTAAGTCAACTGGACAGATGGGCTCTGAGTTTTGTGGGAGACAAGGAAAGGACTATAAATCTTTGTAATTACCAAATGGAGGCTATTAAATAGCTTGCAGTTTGGAAACTCATGAAATTGCTCTGTTTTATAGGACTACATGCAGAGTATTTTTCCTCAAAGTTATGAAACAATAAAATTATTTTATTAAAATTGAAAAAAGATTGTAATATTGTCAGAAAATGATGTATAATATAGTACATTTAGTGAAAACTTATAATGCCCTCTCAAAAAGCGACATGAAAAATTCAAATATACATCAGTGATTTGGAAGCCTATTATAAAGGCCAAGATTATTAGTCATTCACAAGTCCAATGAAAATATTAAGGCTTTAGAATTTTTTTGAAAAAAAGAAAAGAAAGAATGTGCTCACTGTACAGTAAAACATAGAATAGAATGAGTAATACATCTGTGAGTTCAGAGCTAGGCTGACAAAGATCGGAGTTGCTGACATTTCGCCTTTTGCGATGAGTCAGACACAGAGTTCATGGCCTGGACCGCCTTTGGTGTCCATGTCTTGCTCCCTAGACTAACTGCAGGCTCTAGTCCAGCATACTGTGTTGTCCCAACTTAGCTGTAGCCAAAAGATCCAGTAACTGATCACTCTGAGTTCCTATGAAGTGAAAAAACTGAGAACTCACCAAAAAAGTTACTCTTGGGTCCTGTGTGGTGCTAACCCGTTGTGGACTCCACAGTTCAACCTGCACCCTGTCTAGGCTGTTGTTCTCCTCAGATGCTACCTGGTGAACTGTTAAAGGAGCCTGACATTATTCAGAAGCCCAAATGTGGAAACAGAGGCAAAGATTGTACCTTCTCTCTCTAGGTTTTATTCCTCAGCCACATTCAGCTTAGTAATATTTTTTGAAGATCTTTGTGCCAGGCAGTATCCTGGGTTCTGGACTGTTGACTGTGACAGAGTCCCTGCCCTCAGTGTACACACAGTCTACTAGGGAGCAGACAAAAAGAGAAATTATCTTAAAATTAAAGGTAGTAATTGATATATGCTTGATATAAACTCAATATAACTATAGCTTTGGCTTCTTGTGCCAAAGCTCACTATTCCAAGAGGTGATTTAGTAAATAACACTTATTGAATACCTACTATGTGCCATCACTTTACCTGTAACAGCTATGTAATGCTTAGTGGAATCATCATTATCATCTGTATTAGGAACTGAAAAAACAATGGCTCAGAAGAGTAAAATATGTTGCTCAGACCAGCCAATTGGTCAGTGCAAGAGTCAGGAAGCAGGCTGACTCTCCAAACTCAATTCTGTATTTTTATTTTACGGCCTCTAGTTTTAGTTGGTTCTCACTGGCAATCAGAATAGTGTTAAAATGGCATTTCAGTAAGAAAAGATGATTCAATATGCTTACATTTTCAAAAATGTTTGTTTAGCACTGTAATTCAATGATTCATTAGTCAGATCTATGCTTGGATTTAACAACTATCAGATGTGCAAATGATCCCTCACAAAGACACAAAACTCTAAAGAAAAAAAGTGCATCATGGTCTGTAGCTATCAATTTGGATAATGGATTTTCAAATTCATCCAGTTATGCAATGGCATTTTTGTTAAAATTTGCTAGGCATTTCTCCCCTCCTGAGGTTGATCAGTTGGTTTTATAAAGTAACTAGAAGTTTTCTACTATTTTAAAACAAAGTAGAAAATTATTTTCCTACATTTTTAAGAGTTTGACTCAATAGCTTTGAAAGGTGATTGTCCTTACATATTGGCAGGGGAAGCACTTCCAAACAATTGTTATCAAATGCTCCATAGAGCAAGTTTCTTTTTAAAATGATTCCTTTTTTGTTCACTGTTAAAATGTCACCTTTACTTTGATGGAATGATTAACTTTATTATTATTTTCAAAAATATTTGCTTTATAGTACATGGCTAACAAATGCTTATCAAAACATAAAAGGTCAAGAAATTAGGAATACCTGTGTTTTGGGGAAAAAAGCATATGACTCGTCTTTAAGGTCAACTTTAAAATACATGCTTTGCTAAATGTAACAGTGAAGTTCTGTGAGGGTATGAAACATTTTCTTGGTCACTGTCTGATTTATTATAAAAGATTCTGAAGATTCTAATCATCAAAGGATCTATTTGAATAAAATTAAGCAACTTAAAAATACTCAGTGTTCCAAACTGCAATAATATGTTGCAGTACACGAAGAAAGCTTCACTGCATTGTTTTCCATATATTGTGATGCACCTTACTTTGGAGACCTCAATTCAAAGACCTTTACATATATTACACAAATCCTATGCAAAGCTTACTGCTCCCTCACTAAATAAATGTCAGCTACCATCAGTTATTAAACTCACTATATACTAGCCATGTGAAATTAGCCAGTATAGTGCAATGATCTTTTCTTTCGAAAAAACCTTTCCTTTGCTATTTTTTTCTAGCTAAAATACCTCTTCCTCCCTTCAAATGGAGAGTTTACTTCTATTCTTAAAGATTTACTTATCCTTCCCTAAAAAAAGTTCTCCATTTTGCCCCTGTGGATTAGGTGTCTCAAGAAGCAACTAAGACAATTTTATACCACATAGAATTTTGCCTTTTTGGGGGGTAAAGTACTTAAAATGTTGAACTTGACAAATGAGGTAATTTTTTTTCCACAAAAAGACAAACCTTACCAATTTGCTGACTTTTTTTGTAATAACTAATGGTTTCAGTAACATGGTACCAGCAGTTATGTTTGAAAAATAAATGTGCTTAGTTGTGTTTCTATAGAGTCCTTGGCTTAAATCTATGTTATCTTGCATGTATGTCAGACAGTACAGCACAGTAATAGCACACAGCCATTGTGCCTGGATTCAAACCCAAATTCTGCTGCTTATTGGCAGTGTGGCCTTGGCCATAATTGCCTGAAATCTGTGAACCTCAGTTGCCTCATTTGTAAAATATAGTCATAGTTCCTATCACATAAGGGTATAATGGGGATTAAAGTGCATAGAAAATTGAAGTGCTTAGAAAATTGACTAATACATGTTAAGAACTTAATATATTTTACATATACTTATAGAAACTGTCATATATCATAGTTGTTCACCTATTAATATATCTCTAACATGAAACTCTGAGCTTTATTCTATACTTTCACAGCCTTTGGCATAATAGATGATCAATCGTGTTGAAGGAAGGAAGGAAAGAAGGGAGGGAGGGAGGAAAGGAGGGAGAGACCAAAAATCAGATGTTTTGCTTTTTAGGTAAGAAAACATTTTATCTAAAAAGAAAAAATCACTGTTTTCTAAAAATTAAAAATAAGTATTTTTAAAAAAAATAATAAAATAATCATATAGTAAATAAATCAATTTAATGTTATAAGGTTTCAAAAGATTATTTACCTCATAAAATCCCGCAGTTCCTTTTATATCTCGTATACACCATATAATATCTTTGCATACATAACACAAATACCATCATTCTTTTTCTCTTATCCTTTGCAGTTAATGTAAGTAGCATGACAATGGCCAGCAGTGGGAAGACTAGATTTTTGTATCTGGTTATCAGGCTTTGAAAAAAGTCATATTTCAATATTGGAAACAATGATTAGTAATGACTGTGTATTCCTAACAAACATATGGATAGATTCGTTTTATGGGATTATTTCAATTCTGTAAGAGTTAGAAATAAAGTCATACTTCATGCAGTTTATTTAAGTTGAATCCAATAAAGATGTAGAGTTGAGGTAAAAGAAGGTATAAGAATAAGTAAAATCCCTAACCAGTTGTTTAGGATAACTTGAATATTCTTGACAAGATAGCACTTCACTTTTGTCATGGTTAAGACACTGCTTTGCACTGTCTTATATATTGAATTGTATGGATTGGGTTGAATTCTAGGATTAGTGGGAACAATCCAAAGGAAAAATACCAGATATTCACAACTCATCCTTTGAGTAAAAATAACACAGGCTAAATCTTCTCAAAAACATTTTTCCATATGCTTGCCCAATTTTTATTTCATGGCTGAAATGGGTTATTTGTATCAATTTTAGAGTATTTATATTATTAGAAGAGAAATAATTATCTAGGAAGGTATGAAATTTAGGTATGGTAGATTCCTAAATTCAGTTCCTCTTAGGTCATTTAATAATAGCTGTAATAAAAATAATTAGCATTTACTCTGTCAGGCATTTTAGACACATGATTATATTTAATCATCACACAACACTGCAAGTTAGAGAATATTTTCACCATATTATAGCTAAAAAAGCTAACATCTCTGAAGATCAAAGATGTTAAATAACTTTTTCAAAGGTCTACAGCTATAAGTGGTGGTCTTGAGATTGCAAACCTGTTCCTTCCAGCAACAAAGTCCATATCCCTTTACCGCTACATCCTATCTCTATTTTAACATGATATTAAATAAAACTTGATTATTGAAAGGCATTTGTAAGCATCTGTCTGTGATACTGAGTTTTATACTGTTCCATATAAAATGAAAAACTTCTAAGTCTAATTCTACTTCATAACCTTGCCTCTTTTATCATGATGTATGTTCTTAGGGAAGAGTAAAGACGAATGTAGGGTAAAACATAATTACTTAGTTTAGTATCCTTGTAAGAATCATGTAATATGCTCCAAAGTTAAACAGAGATGTTTTTTCATTCCCTCTTTTGATAATGTAAATGACTGTTTCTTACGTTCTTTCAGATTGCCAGTGAAATTATATGGATAGATAATTGGTGGAAGTTAAAAACCAAAAGAGAGGCCTGGATATCACCATTTTAGATGTGGTTGAACCTAGGTGTGATCTCTTGGCAAAAATAAATTTTTGGCCCTATTTGAATTGAATAAGATATGGGATTATCATGTAAGAATATTGAGGGTAACTTAATCGTAGAATGTGTTTGACCAAAAGGAAATACCTGTGTATTGCGTTCAGCCCTTTCTGCCTTAAATAGAGTATAGAGAAAAATATAGACTTTGAAATCAGATAGAATGGAGTTTGAATCTAGGTTCTGTCACTTCCTGGTTGTATATAGTAAGGCATGATATTTAATATCTGTAAAGTTCAGCATTCTCTTTTTAAAATAGAAATAATTAATTCACAGTGTTAACACTGGGAGCATGTATTTGGAAGTCAAAAACGAACAGTTATTTTTTCCTATATTGGTAGCTAGTGGCGAGTCCTCTCATGATTTGTGGTTCTGTCTCTTTGGTTGATGAGTTAAATGATGCTTAATGAAATTGAACAATTCCATTGCAGATTGCTTCACCCAGGGTTTTGTCTGTTGCTGTCACTTTCAAGAACTCAGTGACTGTAATTCATTGCATCAATTTGTAATTCCACTGTCCGAATAATGTTCATTTGACCTATCTTGTCCATAGTCCCCTAATTGCAGTTCAACATATAGAAAATACTTAAGAATAATCTTGTCACATGGTATTTATTCTTTTATACACTCAGTCCATTAAAGCTTCAATAGTGATGGCTTGGCTGTACTTCAAGATCATCTTAACTTTTAATTCATTGTAGCACTACATGTCAGTTATAATTTTAAGGTACCATTGATGAAACTAGAAATTAAATGCAGTATTTTTGGCAACTGTTTCTGGCATCCCAGTGTGGTTGTGATCAGTGTAAAGTAAAGCTACACCTCTTGCTATGTAGATCTACAGCACCAGAAAATTATTAACGATTAATTAAAGTACATTTCTAATGAATAATCATAAACGCTCCATATAATCATTTTTACCATTAATTATACTAAAGCCTTTCATTCAATAAAGGAAATACTGAAAAAAACAAAAAAGAGACAAGCTGCCTTGTGTGTATCCCCCTTTACTCATCACATACCACAAATTATCTGGATTCTTAGTAAATGGAGGTAAATTCAGACACATCAGTTTGTGGCAGTTATGTATTCTATATTTAAAGGCAAAAAGTCTCAAATATAGCCCTACAACAAAATGAAATTATGGGATCTTCTGTAAATATTGAAATGGCCATTTGTTGTTTATTTGACTGCCTGGCATCCAAGAAATATTCTCTTTTGAGGGGAAACCGGTAATGTACGAAACTTGGTAGGAGGCAGGGCTCAGGAGTTCTGGGGTTTTCTGTGTTTGTTTTTGTTTATTTTGTGGTTTCTAGGAAATTAGCATATGGGTCTGCCCATCTAGAACTTCGAATTTGAAAGGAGTAATGCAAAGACAGAGGATCAGGAAGGAAATTCTGGTTGCAGTATTGTTGAGAGTCCACATTTACCAAAAACAGTGTCCTGACCAGACTTTTCCTATCAAGTATTTGACAAGGTTATTGTTACTTAGTTTCCTTTGGTTCTTAGATTTTTTTTCCAAATCTTATAAAAGTTTTCTCTAGATTTTATTTTTTGCATGTGTGGATATAATTAGCAAACTAAGTTTCTGTTGCTTATATTCAAAACCCAAATGGTACAAAATGATTAAAGATGGTCTATTAGATACTGAGTGAATGCAAAAAGAAAGCAACGATAATCAACAATAAAAAGGAACCCACGAACCACAGTATTTATAAAGACCTATGAACCAAAGAAAAATCCTCAGTACTTAAATATGTGTATGCATGTATTTTCATCCTAAATTACTCATGAGTCAAAGAGTAACAAATTATTAAAATAACAATAAGGAATTTATTTCATGATAAAATTCATGAGCAACAATCAAAATATACTTAGAAGAAGTTATAGTCTTAAATGCTTTCATTACTGCTCAAGAAAGTCTAAAAATAAAAAAGTTACTTCACAGTATTAGGGATAATACAATAAATTTAACTAAAATGAAAGCAAATAGAAAATAATATTAAAGCACAATTTAATGGGGGGGGGAGAAAGAATTTGTTGCTCTGAAAACTTTTTTTGGAAAAATCAATAACAAACCATACTTAGACCTGCTTTGTCTTTGCCTCACTATTTTTTATCATCTTATAATTTATACTCTTCCAATAATATACAATTCTGTGTGTGTGTGTGTGTGTGTGTGTAAAACAAATATACTGCCAGTTACTTATTCAACAAGGATGGGTTTATTTGGGATCAGCAGAGAATTACAATTTGGAGTCTGCAAGCATTCCCTGCACAGCAAGGGAAAGAGAACAGTTTTATAAAGGGGAAAGGAAGTTGGGAGGGATATAGTAAACAAAGAGTCCATGGCTTTTCATAGGCTGAGTCCCTTCCAGGAAAGGAGAGAAGACTTTCTTCATCCTGTTGGGCTCTGCTCTTGTCACAGGGTGTGAGAGCTCTCAGTTCTGGTCTCCCAACTATATTTAATTGAGATTTCTGTTATTAAATTTTTATATTTTTCCCTTTTGATCAAGTGCTTTCTCTGAAACCACTGCTGATCAAGAGTCAGGTTTACCAATTTCATAGGCTTTTCACAGATTTCCAGGAAATCTTTACTTTTAGGTCACCAAGTGATGTGCAGTTTCAGTTAGGGTTCAGTGCTTTCCTTAGGTATGTCACATGAATCCAAAAATCTGTTCCTTAGAGTTGGGTGGCATAAAGGTTGCTTAGTAGTATCTGATAGGAACCTTTCAAATGAAGTTGAAGAGAGTCTTTCTGGAGGTATCTTTTCTAGTAGATTAGATCTCCAGGTTGCAAGGTGTAATGCTTACTGTCTTTGTCTCCTGAGAGTGCACTGTGAAGAGATTGTTCCAGTAGAGCAAGGTTATTTTTAACAGAAAGAATTATTCCTTTGTTATATTGGAATATCTCTCCTTTTATCAGTTGTGAGTCAAAAGAGGCAGAAGTCAAGTGCATTAGTGTCCTGTGACTATCTCAACTATCTCAAGCGTGAAAGTTTATGAGTTTTAAAAGGGGTGGATCTAAGATTTAGAAAGATCAACAGCGATGCTTTTGTCCCAGGTATTTGGAGGACCTCTACAAATGTTGCCAACTGAATCTTTTTTTTTTTTTCAAAGATCTTTATTGGAGTTTATTTGCTTTACAATGTGTTAGTTTCTGCTGTATAACAAAGTCAATCAGCTATATGTATATATATATCTCCCTCCCAGCCCCCTATCCCACCCCTCTAGATGGTCACAAAGCACCAAGCTCATCTCCCTGTGCTATGCAGCTGCTTCCCACTAGCTATCTATTTTACATTTGGTAGTGTATGTATGTCAGTGCTACTCTCTCACTTCATCCCAGCTTACCCTTCCCCCTCCCCGGGTCCTCAAGTCCATTCTCTACGTCTGCATCTTTTTTCCTTTCCTGCCCCTACGTTCATCAGGACCATTTTTTTTTCTTAGATTCCATATATATGTGTTAGCATACACTATTTGTTTTTCTCTTTCTGACTTACTTCACTCTGTATGACAGACTCTAGGTCCATCCACCTCACTACAAATAACTCAGTTTCATTTCTTTTTATGGCTGAGTAATATTCCATTGTATATAGGTGCCACATCTTCTTTATCCATTCATCTGTCGATGGACACTTAGGTTGCTTCCATGTCCTGGCTATTGTAAATAGTGCTGCAATGAATATTGTGGTACGTGTCTCTTTTTGAATTATGATTTTCTCAGGGTATATGCCCAGTAGTGGGATTGCTGGGTCATATGGTAGTTCTATTTTTAGATTTTTAAGGAACCTCCATACTGTTCTCCATAGTGGCTGTATCAATTTCCATTCCCACCAACAGTGCAAGAGGGTTCCCTTTTCTCCACACCCTCTCCAGCATTTATTGTTTGTAGATTTTTTGATGATGGCCATTCTGACCAGTGTGAGGTTATACCTCATTGTAGTTTTGATTTGCATTTCTCTAATAATTAGTGATGTTGAGCATCCTTTCATGTGTTTGTTGGCAATCTGTACATCTTCTTTGGAGAAATTTCTATTTAGGTCTTCTGCCCAGTTTTGGATTGGGTTGTTTGTTTTTGTGATTTTTGAGCTGCATGAGCTGCTTGTATATTTTGGAGGTTAATCCTTTATCAGTTGCTTCGTTTGCAAATATTTTCTCCCATTCTAAGAGTTGTCTTTTCATCTTGTTTATTGTTTCCTTTGCTGTACAAAAGCTTTGAAGTTTCATTAAGTCCCATTTGTTTATTTTTGTTTTTATTTCCATTTCTCTAGGAGGTGGGTCAGAAAGGATCTTGCTGTGATATATGTCATAGAGTGTTCTGCCTATGTTTTCCTCTAAGAGTTTTACAGTGTCTGGTCTTATATTTAGGCCTTTAATCCATTTTGAGTTTATTTTTGTGTATGGTGTTTGGGAGTGTTCTAATTTCATTCTTTTACATGTAGCTGTTCAGTTTTCCCAGCACCACTTATTGAAGAGGCTGTCTTTTCTCCGCTGTATATTCTTGCCTCCTTTCTCAAAGATAAGGCGACCATATGTGCATGGGTTTATCTCTGGGTTTTCTATCCTGTTCCACTGATCTATATTTCTGTTTTTGTGCCAGTACCATTACTGTCTTGATTACTGTAGCTTTGTAGTATAGTCTGAAGTCTGGGAGCCTGATTCCTCCAGCTCCGTTTTTCTTTCTCAAGATTGCTTTGGCTATTCGGGGCCTTGTGTATTTCCATAGGAATTGTAAAATTTTTTGTTCTAGTTCTGTGAAAAATGCCGCTGTTAGTTTGACAGGGATTGCATTGAATCTGTAGATTGCTTTGGGTAGTATAGTCATTTCCACAATGTTGATTCTTCCAATCCCAGAACATGGTATATCTCTCCATCTGTTTGTATCGTCTTTAATTTCTTTCGTCAGTGTCATAGTTTTCTGCATACAGGTCTTTTGTCTTCTTACGTAGGCTTATTCCTAGGTATTTTATTCTTTTTGTTGCAATGGTAAATGGAAATGTTTCCTTAATTTCTCTTTCAGATTTTTCATTGTTAGTGTATAGAAATGCAAGAGATTTCTGTGCATTAATTTTGTATCCTGCTACTTTACCAAATTCGTTGATTACTTCTAGTAGTTTTCTGGTAGCATCTTTAGGATTCTCTATGTCTAATGCCATGTCATCTCCAAGCAGTGACAGTTTTACTTCTTTTCCGAGTTGAATTCCTTTTATTCTGATTGCCGTGGCTAAAACTTCCAAAACTATGTTGAATAATAGTGGTGAGGGTGGGCAGCCTTGTCTTGCTCCTGATCTTAGAGGAAATGGTTTCACTTTTTCACCATTGAGAATGATGTTGGCTGTAGGTTTGTCATATATGGCCTTTATTATTATCATATAGGCATAGGTTCCCTCTGCCTACTTTCTGGCGAGTTTTTATCGTAAATGGGTGTTGAATTTTGTTGAAAGCTTTTTCTGCATCTTTTCAGATTATCATATGGTTTTTCTCCTTCAGTTTGTTAATATGGTGTATTACATTGATTGATTTGCGTATATTAAGAATCCTTTCATTCCTAGGATAAGTCCCACTTGATCATGGTGTATGATCCTTTTAATGTGCTGTTGGATTCTGTTTGCTAGTATTTTGTTGAGGATTTTTGCATCTTTGTTCATCAGTGATATTGGCCTGTAGTTTCCTTTTCTTGTGACATCTTTGTCTGGTTTTGGTATCAGGGTGATGGTGGCCTCGTAGAATGAGTTTGGGAGTGTTCCTCCTTCTGCTATATTTTGGAAGAGTTTGAGAAGTATAAGTGTAAGCTCTTCTCTAAATGTTTGATAGAATTCACTTGTGAAGCCATCTGGTTCTGGGCTTTTGTTTGTTGGAAGATTTTTAATCACAGTTTTAATTTCAGTGCTTTTGATTGGTCTGTTTATATTTTCTATTTCTTCTTGGTTCAGTCTTGGAAGGTTGTGCTTTTCTAAGAATGTGTCCATTTCTTCCAGGTTGTCCATTTTATTGGCATATAGTTACTTGTTGTAATCTCTCATGATCATTTGTATTTCTGCGGTGTCGGTTGTTACTTTTCCTTTTTCATTTCTGATTCTGTTGATTTGAGTCTTCTCCCTTTTTTTCTTGATGAGTCTGGCTAATGGTTTATCAATTTTGTTTATCTTCTCCAAGAACCAGCATTTAGTTTTATTAATCTTTGCTATTGTTTCCTTCATTTCTTTTTCATTTATTTCTGATCTGATCATTATGATTTCTTTCCTTCTACTAACTTTGGGTTTTTTTTGTTCTTCTTTCTCTAATTGCTTTAGGTGTAAGGTTAAGTTGTTTATTTGAGATGTTTCTTGTTTCTTGTGGTAGGATTGTATTGCTATAAGCTTTCCTCTTAGAACTGCTTTTGCTGCATCTTATAGGTTTTGGGTCCTTGTTGTGTTCATTGTCATTTGTTTCTGGGTATTTTTTGATTTCCTCTTTGATTTCTTCAGTGATCTCTTGGCTATTTCATAGTATATTGTTTAGCCTTTGTGTTTGTATTTTTTACATTTTTTTCCCCTGTAATTGATGTCTAGTCTCATAGCGTTGTGGTCGGAAAAGACACTTGATAAGATTTCAGTTTTCTTAAATTTACCAAGGCTTGATTTGTGACCAAAGATATGATCTATCCTGGAGAATGTTTCATGAGCACTTGAGAAGAAAGTGTATTCTGCTGTTCTTGAGTGGAGTGTCCTATAAATATCAATTAAGTCCATCTTGTCTAATGTGTCATTTAAAGCTAGTGTTTCCTTATTTATTTTCATTTTGGATGATCTGTCCATTGGTGAAAGTGGGATGTTAAAAGTCCCCTACTATTATTGTGTCACTGTTGATTTCCCCTTTTATGGCTGTTAGCATTTACCTTATGTATTGAGGAGCTCCTATGTTGGGTGCATAAATATTTACAATTGTTATATCTTCTTCTTGGATTGATCCCTTGATCATTATGTAATGTCCTTGGATTTATCCTGTATGGGACTCTCTGTGCTTCTTGGACTTGATTCACTATTTCCTTTCCCATGTTAGGGAAGTTTTCAACTATAATCTCTTCAAATATTTTCTGAGACCCTTTCTTTTTCTCTTCTTCTTCTGGGACACCTATAATTCGAATCTTGGTGTGTTTAATGTTGTACCAGAGGTCTCTGAGATTGTCCTCAATTCTTTTCATTCTTTTTTCCTTATTCTGCTCTGCAGTAGTTATTTCCAGTATTTTATCTTCCAGGTTACTTATCCATTCTTCTGCCTCAGTTATTCTGCTATTGATTGCTTCTAGAGTATTTTTAATTTCATTTTTTGTGTTGTTCATCATTGTTTGTTTGCTCTTTAGTTCTTCTAGGTCGTTGTTAAAACGTTTCTTATATTTTCTCCATTCTGTTTGCAAGATTTTGGATCATGTTTACTATCATTATTCTGAATTCTTTTTCACGTAGACTGCCTATTTTCTCTTCAATTGTTTTTTCTGGTGGGTTTTACCTTGCTCTTTCATCTGCTACCTATTTCTCTATCTTCTCATTTTGTTTAACTTACTTTGTTTAGGGTCTCCTTTTCGCAGGCTGCAGGTTCATAGTTCCCATTGTTGTTGGTGTCTGCCCCCAGTGGGTGAGGTTGGTTCGATGGCTTGTGTAGGCTTCCTGGTGGAAGGGAATGGTGCCTCTGTTCTGGTCGGTGTGGCTGGATCTTGTCTTTCTGGTGGGCAAGACAGTGTCTGGCAGTGTGTTTTGGGGTGTCTGTAACTTATTATGATTTTAGGCAGCCTCTCTGCTAATGGGTGGGGTTGTGTTCCTGTCTTGCTAGTTGTTTGGCATGGGGTGTCCAGCTCTGGAACTTGCTGGCCATTAGGTGGAGCTGGGTCTTAGCATTGAGACGGAGATCCCTGGGAGAGCTCTCACTGATTGATATTATGTGGGGCTGGGAGGTTTCTGGTGGTCCAGTGTCCGGAACTTGGCTCTCCCACCTCAGAGGCTCAGGCCTGACACCAGCCCAGAGTGCCAAGACCCTGTCAGCCACACGGCCAGGTATGTGGGGACTTTCTTGCCTTTTGGAAAGTCTGAGGTCTTCTGCCAGCATTCAGTAGGTGTCCTGTAGGCGTTGTTCCATATGTAGATGTATTTTTGATGTATTTGTGGGGAGGAAGGTGATCTCTACATCTTACTCCTCTGCCATGTTGAAGGTCCCCCTGCAGTAGGAGACTCCACTGAAGATGCCAACCTCTGCAAGAGCTAGAGGTGCAGAGGCATTTTTTTCAGATGGTTTGCAGCTTGCTTTTTTATTTTCTTTTTCTTTGTGCTTTGTCTAGTTTCACTTGTTCACAGGGTGCTTCATTCAGTGGCCTCACACCTGGCACTTCAGATCAGAGTTCACAATGGGCTCTTAATTTCAGAATCTTAATGTGCTGGTTGGAATTAGCTGTATCTTTGGAGAAGTGCCTGATACTGACCATGTCCTCCTTTGGAGAGACTTCCTAGTTGGTTGGAGGCATCAGCAAGATGCCTTGTCATTCTGTTTTTAATCCTTTGTGCTTAGTCTTAGTTCACTTGCCTATAGGGGGCTGCAAGTAAATGCCTTGCCCCAGGTGCTTGGGACCAGAGTTCCTAGTGCTGACATCTCAGCTCCTGGCCATGCAACTGCCAGTTGAATCTTAATAATGCTATTAGTGCGTTTGACTCAACCAGAGGATTGAGTTTGGTAAGCACAGTGGAAGTGGTGTAAAACTGGCCAAACAGCACAGACTTGTTGAAGTACCTGACTAGTAAAAGGGATCCCTTGATCACTATGAAGTTCAAAGAAATTTCCCCAGGTAGGGATAATTTTTTTTTTTTCAAAATGGCTTTAGCCACAAAAGAAGCAGTAGCCTGTCTGCAAAAGAAGACTTAAGTCCAGTCTGAAAACATACAGACAGTGACTAAAACACATTTATATCCAGAGACAGAGAAAGTTGCATGACATCTATTGCCATAACTCTACTGGTCCATTAGGCAGTCTGGGGAAAGTAAAAACAGGCTTCCCTGGGTTGTATTTTGGACAACCGGGTCAAGGGAGATAGGCACTTTTTGTGGCCTTGTTAATGTTTCCCCCACCAATATTGATTTATGAATGTCATTGTGTCAGTAGACCGATGGTGTAATGCACGTACAGTGGTGAAGGAGTGGGAATTTTAGAGTCTCTGGTAGGACTGGGTTTTTATTTGGTCCAAACCAGAGCTTTCTCTTTTTATCAAACTAACAATTGTTGAATTTCCAATCTTGTTTTTTCCTTTTCTGAAGCCAATTGTTGGCTGCTGTAGCCAGTTTTTCTAAATTATCACTTGGTGAAATATCCCGTCAGACCATAACAGAGGTTTGGCTGCTGTTAGTCCCTTTAAGAGCAGGATTCCTTGCTAAAATGTCAGCAAGATGATTTCCCTTATCTTCCAAAGAGTCGAGGCTTGAATGCCCCAGAATCTTAATAATGGCTAAGTGGCAGGTAGAATTACTATATCCAATAATTCCCGAATATAGAGGCCATTTTTTATGTTATTTCTGCTGTAAGTGAGGAAGCTACAACATTCCAAAATCATGAGCTACTCTGAAAGCACATATACTCTCAGTATAAACATTGACAGTTTTGCTACTGGCTGCAGTACATGCTCATATAAAAGCATACAGTTCGGGCTTCCCTGGTGGCGCAGTGGTTGAGAGTCTGCCTGCCGGTGCAGGGGACACGGGTTCGAGCCCTGGTCTGGGAGGATCCCACGTGCCGCGGAGCGACTGGGCCCATGAGCCACAATTGCTGGGCCTGCGCGTCTGGAGCCTGTGCTCCGCAGCGGGAGGGGCCACGATGGTGAGAGGCCCGCGCACCGCGATGAAGGGTGGCCCCCGCTTGCCACAACTAGAGAAAGCCCTCGCACAGAAACGAAGACCCAGCACAGCCATAAATAAATAAATAAACAAATATTAAAAAAAAAAAAAACTCAAATTAAAAAAAAAAAAAAAAGCATACAGTTCAATCTGTTGGACTGAAGTAGCCACAGGTAAAGGTGCTGCTTTAACAACATCAAAAGGAGTTGTAATAACGTACCCAGCATAATATTTGCCATTGTCTTATTTTAAATAAGAACTATTAATGAACCATGAGAAGTTAGCATTACCCAAAGGAAGTTCCTGTAGGTCACCATGAGGAGTCAGGTGATCTAGCAGCATTAAGGAATTGTAAGGGATTTTGTTGGTGATGGAGTGGAGAGGAGTAGCAGGGTTAAGATTATTACAACATAAAAAGGTTATGTGAGAAGCACTTAATAAAAGGACTTAATAAGAAGTGAGGCAGCTGACGGAGAAATGTTGAATGTGATGAGAAATCAGGAGGGCTTCTGCTTTATGAGGTACAGAAATGGTTAAAGTGGATCCCACAACAATTTTATTTTTGAACTTAACCAAAAGGGCAGTGGCTGTAATGATTCTAAGGCAAGGGGGGATGTCCCTGTGCCAGAGGGTCTGGTTGCTAGCTATGGGTTAATCGTGGTCCATGTGTTTTTGGGTGAGTACTTCAAGGGCATTCCCTTCCTTTTCATATACAGAAAGGAAAAAAGGGAATCTGATCATTGAGATACCCAAGGGCAGGTGGGTCCATCAAACTCTCCTTTAAGGCCTTAAAAGCTATGTTGTCTCATTCTTCACATACAATTGGGTCGGAGTTGTTGTTTTTGAGTAAAACAGATAGAGATATGGCCATAAGAGACACATTTGGAATCCAGTTTCAGCAGTAACCAACAAGTCCAAGGAAACCTCACAGGTGGGACTTAGTTTTGGGAATTTGGGACATAATGAAGTCTATCTGGGTAACCCTTGTACTGATATCAAATGCCCTAAGTATCAAACGTGGGTTTGAGCAAATTGCATTTTTTCTTTGATGACTTTATGTCCCTTTAAGGCTAAACGCTTTAGCAAGTGGATGCTGTCTTCCTGTGAGGAGGCTTGAGAAGGAGAGCAAAGAAGCAAATCATTCACTTATTACAAGTAGAACTTCTTGGGAACTTGATGTCATCCAGATCAGCCTTCAGGATTTGTGAGAAATAAGAAAGACTCTCAGTATAATCCTGAGGCATTACTGTCCAGGTGCATTTTTTTCTTCCCAAGTGCAAGCAGAAAGGTATTGGCTAACTTCAGCAACTGGAGTACTAAAGAATGCATTGCATAAATCAATTTCCCAGTTGTAATTCTAGAAACCTTTCAGGATTTCCCCGAGTATCAGTTTTTATCCAGTGTTGGGCCTGACCTTAACCAACAAGTGTATGAAGAAGAAGTCATACACTATAAGTCAGAGAAACCAGGTTGATAAACTTGAATGACTATATTAAATTCCTCAGCAAATCTGTGAGGACCTTTGGTTACTTTGGGAAAGTCGTTGACTATGGCTCACAGTTCAGCTTTAGCCCAGGGAATATAAGAAATTAAGAGTTAACTTCTGAATCCTCAGAGAGCTTAATTTTAAAGAGACAGTTTCTGCTAAGTTCAGAGGAAAGGAAGTAGAAGAGTTTCAGAGAAACGGGCAAGTTTGGAAAGATAATTCATGTGGGTGAACTGAGAGTATAGAGGAGGTAAAGGCAATATAGAAGGGAAGGAGAAAGAAGGTGCCAGAGGCGGAGCCAGAGACAAAAAAGCCAAGGTAGAAGAGCCTGAGGCTTCAGGAGCCATTTTATCATTCTTTAACCCTTTGTTTGCCTCAGTTAATCTTAACATTTTATTTTGCAGAGAGGTAATTTTAGGCTCCTGATAATGTTGTGGAAGGCTCAAAATACCAATTGAAATAGGTATGCCATTCAGTTCTGGAAATTTTTGTACTATTACAGTCCAATTTGGTTTTTAGAAAATTAAGTTTGGAGATTTCAAAAGTTCCTCATAATGGCCATTGATATTCTAAATTGTCTTTGGTCAGAGTGGTCCATTTAATTAGAAATGTGCATGAAGAAGGACTGAGGTTTTTAAACATGAAATCAGCTGGAGTCCCTTGTAGGCATGATACCCTCAACATATTTAGATAACTGGAATCTCATTTCTCAGAGGATTTTCTCTAGAGTAGAAGAACAATTTTGAAACAGATTAAATGGCATGCACCTCAAACCGTTCAATTCAAACAGCTTGCAACTCAAACAGCCTGCAGACCTAATATCAACTAGTTCTAAGGAAACAGCTTGGTCCTGGAGGAACCAGGCTGAGGCCTCTCAACCAGTTCCCATGAATAGCTTCTATTCCAAAGGAACGGGCAAACACTAAAAATTGGCACAATTTTAGTGAAACAATCCCTGCTTCCAAAGGAATGGGCCAAAGACTTCTCAGCCAGTTTCATTTGAAACAGTTATTTATTTAAATCAATACTAAATATGCAAAGGTTTCTATCCATGACTTATATCTTTCAAGTGAATTCAATTCTGCAAGTGTTCCCTGAACAGCTCTGTGTTCAGAGATGATGTACTACACTGAGTCAGCCTCCAAAATAAAGCTAGGAGACTGTAGTAAATGCTGTTGTTGCCTTGCCCCATAACCTTGCATTCACCTGTAGCCCTGCTGGACAGGTCCCGGGCCATTATGAACTTCCCACCTCATGGGCTCACAGCTACATCTTTCTGAGGTTTCCTTCCCTGAGGGCTCTTCTTAGATGCCACAACTTACTAGGCTCAAGTGTGAGGAAGTTAGTGCCTCCAGGGACAGATGAAGTAAGTGGATAAATAGCTCAGCATTCTTACCCCTCCCTACAGTGCTACAGTTGTGAAGCATGTTTTATATGGTTCCTCACAGGGTCTTCAGCGAGCCCTAGTTCTAGCTGCTCATAGTGTAGAGCTCATAGAGCTTTCTCTCTTCTTTGTTTCACTTTTCCCACTCCCTCGCGTGTGCTTTCTAGGTTCACTTCCCAAATAAACGACCTTCAAAGTATTTGTCTCAGTGTGTGTTTAAGGGGCCCACATCAAGCCAGGTGCAGACACTTGAATCAAGTTGCTCGTGTCTGATTGACAAAGCAAAAGATCCAGGAACATTCCACAGGAATTAGGCAAAGGTGAGCTGTGGCCCTTTTGGCTTTACTTGACTCCTCTTTGTCCTTGTGGGTGTCTTTCTTCCAGCATGACAGAAACAAAGGATCTTAAAGAGTTAGTGAGCTCTGTGTGTCCACCTACCAATGCACTGTTAGTGTTAACATATTTTACAAGTGGTGAATCTGGTGCAACTTCCATAATTAATCATTTTTGTCAATAGTTACAAGTGAATACAGCCATGAAATACAGAATGAATAACAGGGAGCTGAAAATTTATGGGCATGCTAAGGAGATATAATGATCACTTTGTATTAGTAACAGAGAAGCAGGAATACAGCTGCTTGGAGCCAGGGCCAGATTGGAGAACAAAAAGGAGACTTTGCCAGAGGACTATGTGTTTCTACCATCTAGAGTAAAGCTAGGGAGAATTTAAAGTGCCATAGTCATCTGGAAGTCACAACTGGATTCACAGTTTGACTGAATTCTGGGAAAATCATATCTTGTAAGCCCTTGGTAAAGATCAGATCCTGAAATTATAAGGAAATGAAGAATATAGAAAAGACAAGAATAAAACCCCTAATTCTATATTAACTTTTGATATTAATGTACTTTGAAGGTATAGCAAGGGTTTCTGGTTTGGGAAAGTTGAGTTATAAAGACTATAGATGAGCAAAATATTCAGTGGTCCTTTTCTTTCCCTCTCTGGCATACTCTAAGCCTTAGGAACAGAAATATCCATATTGCAGGACACCTTTTTTTCTGTTATATGAAGCATCAGAAAGACGCTACTTGTTTAGAGGTCTGAGAAATGGTTAACAGAGAGCACATTCTTGTGCCATGAAAAGAGTTTCAGATAAATCAGGCAGTGGGAAAAGACATGAAGAGAGACTCTAAAGTCAGATGCCCTGTATCATTTTCCTGCAATGATAGAAAAACTGAAATGTTTTTTGATCAAAGCAGCGTAAACCAAATTAAGATAATATGATGTAACAACTAATAAACTTGTAAAGTAGGTGAAAATTGCAGCAAATGCATGATCATGTGTTTTCCCCATGATTGGTGCTAACAGTGTCAGTACTCTGATGGTTGTGTACATGTGGCGAGAGAAAATGAGGCAAGCTTAAATAAAATGCAGCTCTTTCCTTGAGGAATTTACTGTTTAGTGGTTGAAAATGATACGTAAACCAGTTATTTCAGTACAGTGTGAAAAGGGCACTGTGTCCTTAGATGCAAAGGAGAGACATGATCTGATTTACTTTTTAAAGAATTACTCTGGCTATCCTGTTGAGAACACCCTGAAAGGGAGCAGAGAGACAACTATCCAGCCAGAAAATTTTGGTGGGCTTGTAACAAAATGGCAGCAGTGGAGGTGATGAAAAAAGTTTTATTTATTTATTCATTCAACATGGATGCATGCATGCATTCATTCATTTAAACATAGATGCAGCTTACTGAAAAGAATAATACAATACAGTCATCCATGGGAGACTGACTCCAGGCCCTCCCACCCCCCAGGATATCAAAGTCCTCAGATGCTCAAGTCCCTTATATAAAATGGCAGAGTATTTGTATATATATGTATAACCTATGCACATTCTCCTGTATACTTTAAATCATCTCTAGATTACTTATAATACCCAATACAATGTAAATGCTATGTAAATAATTGCCAGTTTGTGGCAAATCCAAGTTTTGCGTTTTGGAACTTTCTGGAATTGTTTTTTTCTGAATACTTTTGATGTGCAATTGGTTGAATCTGTAGATGTGGAACCCACAGATATGGCCATCTGTACACACTTCACCGAGGTTCCCCAAGTGTTAAGATTTTGCTGTATTTGCTTTGTCCTTTTCTCTCTTTCTGAATATATGCATGCATATATGTTTTTCCGAAACATTTGAGAATAAATTGTAGGCATGATATCCTTTTACCCATAAATAGTTCATTATTTAATATCTAGAAACAAGGACATGCTCTTAAACAACTACAGGAAAATTATCTAAAATTTCAATTAAAAAAATTAAGTAAAATTTCATTGATACAATTATCTAATCTATAGACCTTGTTCAGATTTGTCCAACTGCCCCAATAATGTCTTTATAACAAAAGACATTCAGTTGTCTCTTCAGTTTCCTTTAATCTGAAATAGTTGCATTCAGTTGTCTCAGTTGTTGCATTCAGTTGTCTCTTCAGTTCCCTTTAATCTGGCATAGTTCCTCAGTCTTTGTGTTTCATGGCATTGACGTTTTGGAAGAGTACAGGCCAGTTATTTATAGAATGTCCCTCAATTTGTGTTTGTGTGGTATTTCCTCTTGTTGAGATTCAGCTTTTGAAAGTTTAACAAAATACCTCAGAAGTGATGACCTTCTCAGGGAATTGTATCAGGAGGTATATGTTGATCTATCTTATTAATGGTGATGTAACTTTGATCACTTGATCGTGATACACTGCTAAGTCTTTGTACTATAGAGCTAATATTTCACTTTGTAATTAATAAATATCTTGTTATTTTTGAGATGGTGTAAATATCCTGTGTCTTCTCAAAATTTCACCTACTCATTTCAGCATTCATTTATAATTCTCACCTTCATCTATTATGACTGTAATGGTGATTTTCTAATTCCATCATTTCTTCTTCATTTATTAGTTGATTTTCTACTGAAAGGAAGAGCTTTCTTATCTCCCTCATTTTTCATTTATATCAAAGTGGATTAGTGTATTTCTAGTTATTCAGCAAGTTATAACCCTTTATGTTACTACTTTAATACTCAGATTGTTCCATTCTTCATTAATGAAAGCTCCTTCAAGATGTCCACAGTGTCATTTTGACATGTCCCTTTATTCACACACAGACCCCCCATGTCTATCTATACAGCTAACTAGCTGCATTAAAATCTATGTGTTCACACTGACTATCTCTAATTCCAATCCAGTAACAGAATTCATTCTATTTTCTCTCTTTCCATATTTAAAAGTCTCCTCTCTGCCATTGACAAACATAGCTACCATTATCTACAATGTATTTACTTATACGGTCAATCGTATAATGTACAGAAAGTAGTTTCAGTATTACCAACCCAGGTCTCTAAGAAAGGAAGCCTGTTAATTGGCACTCAGTATTTGTTTATAGTTCTTTTTGCTTTATCCTGAATAGTCCAACTACTACTGTGTTCAACAGTTATTTGGGTTAGATCTCCCCACTAGTTAGTGTTATTTATTCAAATGTTATTTATTGAAATATGTTGAGTCATCTATTTCTGTTTGTGTTCATTTTTAGGATTTTACACCCTTCCTTTTTTAAATTTTATTTACTTATTTTCTTTCTTTTTCTCTGAATCTGTGAAACATTAACATTCTAAATGTCAGACATACATTAACTTCTACTTACACCTATATTATTTCTTCTTTCTCTTTTCTTTTGGTTTAGTTTCTTTTTTATATTTCTAGATTTTTAAACAGAATATTTAATTGATTCATTTAATCATATTCTTTTATTTTGATTGATAAGGTATTTAAGGCTATATAATTTCCTTGCAGATTCTGTTATATAATGTGATAGATACATGTATATGTATATATATATGTGTTTTTATTTTTGTAATTTTTAATACATTCTTTAATTTTGTTTTGTATTTCACAATTTACTAAAGGATTATTTAATAAAAGATTTTTTGTTATGTCCAGTCAAAATGACCTTTTCACCTTTTTCTATTTTTCATAATTTTGAGTTTTTTATGCTATTGGAGTTTTAATTATATTTACAATTATGAAACATTTTTGTGACATAAAATATGATCAGATTTTTTGTTTCTTTCCTAATCTCATTTTCACTTTCTTTATTGTTTTCCTATTATTATTTTAATTAAACTTATGTTTTCATTTGAATCCCTTCTTCCTTGAGCACCTTGTGATTTAGTTTTCATTTTTTATGTGATTCTGTCTTTTAAAAACTTTCCTTAGTTTTTGAATTTCTGGTTCAAGATTTTGTTTATTTTCCACACATCTCAAAATGCTTTTTGGAGAATAATTGATTTGGGTTTTTTTGGCTGCATGGCATGGGGGATCTTAGTTCCTGACCAGGAATCAAACCTGCACACCCTGCAGAGGAAGCATGGAGTCTTAACCACTGTATTGCCAGGGAAGTCCTGAGAATAATTAATTTTGTTTGGAGTGCTGTGTTACAGTTTTCTTTTTCTTCACTGTTGGTTTTGGTGGCTTGTAGAAGGGGGTTTATCAGCTGAGTTATTTGTAGTCTCATTTTCTGATTTCTAATTTATTTTATAGTCGTTTTTAATAAAAACACTGTTTATACTTCTGCATTTTTGTTCACCGGGATTGACGATTTCTGTTGGTTTTGAGGTTCATGGTTCAAAAATGTCCTCTGTTGTCATTGTGAAAAAGCATAGTTTTTTTATTGCATGGATTCTTTTTTTGTTGGAGGGTGAGAACATTGTAAGGGGATGAGTTATTCATCCTTCAGTTGTGCTTTATTTCCTTTTATCTTGCTGAGTTCTAAATTTCTCCCTCTGGCTTCTTTTTCCCTTCACCACACAATATCCAAATAGCACTTCTTTCTTCCTTTTGATTCTCTTCTTGAAGACTGACTCCTTGTATCCTGTATGCACTTTTTCTTCTCTATAATCATTGCTCTAACTTTTTCAGAATTTTCACACATAAGAGGTCTTTCTATGAAATATTTTAGATGAAAAAAGTAAGCTAAATTATAGGAGATATTATTTTTTCAAATAATATTTACAAACATATATAAGTGTATCAAAACCTATCAGCTGGAAGTCCTCCAAATCTTGGAGACCTAATTAAATTTGCTTCAAATATATAATTTGAAGAAGTAAAAAAAATCCCTTATCTCTATGTATATTTTTTGGTTTTTATATTCCTTTCTGTGCCCAAGTATGACTTCTCTGTTTTGTTTTTTTTTTCCCATCTCACCCTAGTAAAGAGTATTATCGCTTTGATGAGTTCCTATAAGAAATACACATAGTACAATAACTTCCTGAGATTTAGTAGTCTTTGTTAAGATTTTGGCAGGTAGAAGAATACAGCACTTACTTTTTTAGTCTCTTTCCCTTATTTCTGTGTCTCTTGATTTATGTTGCAATTTCCCTAGATGTTTTCTTTCTAGAATGAAGAGCAGTGCCACTCCCCTAAGTTTCTTCTCCAACTTTATCTGCACAAGTTCATCAAAGTGCTCAGCAGTAAAAGGGACCTTCCATATCCACCTTTTCAGAAAGCAGTTATGTTGAAATGTAGCCCATTTTTACTCTGTTAATATGGTGGGTGAAAAAAGTCTTAAAATCTATACTTGTTAACAGAAAAATCTCTTCAGGGTAGTGAGCTAACATAAAAGAATGGACTTCTAATCAGATTTACAGGAATTGGAGATTTTTACCTAGTATTAAGTTTTACTAAATAATGTCAGAACACCTTGAAATATAAAGAAGATTCTAGTACAACACAGGCAGCTCCCAAGATCCTGTCTTTCCACATTAGACACCCACTTCTGGCCAAGAATTATAAATGAGGTCTCCATTTGAGGATCTTGGGATCACCTCATGAACTGGGAATATTTAAATTAGGAAACACTTCCGTTTAATAGCTCCAACACTTGTGTATCTGACAACATATTTTCCAGGGATTTGAGCCTCATAGTTCCTGGGTTCACCTTTAGCTAGAGCATCCTGTGAAATGTATTTTAAAGATAAATTCTCTTCTTCCTAGAAAATATTAATAGTTATAAACCCAAATGTCCAATTAACAAGGAGATTAGACTGAGTCACCTGCCAATATTCCTCTCTTTAGGGGCTCTCACTGCCTAAAGAGAGTGCTATGGTCTGAATGTTTGTGTCCTCCCGAAATTCATATGTTGAAATCCTAACCCCCAAAAGTGATGGTATTATTAAGTAGGACCTTTGGGAGGTGAATAGGTCATGAGAGTGGAGCCCTCATGAATGGAATTAGTGCTCTTACAAAAGAGATCCCCAGAGTTCTCTAGCCCCTTCCAACATGTAAGGGTACAAGAAGTCTGCAAGCCAGAAGAGGAACTTCAGGCCACCATGCCAGCACCCTGAACTCAGATTCCAGCCCCAGAACTGTGAGAGATAAATTTCTATTGTTTATAAGCTACCCAGTCTGTCGTATTTTGTTAGAGCATCCCAAAGACTAAGACAGGAAGTTAATGGATTTTGGACCAGCTGTTTTAATTTCTTCCTTCCAGCAATTTGATGTGATATTTTTTTTTTTTTACATTTTTCTAAGTTTTTTCTAAAATACTAGGTATGGAATGGATAGCTGGAAGAAAAAATAACGTGATGGAAGTTGGAGGAAAAGTTTGGGCATTTAGAAGTGAAGTTAGAACCATTCATTTAACAAGTTGCAGCAGTGGTCTATGTTCATATAAATAGCAGATTCTATACCTGAAGATTCATTCATCTGAAGGAATAGGCAGTGGCCTAGTTTCTTAAGTAATTGATGTTATCCATGATATCAGAGGAAAAATTGAGATTTTTATTAAATCCCTTTAAAAATTAGGAAACAATGTAGGTAGTCTATGTATGTATAATACTAAGTATTATATACACACACACATATGGGCTCCTTTATTCTCATTACAGTAAATCGAAGTTCTAGATGTGTATACTGGTCATCTGAACATAAATTTCTACTATCCTTCTTTGCTTTCTAGTGCCTAATTCCATGTAGAATATGATTTATGGTCTATCATTGTCCTGTTTTCTGATCAGAAGGTGTGTTGAATTACTACTCCTCCAGGGTCTTGTCTTCTCTGTCTCTTCTATTTCATGTCAATATTTTCCTGATGTTTTCTATCACAAAAATGAAATACTAAGAAAATAATAATTGTGAAAGTCCTTATATATGTATAATTTTTAATTTATAAAACACTAAAAAACCCTAGAAACTACTCTACAAATTTCTAGTAATAAAATAATTTTTGAGAAATGCTGTAAACACCATCTCAGTCATTTCAGCTCACAAAACACCACTGACTTTAGACTTCTCTCTGCTACCAAGCTATAGTTTCTCCCAGTCAACAAACAGCATTGCTTACTGAGGCTCTCTGAGGTCACAAACACCCCTTTACAACATGGCAGATGGCTTTCAAGAAAGAAACAAGCAACTCTTATCCATTATTTCCCACTGGTGAAATCGAAGGAGAATTTAGTATTTTAGACATTTTCTAAAGTGAAAATTTACTCATAGCAAAGCTTGCCTCAGTTGACTAGAAAGGAGCAGTTAAGAAATTAAATTGGGCTTTGCTATATTAAAAGTAGTCTTGATCATTTGAGCCGAAGTTTCTCACCTTTTCCTTCAATATTAGGCTTTTTTGATCTGGATTATATGAATGATAGCCTCACCTCCTTACCCAGAATATATGAGTTAAAGGTGCTTTTTTAAAAACTCCTCTTAAGCTTTCTAATTTGCAATATTTCAACTTTGGTTCAGAAATAACAATGCTGTTTTGGAGAAAAATCATATATATATGAAAAACAAATTAATTATTCTGGTTATCTATTTCATTATAGATATATTCCTTTTCCTAGTTGGTGATGGAAGTTTACATTGATATAAATTATGAACTTTAAAACACTTGCTTATAAATAAATGTTTTCTATTCACATAGTATTATTTTTCCAAGATGTCTCAAAACCAGATTTTGCTGTCATGTGTTCAGTGGGTTCGATGCCAGGTAGCTGGTGACCAGCGGGCTGCCTCACAACTGTTGTGAGTTTATTGCGAGAAATCTGGAGGGAGCCCTGGGGACTCTTAGGGTCAGAATCTCAGGAGGGCAAGACTAGACCAGTATGGAACTAATTTTTGAAGAGAAGTTGTATAACATACCTCAAATTACAAGGCAAAAGAAAAAAAGTATTTTTTTAAATCATACTTTGTTATATAATTTATAGAAACATCATTTGAAAAATATACAAAAGAAATACAAGATGTTCCTGTAGTAAGAAACAGAGCTGATGAAAGGAAGACTATATTAAAGTTAGATTTTATTTGTATATACATTTGACCCTTGAAAAACAAAGGTTCAAACTGCACATGTCCATTTTACCTGGATTGTTTTCAATAAATACATTGGAAATTATTTTGGAGATTTGTGACCATTTGAAAAAACTCGCAGATGAACCACATAGCCTAGAAATATCAAAAAAAAAATTAAGAAAAAGTTTGGTATGTCATGAATAAGATAGAGGTAGATATACATATAAGATACAAAATATGCATTAATCAACTGTTTATGTTATTGATAAGTCTTCTAGTCAACAGGCTATTAGTAGCTAAGTTTCGGAAGAGTCGAGAGTTATACCCGCATTTCCAACTGCCTGGGGTCGGGGTGGGGGGAATCAGCTATATTTCAGATAGAATTCTTTATTTAAAAGGGCATCAGCAAACTGAAAGCACTTCTTATTTTTCACATTTCATGTTATCAAAGCTTGATGAGTTAAATTACAGTATTTTGTTCCTTTCAGTAAGAGCCTTTATTTTAAAGGTGGTTTTATTTCTATTCCTTTAGAGACCATTGACATGATTGGCATAGCCCTATTAAAGAGCCTGTTAGGAATACCCAACAGTGAGCTCCAGATGGTGGGTAGAGGAGAGAATTGAAACCAGAAAAGATTGTCTTTTTATTCCATAGGGACAAGATGGTAGTCTCAAATACCAAGACCAAAAGGTGAAGAAAATTCTAGTCCTTGTCCTTTAGCTTAACTGTGCTTAAGAATCATCTGATGAGGTTGTGTTTAAGTGTAGAGTCGGACTCAGCTCAAAAAATTCTACTTAAGTTTATCTTGGAGATCCCAGGAATGTGTATTATAACAAGTATCCCAAGTTGTTTTGATTAAGACGATTGATTCTCTGAGCATACTTTGAAAAACAGTCTTGGTACTTTCTGTGTCAGCATCAATATCTAAGTGGTCTAAACTGAGAAACTCAGGTAGCACACAGTGGTAGAGCTTCAATTCAGGACTTTCTTGTCCAAGCACTTGATATCGTTCATATCCCTTAAGTAATTGATATTATTCATGAAATCAGAACAAAATTTGGGCTCTTATTAAGTTCCATAGAAAATTCCAAAACAGTATATATACTCTGTATATGTTCACATGTAAAAATTTTATGTACATGTATATATATTATATATATGTATGTATATATGTATGTAATGTCAACTTCAAAAATAAAATAGCCAGTTGTTTTACCAGCAAAAAAGGTTTATTTGCTAATAGCAAAGAGTTACAATTTGGGACAAGCAAGATATGGTGAATCATAGGCAAATCCAAAGTCTCAAAGGGAAGGTCAAGTAATAGGAGGAAATTGGGGAGGGTTGTTTTGAATAAAAGTTCATTGGAGAAGAACAAGAGTTCAAGGCTGTGGTGGTTTCTTATTGACTGTAAGTGGTGGTTAGTGCACTGTTGCTGGGGCAGGGAGGGATCTTCCTTCCTTTTCTTAAAAGTAGGAGATGAAATTTTCATGTGAAAAATGTCCTCCCTTGTATCAGAAGAAAAGTAACATTCTTATCATCATGGATGAGACGTTGAGACTGAGATAATTTGTACAAAGAATTCTATACAAACAGATCTTGTTAAAGTAGTTCTTATCTTCCTTCCTTCTGCTGGTTATGCAGGCTGCAAGGAGTGGTATGGTATGTAGTATATGAGAGCTGTCCTTTCAGGGCTTCCTGATTTCATTTTAAATGAGGTTTTCCTCTATTTATTTTCACAATAAACAGTTACAATTTCCCTCCTTCTTATTACAATAAATCAGAATTCTAGATCTGTGTGCTGAATAGCTGAATATAAAACTTGACAGCCATTGATACAAGGTTACCAAAGGTAGGGTTCATCCATGGGATAAAAGGTCTAACTTGGTCCAGGTGAGATGATCAGGGCACAGCCTAACAGGTGATTGTATTAGTAAGGAACTGGAATTAAGCAGATGCATAGGAGCATAGGAAAGGGACTATTATGGACTGAATTGTGTCCTTCTCAAATTCATATGGTGAAGTTCTAACCCCTAGTTCCTCAGAATATGACTGTATTTGGAGATAGGACCTTTAAAGTGGTAATTAAGGTTAGTTAAGAGCCTATAAGGTCTTATGGGTATGCCCAATCCAGTATAGCTGGTGTCCTTGTAAGAAGAAGAAATTTGAACAAAGAGGCATCAGGGATGTGACCCCACAGAGGGAAGACCATGTGAGGGTACAGTGAGAAGGCAGGCATCTGCAAGCCAAGGAGAGAAGCCACAGAAGAGACCAATCTTGATGGTACCTTGATCTTGAACTTCCAACCTCCAGAACTGTGAGAAAAATGTCTGTTGTTTAAGCCACCTAATACGTGGTATTTTGTTATGGTAGCTCTAGCAAACTAATTGCTGGCAAATAGATTTTGATACTAAGAAGGAGGTGCTGCTGTAACAAGTGTCTGTGGAAGTGGCTTTGGAACAGGGTTATGGGTAGAGACTGGAGGAGGTTTGAGAGGCTTGTTAGAAAAAAGCCTCGATTGCCTTAAAGAGACTGTTGGTAGAAATATGGATGTTAAATGTGCTTCTGATGAGGCCTCAGATGAAAATAAGGAACATGTTTTTGGAAACTGTAGGAAAGACAATCCTTGTAAAAAGTAGCAAAGAACCTGGCTGAATTGTTTTCTAGTGTTTTGTGGAAAGTAGTAAGTGACAGACTTGGATGTTTAGCTGAGGAGATTTCTAAGCAAAGTGTTGAGGGTACAGCCTCATTTCTCCTTCTGCTTATAGTAAATGTGAGAGACGAGATGGATTAAAAACAGAACTGTTAAGCAAAAAGAAACCAGAACTTGAAGATTTAGAAAACTGTCAGCCTAGCAATACTGCAAAAAAAAAAAAAAAAAGAAACTATATTCTAGAGAGAATACCAAGGGTGTGACTGAACAATAACCCCAGAAGGAGATGATTAGTGTGACTTACGGATCTAATCAGCCATCTCAGCAGAATCCAGGAATAGAGATGGATTTATACCAGCAGAAGCACTGCCAGTGTAGACCAAAGGGGACAGAGGTGGGACAAACTGAAGAAAGTCCCTTGGACTTCTGGGATTCTACAGGATAGGACGGTAGAGTTCTCTGACTGTGAACATGTGTTATCCTCCAAGAAAAGGGAAGAATGACCCTGAAGGCAGGGCTGTCTCCTCCTGAGTTCCAGAGAGGAGGGCCACCTCCTTTAGTTATTTCTGTAATAATGTCTTAATTAATTTATCCATATATAGTCTATCTGACATCCATCTTTTCTTTATATTGTAGCCATAGTGATTTTCCAAAGTGCATTCTGATTTTGTGTATTCATACTTCCCTCCAATCCCACCTCCCTCCAGTTTAAGAACCATAAGTGGCTTCACAGTGTTCTTAGGGAAAATCAAAATCTCTTAATATGACCTATAAGACCTCAAATGACTTGGCCGCTGCCTACCTCCCCAACCTCATCTTATATCATCCTCCTCTTTGGTCTGTCTGCCCCCAATCCGACTGATTTTTCCTGTATCCCCCATACTCACCAGCTACATCCTCTCCAAGGCCTTTGCATACGATGTTGTCTCTATACTTATAATGGTCTTCCTACCTTTCTTTGCCTAGTTAACACCTACCAATCCTTTAGATTTCAACACTAAAATCACTTCCTCAGGGCAACCTGACCACGTGAAATTTCACTGTCATAGTCACTCATAGAGCTGCAAATTCTTCTTCACACAACACTCACTGTCAGCTTGATAAAGGCAGGAAATATGTCTGTTTGTACTCACATATGTATCTTTACAGATGGGCACTTAAATCCAAATAGGAACCTAATGAATATTTTTGAATAAATACATGTGTGAATGAATGAACAAATGAATGAATTTAAAATCACAAAGAGAATATGGTTTTGTACTGCTATTACTGTGTGTTTTAATTCTGACTATCTAGCTTTGTTTAATAATACATTTTTAAAAACCCCATATAAACATTTAAGAATGAAGTGGTTAATTTTAACCCCGTCTCATATTCACATTAAATATGTAAAGAACCAAGCTTATTTGCATAGAATGAAGCAATTAATGTAAAAGTCATTTCCTGAAAATGGTACAAGACACCATCCACTCCTGATACGCACTTGAAGTTTGGTACTCTGCACTGCTAAATGTCTCCACCCCCCTTTCCTACCTTCTTTTCTTTTCCCCTTCTCTGTCACCATACCATTTCTTCCCCCAAGTTATTAAACTAAATTCTTTCCCCACCAAAATCATTATGGGCTTTGGAAAAATAAAGTTCACCTACAAAGAGATTATAGGGTATGAGCCAAACTGTGACAGTCACTGGCAGAGCACTATTATTCATTTTTACTCTAAAACATCATTGTTGAGTACTTAGAATGCAGAAGGGTGAGCCATGCCAGAAAATTGGGGTGGCTTGTTTCCCCAAGCAATAGTTATGACTCTACTTTTTGAAACATACAATCACAGCCAGTGTCTCACTCTCTAATACTGATGACATGATGTTTTGTTATGTTTTAATTTAGGTCTAAGAATATCTCTGCACTTTAGTATTTCCTCTCCTGTGGCCTCCACCCTTTAAAGTACAATGTGCAGTACTATTTTGCTAACGCTCGTGTTTTACATGCCAGTGTCTTACTCAGCTCATTGTGGTTTTTTTTTCTCTCTGAAAATATTTTACGGCAAAGCAATAATATCTCAAAAAGAAAAGACATTTATCAAAACAAAAGGGTAGAAAAGGGAGGCCAAGAAGAATAGCCAAGAAAAACTTTTCCTAATGTTCCATATGAGGAATAGTTGTAGAAGCACATTCTGTGAGTGATGAAATGGCCAACTTTAGAGAGTTCTAACAGGTTTTAGAGAGTACAGTTGTATCAAGCTCATTTGCCTTTTTATTTGCTATTTTCTTCCCCATCTCATTCACTTCAAAGTTTGTGTTGTGTCTTCCCTTGTGGGTGCTAACTTTCATTTTGCTTTTCTAAATGATGTACTATATGTGCTGTAACATTCTAATTTGGCCTTTTCCAGTTGTATTTAGAATAGTGTAAAATCTCACGATAGAACTTTTCTTGCATCTAGAGAGTAGATGACCCATGATGGGGAAGTTCAGATAGATCCAGTTTAATAGAGTCAGCAAGAATGCTGACATACCCATGGGGGATCTGCCTTCCAGAGTCTGACAGATGACACCTCTCTGGAAGATGATGTACATTACCATCACTTTCCTGGATAATCTGTTGTCAGGCTCCAAGCAGCTGCATATCACAGAGTTTTTATCCTATGTTGTTAGATGTACTTGATAATTTAAGTCTGCCAAGAGGCAGATTTAACTTTAACATTTTCCAGTTTATTTAATGAAAAATAGATTTCCCTCTTTTCCTATAAGATTTGTGATATGACATATTGATACTGAAAGGAACATACTTGCATATTGTTTTCAAACTCATGAATAGGCTGTGTAAACTCTATTCATGTCAATTAAAACAATGATTTTCTTTTTTTAATTATTGCGAAATTATTTTTATTGGTGGGACTATTTTTGCATGGAGTAGAGGAGGGTAGCTCATTTTAAAATCTTCTTATAATATAAACATTAACATCATTCCTCACCTAGCGCTTCTTATAATCCTTCATAAGCACTTGATAAAGTAAATTGAATTAACTGGTCCAAATGTGCTAGATTGGATAAAGAGCTTGGTGACCAGTGGTCAGCCATCAGGTGACCTTCTTTGAAGCAGAAGTGGACTCTCTAGAGGTCTTATGACCCTTGCTGTAGTTTCATTGCTTTTGAATTTTTCTCGTTTAACTCAGAGTGTGGCAGTTAATTAGGAAGGGAACGAGACACCTTGTCGCTGGGGCACAACTAATTCATTTCCAGACATTTCCCGTCTGGTAAACTCTGACTTGCCCGCATGAGCCACCGACTCCGATGCGGATTGCGGTGTTGCCCACAAATGAACTGGAGTCAAGGTCTCGTCCATTTCTTCCAGACTTAGTTTTGGAGAATTCTTTTCCTTTTTGTACCATAAATTATTGTAACATGAGTATAAACTCAATACAGAGGAAGTGCTTTTTTTAATAGTCAAGTAAAAAATTCTCCCTGCCAATTTTAATTGTACTTTGGCTTCACTTATATATGCTGATACCCAATCTCCATGCAAGGCTGACTTTTTCTTTTTTTTTTCTTATAGTTCCCCTTTGCCTTCTCCTAACAGCAAAGCTTCATTAAAAAAACAAACAAACAAAGGAACAAAACAAAAAACAAAAAAACATGAATACAAGATGAACTTAAAAAAAGGGAATAAAAAAGGAAAACTTTATAATTTAGCTAATTTTCTATAAAATTTCCTTCATACCTTAGCAACGTGGTTGAGGTATGCTGCAGAAAGACAAATATAGGCAAAAACTGAAAGCTTCTTTTGTGAAAATGACAGGATCTTCTGCCTACATTCAACATTGGGTGGGCCTACATATCTTCCTACTTGAGACCATAACTCAAGTGTTCCAGAGTTCAGCTGGGACCAAAAAAGAGTGACTTAAGACATGAAAGCTGGAGCTCATGCAGAAAAGTTAAAGAAAATGAGATTATTTTACCTGGAGGAGAAAGACTAAGGAGGAATACAATTCAAGCATGGTTCGAGATGCCGCATAAAATATGGAAGACAGCTATTCCATTTGAACCAGAGATTCAAATTTAGTTCCAATTAAGCTAAAATTAAATTTACTTATAATTTACACCAGGAGGAATGTGTACTTCCTATGCCATCTTCTTAACTAGACCATAACAAGGGAAAGTGGAAACTAGATATTCTTTAGTTATAATTACAAATTGACCAAAAATTGTCTTTGATTAAGGCTGCTTGAAAGCAGAGGTGGGCTGTAGATGAGAAGGGGTATGACTGTGTGATCAGTACTTATTCCATGTCAGATCATTTAAAGCAGAAGTGGGCCCTCTAGAACTCCTGTGACCTCTGTGTAGGCACACTGCTTTTAACTTCCCCTGAGTTTAATCCAGAGCCAGGTAGAGAAGCACAGAGCCAAAGAGAAGCCTTGTTCCTGAAACACAGCCAGCTCACTTACAGATAATTCTTGGAAAACTGACTAGGGACAGCAGCCACAGACTCCAATGCTGACCGCTGTATCGCTTATGAATTATTAAGAGTGGAGGTCCAGGCTGACTCAGGTTTGCTCCTCTAATGATCACAACAGTAAAAGTGATGAAATGGAAGCCCAGGGAAGTAACTTGACCAGACTCACACAGCCAGAAAATGGCAAGCTGAGAAAATATCAGTCTGTTGATGCAAAAGATTATGTTCTTTCCATCATTCCACACATCATTCCTTTTCAAACTTCGGGTTGTATTAATACACGTTGCTAGCAAGAGAGTTGAACGTTTTGGTTTTCTTTAAGGGGCTAAGTGGAACTCAGAGGTTAATAATAATGAAACAATGAAATAGCTTCTTCTCCACTTCTCATTTTTTATCCTAAGGCCCTTTATCTCTTTATTGCTAAATACAAACTAGAAAATCCATGGGGAATTCTTAGTTCAAGGATTTATTTATATAATTGTTCATATCAGAAGCTTTTAAAGTGTTTCATAGAGCATTAAAGACCATAAAAGGGAAAACAGGAGAATAACATATTTCCTTTGCAAAGCTTGATGTGTTTTTGAGGTATAATGGACCCTATTATCAATTAATTAATTAATCATGAACTAAACCCATAGGAAAGAGAGCACCTAGTTTATTGTTCCTGTAACTTTCTGCTGAACGTGACCCACTTTGACGAACAGTAGCCTTGGACTCCTCGCAAAGACAGGATGCATTTGTGTTCCTTTGCTTGTATAGCTACATATTTCAGTCCAAAGAGATTTTTTTTGTTGTTGCAAATTCAAGGTGATTAAAACGGTTTTTAATGGCAGTAATCTTGCAGTTCTAATAACAGTGCTTATTATCATGAAGAATTTAATATAAATATATGGCAATTAACAATGTTCTATTGAAGGCTGAAAATAATTTGTCCTAATCTAGAGATTTTCTGAGATCGTTAATATGTGTACACTAATTCCTTTGCCCTAACAATACCACTGTATGAAATAGCTCTAAGGATTTATAAAGGTTAAAAAGATATTCACAGCAGGAGAGTGACAGAGTATATACAGGAAACCTAAATTCTGCAGCCGTTTAACAGGATTTTTCCCCATTAAATCACAGTAGCACAAAATTAAATATGTAAAATCACTTCATTACACTTATTTTTCAACTAGAGGTTATATATTTTTAAAGTGCCTGGGAAAAACTCTTCAAATTTCTTTTCTTGTACCCTACTGTATTTGAAATCCTATGAGAATTTCCAATTATATGTTGGTGATTTCTATTTTTAAGGATAATTTACATATAGAACTTTAAAAATATCAATCCTATAAAATAATCCTACTGAATGAGCTGGGTTACTTTATCCATTAGCCCATCCTGCATTACTAAATGGATAACTTTTCTTAATTAACTTGGCACTTCTCAGTGTATAAAGAAGCAAACAATAAAGATTTTTTTAAAAAATTTGATTTTCAGGGCTTCTTCAATTTTAACCTGCCAAAAATGAAACAAATGCCTATGGAAAAAGTAATTAATCTTCTCCATCTGTAACTTCTTCTTAATTAACTTTTAATCTGTGCTGTTATACAGGGAGCATCTCTTAATACTGAATGTGTCTAAAATGTAGGAGACAGAGATTTAAATGATTTAGATAAACATCTGCCTAGCACAGAGGCATAAAAATTACAAAATTAGGATATGGGTGGCGGAGTGCCAATTGCAGTTGCCAGCAAAAGAAAGATATTGCCATCATTTAAAAAAAATATTTTGCTTACAAATAAAGCAACTTAATAAATGCGTTCTAACCATACATCCTTATTTTGGAGCACATTTCTTGGTTTGTCCTATACAAAATTCTGAAAACCTATGAATTAGAAATTGTAGAAAAGCAATTATGCAGTCATTTATGAAAGACATGTATTATTAGAGAAAAATCAATAAATGAGAATTTCATTATGAAGTGAAGCACTGTTGTTTTGTTTAGTTGGAATGGATTCTGTCAGCAGTAATTTAAAATAATCAGTTCAGTGATATGACTCCTAGTGGTGTTGAGATAATTACTATACTTATGTCTAGTAATTTCCATCTATTAAATGGAGCACAGAGTGGCAAGTAAAGACAGGAAGCTTTGACTCCTAACACCTCCTTTACTATATGTACATAATTTGTCTCCTAATAACTGAAAGAACATGACAAAAATCCTTATATACAAAATAGAAACAGTCATACATTCTTTATGCATGTCCAGTTAACCAAAATATCTTGAATATTTTTGTACAAGATACAGTAGAAATGTGCATGTGCGTGCACACACACACACAACCACACACACACAGAGGTGCAAGCATTTATCTCCCTTCTGTCTCCAAATCCCACTGAAGTAAAGGAAGAAAAATAAACACATGACTATATTCATGGAAGTACTAAGAAGAGTAGATGGCGACATTACACACCAGAGATTTCTGTGAACTTCTGAAACTAAAAAGTGGATAGGTCCTATAAAGTGGATAACCCAAATTAAGGGAACCCAGGAGACTGCTACAGTGGTATTGAGAGATTAATGGATTTTCAGCTGGTTATAAGATTTGAGGATTGTAGGCCTTTTCTCTCAGTAGTCTGTATGTGTTGTTCTACTGTCTTCTTGCTTCAGTAATATATGTAAAATCTGTCAGTATAATTTTCATACCTTTTAAAATATTTTGCTCTTTATGTGGATTTATCTTTCACATGTCACCAAAGTTTTTTTTTTTTTTTTTTTTTTTTGGTTATCTTCTTTTTTTTTTTTTTTTAACATTTTTATTGGAGTATAATTACTTTACTATGGTATGTTAGTTTCTGCTTTATAACAAAGTGAATCAGTTATACATATACATATATCCCCATTTCTCTTCCCTCTTGCATCTCCCTCCCTCCCACCCTCCTTATCCCACCCTTCTAGCTGTTCACAAAGCACCGAGCTGATCTCCCTGTGCTATGCGACTGCTTCCCACTAGCTATCTATTTTACATTTGGTAATGTATATATGTGCATATATACACTACCACTCTCTCACTTTGTCCCAGCTTACCCGTCCCCCGCCCCATGTCCTCAACTTCATTCTCTAGTAGGTCTGCGACTTTATTCCTGTCTTGCCCCTAGGTTCTTCATGACCATTTTTTTTGTTGTTTAGATTCCCTATATATGTGTTAGCATACGGTATTTGTTGTTCTCTTTCTGACTTACTTCACTCTGTATGACAGACTCTACGTCCATCCACCTCACTACAAATAGCTCAATTTCGTTTCATTTTATGGCTGAGTAATATTCCATTATATATATGTGCCACATCTTCTATATCCATTCATCTGTTGATGGACACTTAGTTTGCTTCCATGTCTGGGCTATTGTAAATAGAGCTGCAATGAACATTGTGGTACATGACTCTTTTTGAATTATGGTTTTCTCAGGGTAAATGCCCAATAGTGGGATTGCTGGGTCATATGGTAGTTCTATTTTTAGTTTTGTAAGGAACCTCCATACTGTTCTCCGTAGTGGCTGTATCAATTTCCATTCCCACCAACAGTGCAAGAGGGTTCCCTTTTCTCCACACCCTCTCCAGCATTTATTGTTTGTCGATTTTTTGATGATGGCCATTCTGACCGGTGTGAGATGATATCTTATTGTAGTTTTTTTTTTTTTTTCCTTATTGTAGTTTTGATTTGCATTTCTCTAATGATTAATGATGTTGAGCATTCGTTCATGTGTTTGTTGGCAATTGGTATATCTTCTTTGGAGAAATGTCTATTTAGGTCTTCTGCCCATTTTTGGACTGGGTTGTTTGTTTTTTTGATATTGAGCTACATGAGTTGCTTGTAATTTTAGAGATTAATCCCTTGTCAGTTGCTTCGTTTGCAAGTAATTTCTCCCATTCTGAGGGTTGTCTTTTTGTTTTGTTTGTGGTTTCCTTTGCTGTGGAAAAGCTTTTAAGTTTCATTAGGTCCCATTGTTTATTTTTGTTTTTATTTCCATTTCTCTAGGAGGTGGATCACAAAGGATCTTGCTGTGATATATGTCATAGAGTGTTCTGCCTATGTTTTCCTCTAAGAGTTTGATAGTGTCTGGCCTTACATTTAGGTCTTTAATCCATTTTGAGTTTATTTTTGTGTCTGGTGTTAGGGAGTGTTCTAATTTCATTCTTTTACATGTAGCTGTTCAGTTTTCCCAGCACCACTTACTGAAGAGGCTGCCTTTTCTCCATTGTATATTCTTGCCTCCTTTATCAAAGATAAGGTGACCATAGGTGCGTGGGTTTATCCCAGGGCTTTCTATCCTGTTCCACTGATCTATATTTCTGTTTTTCTGCCAGTACCATACTGTCTTCATTACTGTAGCTTTGTAGTATAGTCTGAAGTCTGGGAGCCTGATTCCTCCAGCTCCGTTTTTCTTTATCAAGATTGCTTTGGCTATTTGGGGTCTTTTGTGTTTCCATACAAATTGTGAAATTTTTTGTTCTAGTTATGTGAAAAATGCCGCTGATAGTTTGATAGGGATTGCACTGAATCTGTACATTGCTTTGGGTAGTATAGTCATTTTCACAATGTTGATTCTTCCAATCCAAGAACATGGTATATCTCTCCATCTACTTGTATCATCTTTAATTTCTTTCATCAGTGTCTTATAATTTTCTGCATGCAGTTCTTTTGTCTCCTTAGGTAGGTTTATTCCTAGATATCTTATTCTTTTCTGTTGCAGTGGTAAACAGGAGTGTTTTCTTAATTTCACTTTCAGATTTTTTACCATTAGTGTATAGGTATGCAACAGATTTCTGTGCATTAATTTTGTATCCTTCTACTTTACCAAATTCATTCATTAGCTCTAGTAGTTTTCTGGTAGCATCTTTAGGATTCTCTATGTATAGTATCATGTCATCTGCAAACAGTGACAGCTTTACTTCTTCTTTTCTGATTTGGATTCCTTTTATTTCTTTTTCTTCTCTGATTGCTGTGGCTAAAACTTCCAAAACTATGTTGAATAATAGTGGTGAGAGTGGGCAACCTTGTCTTGTTCCTCATCTTAGGGGAAATGGTTTCAATTTTTCACCATTGAGAACGATGTTGGCTGTGGGTTTGTCATATATGGCCTTTATTATGTTGAGGAATGTTCCTTCTATGCCTACTTTCTGTAGGGTTTTTATCATAAATGGGTGCTGAATTTTGTTGAAAGCTTTCTCTGCATCTGTTGATATGATCATATGGTTTTTCTCCTTCAGTTTGTTAATATGGTGTATTACATTGATTGATCTGCGTATACTGAAGAATCCTTGCATTCCTGAGATAAACCCCACTTGATCAGGGTGTATGATCTTTTAATGTGCTGTTGGATTCTGTTTGCTAGTATTTTGTTGAGGATTGTGTCTATGTTCATCAGTGATATTGGTCTGTAGTTTTCTTTTTTTGTGACCTCTTTGTCTGGCATCAGGGTGATGGTGGCCTCATAGAATGAGTTTGGGAGTGTTCCTCCCTCTGCTATATTTTGGAAGAGTTTGAGAAGGATAGGTTTTACCTCTTCTCTAAATGTTTGATAGTATTGCCTTTGAAGCCATCTGGTCCTGGGCTTTTGTTTGTTGAAGATTTTCAATCACAGTTTCACTATCAGTGCTTGTGATTGGTCTGTTCATGTTTTCTATTTCTTCCTGGTTCAGTCTCAGAAGGTTGTGTATTTCTACGAATTTGTCAATTTCTTCCAGGTTCTCCATTTTATTGGCATATATTGCTTGTAGTAATCTCCCATGATCCTTTGTATTTCTGCAGTGTCAGTTGTTACTTCTCCTTTTTCATTTTTAATTCTATTGATTTGAGTCTTCTCCCTTTTTTTCTTGATGAGTCTGCTAATGGTTTATCAATTTTGTTTATCTTCTCAAAGAACCAGCTGTTAGTTTTATTGATCTTTGCTATCATTTCCTTCATTACTTTTTCATTTATTTCTGATCTGATCATTATGATTTCTTCTGCCAACTTTGGGTTTTTTCTGTTCTCCTTTCTCTAATTGCTTTAGGTGTAAGCTTAGGTTGTTTTTTTGAGATGTTTCATGTTTCTTAATGTAGGATTGTATTGCTATAAACTTCCCTCTTAGAACTGCTTTTGCTGCATCCTATAGGTTTTGGGTCGTCGTGTTTTCATTGTCATTTGTTTCTAGGTATTTTTTGATTTCCTCTTTGATTTCTTCAGTGATCTCTCGGCTATTTCGTAGCATATTGTTTAGCTTCCATGTGTTTGTATTTTTTACTTTTTTTTTCCCCTGTAATTGATGTCTAGTCTCATAGCGTTGTGGTCGGAAAAGACACTTGATAAGATTTCAGTTTTCTTAAATTTACCAAGGCTTGATTTGTGACCAAAGATATGATCTATCCTGGAGAATGTTCCATGAGCACTTGAGAAGAAAGTGTATTCTGCTGTTCTTGAGTGGAGTGTCCTATAAATATCAATTAAGTCCATCTTGTCTAATGTGTCATTTAAAGCTTGTGTTTCCTTATTTATTTTCATTTTGGATGACCTGTCCATTGGTGAAAGTGGGGTGTTAAAGTCCTGCCCATTGGTGAAAGTGGGGTGTTAAAGTCCTGCCCATTGGTGAAAGTGGGGTGTTCAAGTCCCCTACTATGATTGTGTTACTATCGATTTCCCCTTTTATGGCTGTTAGCATTTGCCTTATGTATTGAGGAGCTCCTATGTTGGGTGCATAAATATTTACAATTGTTATATCTTCTTCTTAGATTGATCCCTTGATCATTATGTAGTGTCCTTCTTTGTCTCCTGTAATATTCTTTGTTTTAAAGTCTATTTTGTCTGATATGAGAATTGCTACTCCAGCTTTCTTTTGATTTCCATTTGCATGGAATATCTTTTTCCATCCCCTCACTTTCAGTCTGTATATATTCCTAGGTCTGAAGTGGGTCTCTTGTAGACAGCATATGTATGGGTCTTGTTTTTGTAACCATTCAGCCAGTCTACGTCTTTTGGTTGGAGCATTTAATCCATTTACATTTAAGGTAATTATCAATATGTATGTTCCTATTACCATTTTCTTAATTGTTTTGGGTTTGTTATTGTAGGTCTTCTCCTTCTCTTGTGTTTCCTGCCTGGAGAAATTCCTTTAGTATTTAGTATGTAAAGCTGGTTTGGTGGTGCTGAATTCTCTTAGCTTTTGCTTGTCTGTAAAGGTTTTAATTTCTCCGTCAAATCTGAATGAGATCCTTGCTGGGTAGAGTAATCTTGGTTGTAGGTTTTTCCCTTTCATCACTTTAAATATGTCTTACCACTCCCTTCTGGCTTGCAGAGTTTCTGCTGAAAGGTCAGCTGTTAACTTTATGGGGATTCCCTTGTGTGTTATTTGTTGTTTTTCCCTTGCAGCTTTTAATATTTTCTCTTTGTATTTAATTTTTGATCATGTGATTAATAAGTGTCTTGGTGTGTTTCTCTTTGGATTTATCCTGTATAGGACTCTCTGTGCTTCCTGGACTTGATTCACTATTTCCTTTCCCATATTAGGGAAGTTTTCAACTATTATCTCTTCAAATATTTTCTCAGTCCCTTTCTTTTTCTCTTCTTCTTCTGCGACCCCTTTAATTTGAATGTTGGTGTGTTTAATATTGTCCCAGAAGTCTCTGAGACTGTCCTCAATTCTTTTCTTTCTTTTTTCTTTATTCTGCTCTGTCATAGTTATTTCCCCTATTTTATCTTCCAGGTCACTTATCCATTCTTCTGCCTCAGTTATTCTGCTATTGATCCCTTCTAGAGAATTTTTAATTTAATTTATTGTGTTGTTCATGATTGTTTGTTTGCTCTTTAGTTCTTCTGGGTCCTTGTTAAACGTTTCTTGTGTTTTCTCCATTCTATTTCCAAGATTTTGGATCATCTTTACTATCATTATTCTGAATTCTTTTTCAGGTAGACTTCCTATTTCCTCTTCATTTGTTAGGTCTGGTAGGTTTTTACCTTGCTCCTTCATCTGCTGTGTGTTTTTTTTTTGTCTTCTCATTTCGCTTAACTTACTGTGTTTGGGGTCTCCTTTTCGCAGGCTGCAGGTTCGTAGTTCCTGTTGTTTTTGGTGTCTTCCCCCAGTGGCTAAGGTTGGTTCAGTGGGTTGTGTAGGCTTCCTGATGGAGGGGACTAGTTCCTGTGTTCTGGTGGATGAGGCTGGATCTTGTCTTTTGGGGGGCAGGTCCACTTCTGGTGGTGTGTTTTGGGGTGTCTGTGACCTTATTATGATTTTAAGCAACCTGTCTGCTAATGGATGGGTTTGTGTTCTTGTCTTGCTAGTTGTTTGACATAAGGTGTCCAGCATTGTAGTTTGCTGGTCATTGAGTGGAGCTGGGTCTTGGCAATGAGATGAATGTCTCTGGGAGATTTTTGCTGTTTGATATTACGTGGAGCTGGGAGGTCTCTGGTGGACCAATGTCCTGAACTTGGCTGTCCCACCTCAGAGGCACAGCCCTGACGCCTGGCTGGAGCACCAAGAGCCTGTCATCCACATGGCTCAGAAAAAAGGGAGAAAAAAAGAAAAAAAGAAAGAAAAAGATACAATAAATTGAAATAAATTAAAATAAAATAAAAGTGTTATTAAAATAAAAAACAAAAAATAATTATTTAAAAAAATTTTTTAAGTAATTAAAAAAAAAGAAAGAAAGGAGAGAACAATCAAACCAAAAACACAAATCCACCAATGATAAAAAGCACTGAAAACTATACTAAAAAAAAAAAAAAAAAGCAAAAACTACGGACAGACATAACCCTAGGACAAATGGTAAAAGCAAAGCTATACAGACAACATCACACACATAAGCACACACATACACACTCACAGAAAGAGAAAAAGGGAAAAATATATATATATCATTGCTCCCAAAGTCCACCTCCTCAATTTGGGATGATTCATTGTCTATTCAGGTATTCCACAGATGCAGGGTACATCAAGTTGATTGTGGAGATTTAATCCGCTGCTCCTGATGCTGCTGGGAGAGATTTCCCTTTCTCTTCTTTGTTCGCACAGCTCCCGGGGTTCAGCTTTGGATTTGGCCCTGCCTCTGCTTGTAGGTCTCCTGAGGACGTCTGTTCTTCGCTCAGACAGGCCGTGGTTAAAGGAACAGCTGATTCGGGGGCTCTGGCTCACTCAGGCCGGGGGGAGGGAGGGGTACGGATGCGGGGCGAGCCTGCGGCGGCAGAGGCTGGCGTGAAGTTGCACCAGCCTGAGGCGTGCCGTGCGTTCTCCCGGGGAAGCTGTCCCTGGATCATGGGACCCTGGCAGTGGCAGGCTGCACAGGCTCCCGGGAGGGGCGGTGTGGATAGAGACCTGTGCTTGCACACAGGCTTCTTGGTGGCGGCAGCAGCAGCCTTAGCGTCTCATGCCTGTCTCTGGGATCCGTGCTGATAGCCGTGACTCATGCCCGTCTATGGAGCTCCTTTAAGCGGCGCTTTTAATCCCCTCTCCTCGCACACCAGGAAGCAAAGAGGCAAGAAAAATCTCTTGCCTGTTCGGCAGCTCCAGACCTTTTCCCGGACTCCCTCCTGGCTAGCCATGGTGCACTAGCCCCCTTCAGGCTGTGTTCACGCAGCCAACCCCTGTCCTCTCCCTGGGGTCTGACCTCCGAAGCCCGAGCCTCAGCTCCCAGCCCCCGCCCGCCCCGGCGGGTGAGCAGACAAGCCTCTTGGGCTGGTGAGTGCTGGTTGGCACTGATCCTCCATGTGGGAATCTCTCTGCTTTGCCCTCCGCACCCCTGTGGCTGTGCTCTCTTCCGTGGCTCCGAAGCTTCCACCCTCTGCCACCCGCAGCCTCTGCCCGCGAAGGGCCTTCCTAGTGTGCGGAAACCTTTCCTCCTTCACAGCTCCCTCCTACTGGTGCAGGTCCTGTCCCTATTCTTTTGTCTCTTTTTTCTTTTTTCTTATGCCCTACCCAGGTACGTGGGGGAGTTTCTTGCCTTTTGGGAGGTCTGAGGTCTTCTGCCAGCATTCAGTAGGTGTTCTGTAGGAGCTGTTCCACATGTAGATGTATTTCTGATGTATTTGTGGGGAGGAAGGTGATCTCCATGTCTTACTCTTCTGCCATCTTGAAGCTCCTCCTACCAAAATTTTTATATTAGATTTATCCCAGTCAGGGGTTTCCAAAGGATCAAGTTTTTGTTTTAGTTTATGAATTGGTCTATTATTTGTTTATTCTTTCATCACCATTTGTTACTTTTTCCTTTTCTGAAACACTGTTGGTATGTTATATCTCTACGATCTGTCCTCCAGTTCTTTTGTCTTTCCCTTATGATCCTTATATTCTTGTATTTCTTCTCTCTGTTCTAAGTTATTTCTTCCAGTTAATCTTATCATTGCAAATATAGTTTTGAGCTATGTCTGGCCTTTTATCTTTTCAGTTCCACCATTATATTTTATGTTATAAATCAGTATTTAGTTATAGATTAATTTCTAACTATATCCCTTTGATGGTCCTCATTCCTTTTATATTAATGTTTTCTTTTGACGCATTTATCAGTTTTACTTTATTGGGAAATATTACTTATGGAATTTTGGCTCACTCACCATTTCTCAGGCTAATACCCTTTACGTATTTTTTTTTTCTTTGCCTGCTCTGTATTGTATGTACCCTTGGCCTTCATACATATAGGGATATTATGGGTTTTGAGCCATGGCAAATTTTCCGAAGGAAGTGGTGGAATAAAATGTAAGGCACAATCATTTTTGCTCTTGGATTCAGGTTACATTTTCTGTCAAATGGGTTATTCTTTCTTAAAGCATGGAAGTACAGCTTCCCTTGTCCTTATTTTACCTGGTTATAAGTAAGATCCCTCTGTCAGTTGGAGAAAATTGGGGGTGTGTAGCCCCTAATGCAGGTGTGTGCAGGGTGATTGGGTTCCTCCAAGTCTAAGAGAGTGACCTTCTAAAGAAGACAAAACTAGTGTATCCCCTTGTTAAGGGAATTTGCAGGCTTCTTTTAATTGATTCTCCTTAAGGAAATTTTTTTTTTTCCCCACCTCATCCTCAGAATATTAGATGCATCCTCCAGAATCCAAAGCTTACATACCCTAGATTCTCAACTACTCCAGAGAGTTAGAAGAAATAAGGGGCCAGGGATGAGAGCTTAAGTTCTTGTTCTTTCTTTTGAAAAGAAAGAGGCAAAAATACCATTAGTTATGGAAAGTGTTACTGTATACCTCTAAAAACCAAGAGAATAAACTGAAATGCTTTTTGAAAATAATAAGGAAATTCAATAAGATGCTGGTTTACTAAATGTCAAAAAAATCAAACAAAAACACACAAAAAATAACAAAAGAGAAAGGACCATTTTTAATAACAACAAACCATAGAACTTTTAGAATGGAATCAGTAGGTAATGCGTAATACTTATAATAATAAAGCTATAGCATTTTCTTGGGAAACAGAAGAGACTTGTGCAAATGGAAAAGTTTTCTTTTTTCAATTTCAGTGGAATATTTAACATTGTAAAGAGGTCAGATCTCCCAAAATATTTTTATGAAATCAGAACAACTGTTCAAAATTCTAATAGGAATCCTTTTTTGAGGGGCAGGAATAAGGCAGAGATTTAGAAAGATACAATACAAGGTGAATCTATAGTACATGATGTATTACATATGAGAAGAGTCAGAAAATTATTTCCAAATATAAATAAACTGTAAAATGCTGACAATTAAAATGTAATATAGGTGAAGGAATACATGATGGAAGTGATGGTTTTCAAGACATTGGACATCAGGAATTGAGGAACAGTGATACCTGAGTGATGGGGAGCAAATGATGGGAGCCCCATGAGGAGTGCCTTGGCTTACTTCCTTGAGAGAGTTTTCAGGCAATGGCATATGGCAAACTTGAGAGGAAGGAGTTGAAAGTCCAGGGAAACCAAGATGGCTGGAGTTTTCAGGGCAGAGTACTGGAGAGATGAGTGCTTCACAGAGAACTTTAAAGATCTTCAAAGGGACTCCCTTGAACATTTAGCAGAGTACTGATCAACATATATTGTATGTGAGGAAAACACTTGAGTCTGGGAAGGAACCATATAAAGGTTAAATAGTATCTAAAGCTCATAAGGCACTGAGAATTGTGTCTATTCCAACCAGACAGGTTGGAAAAACTCATAATTCATGGGGCATTGTGTTGAGTACTCAGGAAGTTCTTAGTATTTACTCAGTATATTCGTCAGGGTTCTCTAGAGAAATAGAACCAATTGAAGATATGTATGTATGTGTGTCTCCATATAGAGAAAGAGAGATTGAGAGAAAGAGGGGAGAATAAGCTCATATGATTGTTGGGGCTGGCAATATATAGAGAGAGGAATTAGTAAATGCAAAATCTTCTGGGAAGGCTGGCAGGCTGGAGACCAGAGAAGGGTTGATGTTGCACCTTAAGTCCAAAGGCAGTCTGGAGGCAGAATTCTGTCTTTTTCAGGGAACTTCGGCCTTTTTCTCTTCAGGCCCACCCACATTATAGAGGGTAATCTTCTTTAATCAAAGTATACTAATTTAAATGCTAATCACATATAAAAATGCCTTCACAGAAACATTTAGACTGATGTCTGACCAAAACTTGGGTGCCATGGCCTAGCCAAGCTGACACATAAAATTAACCACCACACTCTGGATTTTACAATACTCAGGATTGCCTCAGTAGCAGGAAATAAGCAGCCCTAGACTGAGCACTGCTCTGGACCCATCTAACAAAGTATAAAAGCAAGACCCAAAGGAGTGAAGCTATTTACAGGTAACTTCACTGTATCCCAGAAAAAAAATGCACAAGGGGATTACTGGGAATAAGAAAAAAATCCAGCACTCAACAAGGTAGAGTTCTGAATACATTTTACCCAATCAAAGATTACCAGGCATTCAAAGAAGCAGGAAAACACTACTCATAATTGGGAGAAAAAGCAATCAATTGAAATCAATCCAGTATTGGCACAGTTGTCAGAATTAGATCATAAAAACATTTATTCTAATTAAAACAGTTATAACTATATTCCATATATTAAAAAAAGATACATGGAGATGTAGAATATAAAAAAAGACCCAAATAAAATGTCTACAGGTGAAAATTATAATGCCTGAAATGAAATGTACATGGAATGAGATTAATGGCAGATTAGATGTGGTAGAAGGAAACATCACTGAATTTAAAGATAAGAATCATCCAAATGCACAGAAAAAAGAATTGTAAAAATTAGAGTATCAGTGAGCTCTGGGACATCTTCAAGTAGCTGATTATATGTGTAACTGGAGTCCTTGAAGTGGGAGGGGATAGAAAAAATATTTGAAGAAAAAATTTCCAGATTTCCTAAAACTATAAACACACAGGGGCAAGACAATTAATGAATTCCAAGCTTAAGAAATGAACAAACAAAAAGTTACGACTGGCAACTTTCCTGGAAGCATCTCCAACATTCTGCTCCTTTACCTCACCTTCATCTGATGTGTCTGCTTTTTATCTCACCATTTGTTGACTCCTTCTCTTTACCATGGAGTCACCCAAAGGTCAGCCTTTGGGCCTCTTCTTTTTTACACTTACTCCTTTGGTGATTCCATCAAGTCTCATGGCTTTCAATACCACCGCCCATATGTTGATGACTCCCAAATTTACACACTCACGTACACAAACAGAGTATGTAGAATTCAGAGAAAAGATTGACATACATATATCTTTCCTCTGATTTCTATACTGATATATCCAAATGTCCACTCAACATTTCCATTTTGATACTTAATAGGTATCTTAAACTTAAGATCTAAAACCAAGCTCCTGATCTTCACTACTACTTCCCCAAACCTGCATTTCCTACCATACTGCCCATATCAATTGATGACAGTACCATCCTTCCAGATGGTCTGACCTAAAATTTTGGAGTTATTTTTTTATTCCTCTCTTTCTGATTCCACATCCAATTCATCAAAATATTGTTGAAACCACCTCTCCTACTGTAATATCATTCTAACTGTTCTTTTTACAGTTCCTGTCTTCTTAAAGTTTATTCTTAGCACGTTATCCAGAGTGATTCTTGCAAAGGTAAGTCTAATCAGTCACTCTTACATCCAGTCTCAGCAAGAATTCTTCATTTTATAATTTTATAAATTAGAAGCCAATGCCCTACATAATCTACCCCTTCCCTTTCACTCTGACCACAGAACCTACCATTCTTCTAGTAAACACTGCCCAATAGCAATGTCCTGTGAGTCACATATACAATTTTAAAGTTTTTAGTAGCACATTAAAAAAGTTAAAAGCATGTTAAATTAATTTAAGGACATTGTGTTTAATCTACTGTATCATATATATTATCATTTCAACCCATAATCAACATAAATATTTTAATCAGATATTTTTCAGTATTTTACAGCACATCTAAAGTTGTGTTAGCTCAGTAGCAACGTGTGATTAGTGGGTACCATGTTGGACAGCACAGTTCTAACTCATTCCTCTCTGGCCACACTGGTTTCCTTGATATTCCTGGAACATGCCACCATACTTTCATCTCATGGCCTTTGTATTAGTCTTTTCCTTTTTCTGGAACCACTTCCCTTAGATATGTACGTGGCTTGTGTTGTCACCTCCTTCTAGTCTTTTTCCTAATGTCACCACCTCAGTGAGGTCATGCCAGGCCACTCTATTTAAGACACCTTCTACCTCACCCCACCCTTGCATTTCCTGTTCCTCTCACCTGCTCTAGTTTTAAAATATTATTTATCACCTTTTGATAATACATAAATTACTTATTTATTGTTTTTATTAGCTGTCTCTCCCCCAACTAGAATCACTCCCATGAGGGGAGTAACTTTGGATTGTTTCGTTCATTTATGTATCCCTAGCTTCCCAAATAAATGCCCAGTATGTACTATTTCCTCAATAAGTACTTTGTTGAATGAATGAAAAAATAAATGCAGTGTATTACTATGCAGTCATTTAACAATGTAGAGTCACAGGTATTTGACGTTGAGATATATTCAAGGTACTTTGATAAAGGAAAAAAAAAACATGTTGAAGAACTAAGCATATATCCTTTTATTGTTTATTAAGATATACATCTGTAGGTATAAGTGTAGCTGTGTTTAAGATAGCCTATCACATAACATTAGTATTAGTTTAAAGAGTGGTAATAGCTATAAAATATTATGAGCATCTATTGTCTTGCTCTGAAAATTAACTCATTTAGGGTGCTAAAATCCATTTCTTAGAGGTCACCATTGAATAACACTATAGGTATTTCTCCAGCAATATTCTGAGACCTCTTCATTATACATGTATTATTATGCCATCTTTTTGATTGTATATATAGGGCCATCTGGGTTCCATCATTTTAATTCCTAGAAGTTATTTGATAAACTGTTCCTCAGCTCACAGTCTTTGCGGTTAAATTGTATGTTGACCTATCAACTGAATTACAGAAATCAAATGTAAACAAATGAACAGATTTCAGCTGTCCATTGGATATAGTAATTTAAATTTGTTTTAATGGGCCCCCTGGCAATTTTCTAGCCTGTAACTGCTCTTAAAGAGGATTTTGTAAATTCACTGAAGATGTTTAAATACACTGTGCAGTAATATAACTAATTTGTGTTTCATACAAGTAATAGCTATGGCTTGAATTTAAAAATATATATATACCCCGAAGGAAAGAGGGACTATTTAATACAGTTTTTATTTTATTACTTTAGAAAGTGCACATTTTCAAATCAGTTTTTCTTTTGACAAATGGAAATTTAATAGTATTCTAGTAGTATCTAGAATTGCCACTATGCTGAGAGCTTTAAATATTTTATCCCATGTGATTCTTACGGTAAGCCTATAAATTGGTGGTACCAATATTACCCCTATTTTTACAGATGAGAAAATTAAGGTTTAAAGAGTTGAGGTAACTTGCCCATGTCTACTCAGCTGGTGAGATTAGAGTCAGTACTTAAATATCATATTTGGTTTCGTTCCAAACCCATGTTCTCAAGTATTATGCCAATAATATGTTTACCATAGTGAAACCAATGACTTTCAATTATCTTCAAAAATAGATAGTCCTAAAATTACAAAGGGATTTTGACCTAAAATCTATTTTAAGTTAGTTATATGAAACTGACATGTGTAATATTATATCACAACACTTAAAACAGCAACTGGAACAGAATAGGCACACAATAAATAATTTTGAATTAATGAAATGAGGAAATTTTTGTCTGTTGTAACAATCTACATCTTTACAGGGAAAGAAAAAAAAACTTTACAAAGAGTAAAGAGCAGAAGCAAATGGTATGGAGAACTGTTAGAAATTCAAAGTGGAATAGATAAAGAGAATTAAAATTTATTAGATTAGAATCAGTTCTAAACAATAGATAAAGCTGGAAAGTGCCAGGATATTCCATAATCTATCTGAGGTGTCACTGGACAGACATATATTTTTGAATACTTTAAGTAGGTAATAAGGGACTTCCTTGGCAGTCCAGTGGTTGAGACTCCATGCTCCCAATGCAGGGGTTACGGGTTCGATCCCTGGTTGGGGAACTAAGATCCTGCATGCTACACAGTGAAGCCTAAAAAAATAATAATAAATAAATAAATATAATAATGCACCTCTACTGATTTTTTTTAAAAAACCAGGAGATCACCCGAGCTTGTATAACTGATAGAAAATTATTTATTTTCTCTGGTAATTTTATGCATTTTGAAATATTTGAGGGTATAGTTAAAATATAAAACACTGTCTAAAGGCCAGATATAATGAGCTGTTCATTCTTCTCCATTAAAATGGGAAACTTGTCTTTGCCTTTGAATTTTCACTTGGGCCTAGTCAAGCAAACTGATAATGCTTTACTTTCTCTTTGACCCACTCCCTTCTCTAAACCTTGTCAACCACTTTCAAAATATCATGTCATGCTGTATTCTATGCATGTAATTGTTCTCAAGTTCACCCCATTTTTTCATTCTTTCTACCACTTCACCAGTACAGATCATCATCTGTTGCTAGAAGTAATGAAATCACCTTCAAAAGATTCTCCTCGTGTTAGAAGTCCACTTGACTTATCCTCTCTTCCTGTGGACACTGGATTTATCTTCTTAGAACATGGATCTGTCCTTAAATCTTGTTAATTCTATATCACCTACAAAAGTCTAAAACTTCCACATGAAATTAAAGAATCCCAGAATCTTGCCCCAGCCACCTTTCCTGGCTCACCTTTCCATACACCTGAATTACAATCATAAAGAGCACCTTATGACTGCCCCAAATGGCCAAGCATCATCTCATACTAAATCTTGTCTAAAATGTCGTGGTCCTTCCTTTGTCATCAAAATTCTCCTCAAGCATCAAAGCTCAGAAAAAATGTCATCTCTCTCATGATGCTTTTCCTAGTCTCCCCCATTTCACTCCCAACTTATAATTTTTTCCATCAAACTTTATCATACCTCTATTTACTGCATATCTACTTCCCATCTTTATTATAGTTGTTATCATGCATTTCCTTATTGAGCTTGAACTCTATGGACAAGTACAGTAGGTTAAGTTTTTCTCCTTCAAGTGCCTAGGATAGAGCAATATTTACAGAACAAAATCCAGTTAAAATAAATATATTTTGTCTACTGAAATATCAAAAAATTCAAAAAACTGCAATAATCTATTTTTTAAAAAATATACAGAATAAGGATGGCACAGGGGAGAAAACATAATCTCTGTATTATAGAAGTAGAACATGATAAAACTTACATTGATAACTGTGTGAATTTAGATGGACGTCTTACTGGAAATGAGAAACAGGAAAGCAGAAAGGAAAAATAAATCAAAATTATTCTTTGATTTCAAGTTTTCAGGGAAAAATTATTTTCAGGTACTAAGTTTGCCTGCATTGGGGAGAAGTGATTTTGTAATTTCCAGAACTGTAATCCTTTGCTACACTGTTGTCCTTCACCCACCACGCTCTCTGGGGGTTTTCAGCGGATTGCACACCAGGAGCTTTGGACACAATGGCACCAAAGTTTTCTAGCACAGGAAGGCTTGGTAATCAATTCCCCACTTTCCAGGTGGTGCTGCTTGGCTCCATTCACATTCACTTTTCAGCATTCGATGTGAAGAGAGCCTCCAGGTAGTGCAGAGGGAGGGAGAGCAATAAGACCAGTGATTACAAATCAATCACTTTTATTGCTGCCAGAGCCGGTAGCAGAACACAAATGATAGACAAAGCAATGGTTTTATTCAATAATTGAGTTGTTTCTTAGGGGAGGGGGAAATGAAATCTTTTCAATATTCCACTCTTTTAGAAAATACGTATGTTGTTTCAAACATCGGGTGGCACACAATGGATCTTAGAGTGAACATCGAATGTTATAAGGCAGATTTGATTAGATTTGGGGAAGGGTGGGCTCTACCACAGGTATACAGCCAGAATGTCTGTGACACCTGTCCCCAGGAACAAGGGAAGGTGCACTTTCCCTAAATTAGGGGGGATTCAGACAAGGTACTACTGCTGAGTAAATTTAGAAAATGTACTTAAATCTTAAGCAAAGATATGAAAAAAGAATTTTATGCACATAGGTATGTGTGTATATTTCTCTCTAAAAAAAACTAAAGTTATGGCAATGCTAGTCATGAATACTGTATCATATTGATTAAAATATTAGTAAAATATCTGTCTGGATTTGAATACATCAGAACCCCTTCAAGATGGACTTTGTCAGGACTTTATTGAAGTAACTTTTTATGCTATCAAATGTTCTAAATATTTGATATTAGATGTGCCTTCTTGGTGTTTTTGTTTGTGTGTTTTTTGCCCCTATTTTCTTCCTCATTCTCTCACATCATTACCACCAAATGTCACACCCACATGATCTATAAGTGGGACAAAGAGATAGTATGAAACATTCTTCAGTAATTAGAAAGTAAGTAGTTACTTGGAGAAGATGCAAAACTATAAAAATAATGTGAACCTTTGTAAATAGAATTCAAATTAGAGCTTAATTCTCATTTTTTGGGGGAAAGTTAAGAGAGAACATCCAATCTGTATACAAGCCCTGCAGTATAACAGAAAATGTCCTGTAGTACAAGGATGAAACACAACTTATTCCCACAACAATCACTGGCTTTTATGACATTGGAGCCTGTCGCTTAATTTCTGGAGTCTTCCAATCATATTATTTAAAATGGAAACAATGACACAGATTCCTAACGAGAGCATGAAAATATTGGAATAAAAAATAGCCTGGGAATGTATTTTAGTTGCTCAATATGCCATTTTTGTTATTATTTTCCTGGAAAGATCCACTCCTAAAAGGAAATTACAGAAAATAAGCACTATTGGTGTACACTGTGCTATTAGATATTTTCACACAAACCATTATGCTGAACTCAGAAAGAGCATATTTTCACCGGACATAGAGCCTTTATTTGTTGTAATAAAACCCTAATTTGCCTAAGTTTTATCAGTAACCATGGTTTCCATGGTTCCACTCATGGAGGTGGCCATAGTTTTTATTTCCTAATAAGAGTCATTGCAATGCAAGGTCTGACTCAGAGCTTTTCCTAGGAACACAAAAGGGATAAATAAAAATGTACAAGAAAAATTACTAAACTGTCCTTTGTTAACTAAATCGTTGATCATAAATTGGAGTGTCTATGCAAATGAAGTAAATAATTAAAAACTTCAAGAACAGCATCGACTAGGTGGTTAATGACTGGCAATTATAAAAGCTGAATTTTTAATATGCATGCATCTAAGGAGCCAGTAAAAATTAGCTCCCAGACTAATGGACTTGCCTTTCTTCCGAGGCAGAATTTTAATGAGAGCATTATTTATAACAGAGAGCCCAAGAACCAGGGTATTCTTGCTTAGTCTCATTTTTTTTATTCCCTGACACCTTATCCATTAAACTATGAACTTCTTTACAGAAGAATAATACTTTATGCTCTAGGAAGTAAAGGTCAAAATGACCTCGGAAATTAGTCACACTATATATACTCTAAAGATGTGCCACTTAGAAGAGAAATTATAAAGACTGCGTTTCTAAATACCCAAGTAGTATGTGCTTCTTTTACATGTTCTGTATGGTTAAATTGCATTCCATGTAGTTTTACTCTTGATGCCACATACATTGTTACTCTTCTACAAACTTTCTGTGTGATGCAGTTGTTTCCTACATAAAACAAAGTTTAAAATCAATCATTTTGTATATACTTTGATAATGCTTCAGTATGATTTGAATCATTCTGATATCTGTATGTTATTTAGCTATTTATTTTTGAAGACCATTGAAAGGGTTGCATTTTTGCCTTGGCACACTATTTTATGATTGGAAATCTCTATTGTGAGCATCCCAGGGTCTTTTGGTGGTCATCTTAAGTTTAGATGATGACTTTCCAGTCCTGAGATTTCAACCAAAGCTATCTCTTGCTTCCATGATGCCCCTCCCTCATAGCTGTGACTAAGCAAGGAATATTTGGCAGGTTGGCATCTCAGGAGATTTAATTGGCTGTGTGACAGCCCCCATGAACTATGAGTCAGTCAAAAGCCTGGTGTAAGGATGAGTCAGAAGAGTAGTTTACTCAGAGCTGCCTTAAACAGAAATTCACCAGTCCCCTTCCAATTCCATCCCTTCACCCTCACCCCAGCACTGACCTGAAATCATATGACCAAGAAACAAGTGCAGAGGAAGCACTATCAGAGGGACATGATAAATGGACTCTCGTTTGTTCAGACATGGCCCCTTCTGTCTTCTTTTTTTAGGCCCTAAGCATTTAATAAACTTCTGCATCCACTCATAAATACTGACAAATTTGGGCTTTCTAAGAAATCTCAGCTTTTATTAAAATTCTCAGGATGTATCAATAGTAGGTCCCTCACCAGTGTTCAACATCAGGCAGACAGCAGGCAAATGCTGTCTAGATCCTTTATATTAACCAGAACAAAGCAGGGATGCTGTCACTGGGAATCTCTGTTTAATAAGCTGGATTGGTACCGTGGCTTAATAGCATTAGATCGTGAATGCAGTTAAGTTCTTTTCGTATATGTTTTGGCAATTTTGTTTTTCTTCTCTTTTTAATTGCTTTTGTGTCCTTTGTGTATTTTTCTTTGGGGATTTTTTTTTTCTTTCTGATTGATTTGAAAGAATTCTTCATACATTAAGACTGTTACTTCTTTCCTTGCTGCAAATATTTTTCCAGCTTATCATTGGCTGTTTAATTTTTATATTCTTAATGCATAGTTGTGTTTACTCTGCTGTGTGATCACATATATCAATATTTCCCTTAATGTTTTCTTCCATAGTTTTAGATTTAGAAAAGCTATCCCTACTCTGATATCAAATAAACCTTTACTTACATTTTTTTCTGTATTTCTGGTTTGTTGTTTACAACAGATATAATTCATTTGGTATGTCTTGTGGGGTAGATCTTTATTTATTATTTTCCAAATACTTAACCAATTGTCCAAAGACCATTTATCAAATGAAATTCTTTCTCTGCTGCTTTGCAGTAGCTTATTTATAACCTAATAAATAACTAAATGCACTATATATGAGTCTATTGCCAGGCTTCTTAGTCTGTATCAGTCATTTATTTATTTTTACTCCAATATCAGGAAATGTTCTACTATTGTAAGAAACTATAGAATGTATTAGATAACAAATATTCAGTTTTTTCAACTATATTTTTGGCATCAATTGAGCTGATAATATAGTTTCTCTCTTTTGATATGACATTATAGGATTTAATTATATTAAAAGGGTTTCTAACATTTAACCATACTTGCTTTTCTAGAATAAATCCTACTTGGTTATGGTTTTATTATATTAACACATTACTAGTGTTCTGTGGAGTTCTTCATAAGTAGTATAACTAAGAATATTTTATGTTTTTATTTTTGACCTGCCATTGCACAGAATTTTATAAGTTTTTTCTTCTTGTTTCATAAAATGAATTGGAAAATACAGCTTAAAAAGTTCTAAGAATATGGCTGAGTCAACTAAGACATTCAGTGCTTCCCTTTCATCTACCCTACTCAGAAACTACAGAAATAATCAAAAGAACAAAGGCAGAGAAAAACGAAAAGCCTACACCAATACTGGAAACCAAGAAAGGAGTATATCCACACAGCAAACAATATTGAGTAGTTTCTGCTGCACGTGGTGCATGTGGGAACACATGAAAGAATTTCATGATAGACAACTCACAAGTCCATGTCCCAAGGGAACAGTGGGGTATCTCAGGAAGAAAGTAAATATCTAGGCAGATCTCTAATAAAGTCATCCAATTTGAATGGTTGAGCCCTGAAAGCAAGGACAGAGCTGTGGATAAATGAAATTTGAAATGTCTACCACCACTGCAATAGTGTGGCTAGGCCTAGCACATTCCATAGAAATGTAACCATCTTAGACCAAAAGCCTTCAGACAGCCGAACTTGTCCCAGGCATGGCATTAAAAGCTTAAAGAATAAAAGAGTGCAATAAATCATAAAAGGGATGTGGAGGACAAGCTTGAGATGATCATTCAGAATGCAGAGGGAAAAGGAAATATGATGAAAATAACCAGAGGAAAACCATTTACATAGATAACTAATGATGAGTAGCTAAGATACTGATTTTTCTATAATGACCCAATGTGAACTCCAGCAGGAAGTTGGGAGTTGTTAGTGAATGTCTCCACGTTTACTGCACTATTTACATAGGAAATGCAACTGCCAGTAAGCTGTGATTTCCCTTCCGTTTCAGTAATGGGTTGCTAAAACTCCCGAAGATTTTTCAGTAAGTGATGGCACCTTTCCCTCATTTTCAGCTCCCATTTTTTATATGTATGCCTTTGGTCATTGCAATCAGGATCTAGGATGAAGAACCCAATTATTGCCTTCTGTTCATCACATTCTTTTATTTCTGCCATATTTTTGTAAGGCAAAAACACTGTCATTTAGTTAGAAATTTATCTCATAGACTCAAAAGAGAAATTATAGCTAATTAATATTAAAATCTTTTAGGTTCGGTTTTAAAAGTTAATGACATTTTTTCCCCCTTTGGTTGGAAAGTTAATTCATCCTAAATATGTGCAAACTTTTTTTTTTTTTTTTTTTGAGGAACAACTCCTTGACCACAAAAGTCACCAATTGAGTTTTTAGAAAAGTTACTTTTTATCCTTGCTGTACTTTTTCTAAAGATAAATACATGACCCTTAACATTTCCAGTTTTCCATTTGTCACATTTGTTAAATTGGCAAGCATCAATTCTGCACCCTTTATATGAGAGAAGTAAATGTCCCTCGAAATACTCTACTGACAGATAAATTATAACAAAATAAAGAAGAGCAAATATTTTAATCTTATATAAAAATAAAATAGAAATATCTAATGAATAATATGAGAAAATTTGTTGCTATTTCTGGCCTGTCTTTCTAATGCCTAAAATAGTGTTCTATTGTCTCAAAGTCTCAAATTCTATTAAAGAAAACTGCTGGGAGATATGTTCTTGTTAAACATATCACATCACACCACACCACACTCACAACAGTCCCACTACCCTTGCATACAAATCTGCCTCAAAATATTATTAATCAGGATTGTTTCCATCAGTTACCCATCACTTAAGTAAAGGGAGATATTGGACTAGGGAATCTGCTATTTAGTAAAATCTGCTATTGAATAAAATTGCCATAAATTTAATAAAACAGGTAATTGAAGATAAAAATTTAGATGTTTCATAGAAATTTAGGTGACCAAATGAAGGTATTTGAAGATGGACATTTAAGATATTTTAAAAATGGAATCCAAGGTGATGTCATAAAAATCATCATTCTCTGAAAAAGTAGAAGAAAATGTACATTAATTAGAAAGTCTAGGATTAAAATTTTTTTTTAACTCAAACATAATTCATTTCAACAATAAAAGAGGAGGGAAGAGCCAAAGCTAAATTTTGGTTATAAATGAATTTGGATTTGGTTCCTATAACATTTTAATATTTGCATTTCTAATATAGTCATATATATACAACCATTAAACATATGTGTGAATTTGAACACACAGAAATGTATTAGGCCGTTCTTACTTTTTATCATAAAGTTAAAAATTATAATGATAATTATTGACCTTTCATTCCTTTTAGAAAAGTTGCTGAATGTAAGGTCAATGTACAGAAATAAATAGTAGTTCTATATACTTGCAACAAATTATTAGAAAATTAAATTTAAAGTAAGATATCACTTAAAGTAGCATTTTAGAAAACCCAAATACCTAGAAATTAATGAATGATGTGGAAGTACTACAAAATATTATTGAGAGAAATTTTAAAAGACATAAATACATGTTGGAATATGCCCTGTAGAAAGAAGCACTGGAAGAATGCTATATCATAAAGTTGTCAGTTCTTCCCAAATTGATTTATAAATTCAACACAATAGCAATTAAAAAAAATCCCATCAGTTTTGTTTATGGAAAGACAAGCTGATTCTAAAATTCATATGGAAATTCAAAGGGTCATGGGGTAAAACTTTTTAGTTATATGATGAATATGTTCTGGGGAGCTGATGTACAGCATGATGACAATAGTTAGTAATACTATATTGTATACTTCAAATTTGCTAAGAGAAATTTGCTAGATCTTAGTATTATCACCAAAAAAAAAGTAACTGTGACCTGATGGATGTGTTAATTAGCTTGACTGTGATAATCATTTCACAACATATATGCATATCAAATCATCACATTGTACACCTTAAATATATACAATTTTTGTCAATTATATCTCAATAAAGCTGAACGAAAAAGTGACCCAATATGCGATAAAAGAGGGATAGTTAGGGAGTTTGGGACGGACATGTACACACTGCTATATTTAAAACGGATAACCAACAAGGACCTACTGTATAGCACAGGGAACTCTGCTCAATATTATGTAACAACCTACATGGGAAAAGAATTTGAAAAAGAATAGTTATGTGTATATGTACATATAACTGAATCACATTGCTGTACACCTGAAACTAACACAACATTGTTAATCACCTATATTCCAATATAAAATAAAAAGTTAAAAAAAATACAGTGAAAGAATAGTTTTTACTAATAGTGCAGGAACCATTTTATATCTATATGAAAAATAATAATTACTGCACCAAACTCATCAATACACAGAAATTAATTCCAGTAAATTATAGACCTAAAAATGATATGCCAGTCAATAAATTTTCTAGAAGATAATAGAAAAGGATATTCCAATCATCTTTGATGCTTAGGTAGGAGAGGCTCTATTAAACAGACCACAAAATATATTGCTACTGAAAGCAAAGATTGATAAACTGGAGATTATAAAAATAAATAGTTATGTCCATTAAAAGTACCATTATGAAGAAAAGACAACCAGAGTCAGAGAAAATATCTGAAAAAAAAAAAAAAATCCTGAGACATAAAAATATTCCTATAAATCTTAAGAAAAAGAAAATTTCCGTTTGAAAAAATGAGTAAGAGATTTGAACAAGACATTTAAAAAGAAGGTATTTGAAGGGCTAATAAACATTTGAAAGGGTATTCAACATCATTAGTCATTGGGAAATGCAAATTATTAAAAACACAATGAGGTACCTACAACCACTACAATGGCTAAAAGCAAAAAAAAAAAAAAGAGAAGTGCCAACTGTTGGCAAGGGTGTAGAGTAAGTGGAAAAAGAATATTCATATAGCATTATTTGTAATAACGATCACCTAGAATAACTTTAGATGTCCAACAACAGTAAAATCCATCAATAAACAGAGTAGCTTCATACATTGGAACACCATAAAACAATGAAAAATAATGAAATACTGCTACACACAACATGGATGAATCTTATAAGCATAAACTTAAACACAAAAGAGTACGTAATTAGTAGTTCCATTTATGTAAAATTCAAAACCAGAAAAAAACAAATCTGTATTGATAAAAATCAAAATAGTGGTTGCAGTGTGAGGAGGTAGTGATTGGGAGGGGCATGAGGTAGGCTTCTAGGTCCTAGTAATGATCTATAAGTTCATCTTGGTGTTTTCACTTGGCATAAACTCTTTAATTTAAACACTTATGATTTCAGCACTTTTCTATATGCATGTTATATACTTCAATAAAAATGTTTTCTTACAAAACAAAATAGAAATATGTGGAGAGAAACGGCACACCCTCTGGGGAAAAATAAAATGTACGTCTTTAAGATAGAAGCAAAATTCAAATGCAGCCACACCCATTAAGTCCAAGACAAGGAAATACAAATGTGATGATAACTAAGTGAAACTGATTTATTTTTATTTCAATATACATCATCATGGCTCTTTATATCTTTACGTGTCATGCTTAAGGAAAAATGCATTCTGATGTGTGCAGTAAGAAACAAACAATTGTAAATTCTAGAACTGTGCTTGAGTTTAGACTTTTCAAAGGGGATTGTTAATTTTCTTAAGTAAAGATTCCTGTCTTGATTACAACTGATTAGCAAAAGAAAATTTCTTTCAGTCACATTCCCTTATATGGAATCAAAAACATTAAAATAAGTTATGTCTATAATTGAATGTACTTTTATATGTGACTATCTATTTTATATATTTAAATATGTGTTTATATAGTATATATTCAAATACAGAGTCACACAGAAACATATATATTCAATCTTAAATGAATGGAAAATAGTGGTATGAATAATCTAAGAATCATTTTCATTTCTATTTAAATTTAGAATGCCTTGCATGATTTCTGAGGCATATTTATCTTCTTGATTAGAGTTTGTTTTGCCCAATATTAAAATTAGACACATACCTGATCCTGAAGAATTATATCTACAATATATGGATAACAGAAAGAAGCTATCTGGAGATTAAGTATTTTACGACAATATTCATCCAAAAAGATCAAACATACTGATAAATGAGAATTAGCTGTAAATTAAAATCAATCACTAAAATAAGGACATAACTGAGAGTTAAATAAAATTAAGAAATTAGCCTAAGGTGAAAATTAGGATATCTCAGTGAATTTTAATCCTTCTTAGTTCTATTCCTGTGTGTGTGTGTGTTTTGAGAAAGACCCTGTGCTATAATAAAGAGATTACAGGCTTCAGATTCTGGTAAACAAGCGTTCAAACACTGAGTCTATTACTTTCAAGTTGTATTGGCAAATTACTTGGCCTCTTGTAGTTCTTGTACAAGATTCTTGGACTATGATTGTGGGAATTCAACCACAATGGCATATAAGTTGATAGTTTGCTTTCATTAGGGCAAAGTCAATAAGTAGGCAGGGGTCAGATCATGAGTTAGAGGTTTGTGTGGAAGAGGATGAATTCAGTTTGGGATACAGTCAGTGTAAGGGGACCATCCAATTGTATCATGATCAATAGCAAGTTGAATTTAGGGAGATCTGGGCTGGAGATGTAAGTTACAGAGTCATCATACATTTTGGCAAAGGAAGCTATGGGCATGAATCAAGGCCCCTGGGATGTGGGTGTAGTACAAGGGAAGAGAACCTAGAATCTAGAAACCAAAGAATATTTAAGGGAGGCCGAGAAGATATTTGTTTTGTGTCTTATGATCTGATGGTGTGGACAGACCATCCGTACCGTTTGACTCCGCATACGAATAAACATAAACAAAGTTGAGCAAGTAGAGAAACATTATTTAATAAAAATAACAGGTCACAAAAGTCTCTGGGTACCTAAGGGCAAGAATACAACTGTGCCTTATAAGGTACTAGATCCAGGAATAAGAAGCCGTCAGGGCTTCTGAGAGTCTGCCCTCTCACTCCTGCCTCTGCTCCTACCTGCACGTCTTCCTTATTCTTTTACACACAGACTTTATTTGTTCCACTGAACACACGACAAAAAAAGTTTACACCACAGATTCTGGATTTTCTGTGTCATCCATCCAAGAAGCCAGTGCAACATGAAAGTAGAATTTAAGTCCTTATTCTGAGTTTTGGAAATGGGGATTGTTTCAAGTACAAACCCTGTGCATCTTCACTGACTGCCCCAGCACTACCAGTCAGACTGCACTGATGTGCCAGAGCCATCCAGTCACTTATCCTGAGAGCGCTGAGCTCTCCCCTCCCCTTGGCTGCCCCAGGCAGGCAGGCAGACTAGCCATGTGCCAAGAATTCTGACTCTACTGATTACTTTCAGACTTAAATGAAACACCACACTGGAGGGTGTGGAATTAGGTATACCACAAGGCTGTCAAAGTACCTAGCTGGTGCACCCCAGAAATATAGGGGATTTTGATTTCCAAGAAGCAAAATTTAACTGACTCTCAGTCCTCCCTCCCTTCCATGGAGTATTCAGCCGAAGTTTTTTCCTGCATCCTGTCCTCAGAGACGCTGTATGCCGAGGGATGCAGCTGCTGAGCAACGCGCCTGTCTTTGTACATAGGAGGCAGTGCAGGGAGGGCTCATTTCCCATCTGTCCTGCCTCATCTCTCTCTCTCCTCACCTGAGCTGCCCTGGGTTTGCACCTCCCAAGTAAAGCATTAGCATATCAATCCTTGCTTCAGCCTCCATTTTCTAGGGAACTCAGACTAGGAGAGGCTGCTTATTGTTTAGATGGTCTCCAGGACCCCCTCCGACTCGATGTTCATGGGGAAGGAAGGCAAAGTACTCCCAACATATCTGCTAGAGTCCCATCCGTATGATTGTGTGGCTCAGAGGGTACAGGAAGCTTGTTTCCTGAGGAGAAAGAATCACTGCCATCAGGTCAGACACCCCAAAAGATATCTGACAGAAATTAAGTGTAGTCATCAAAGATTATTCTGTAAGTTATTACTCCTTCCCTGTGGCTCTGATAACTGCAAATGCCTCCCTTTTACATTTTTGCCTCTTCTCCAGCACTTGAATGGATCTGATCAAATGAAGTGTAATAAATATGGTATATTGATAACTGCGAGAAAAATCATTTTACTGGGAAATTTATTAAAACTAATAATTTTTGTAGATTGAGGTAGACGTGATATATATATTTATTATATATATGATATTTATGATACATGTTATATATGTAAATATAAAACTAGGATATTTCTCTAGAAAATTTAAGGATGTAATTATTTTCAATGTACATCTCATAGCTCTGAGGTATAATTACATGCCCTTATCAAAATTATTTCCTTGCAAGGCATATCTTTTGGATTTCCAGGAACCATACAATCACTGATTCAGTTCAATTCACTGAATTCACCACAGAGGAAGGCTGCAGCAACCAGTGAGAAGATGGATTAGGGCTTGACAGTCAATCTTTGTGTGACCTGTGGGATTGGTGTTTAGAACTTTTAAGGCACCTCAAATCTCTGCTCTTCCATTGCTTCTTATAAGCCTAAGAGACATCTAAGCATAGTTAGGAGTAAAGATAACCACAGCAAGATAGAAAACAATATAGAAAAACATGAAACCCTTCAAAATTAGATCTTTCAACCACTGAGAAAAAAAAATAAATCACTAACTTTTCTTCACATCCCACCTCACTATCAGAAGGCACTATTTATCTTTCTTTGCTTCCCTTTAATGCATTCAGCAAACTGTATGAAGCATACATTATGTAGAGCACCATAGAAGGGCTATAAATACTAAACAAATTATATGTCCCTGCCCTTGGCAATAATCATTTCACAATCTGGGAGGGAAAGCACCTCGTTTAAATAATTTGTTTTGTTCTCAATTCATGATGTTTAAAATGCTAAATTTTACTGTAGTTTTAATATTCCCTTACTCTTAGCAATTCTTACACGAGCCAAGTTAGAAAGTTAGAATTCCAGGGGAGGGGTTATTGCAAAAACTTAATCATTGTGTTTAAGTTCCCAATAAAATTCAAACAATACCTACAATCTAGCTATCCCTGTTGAAAATTCAAATCAGGGAAAATTGGAAAAACAGCTAAGTTTTCCATTGACTAGAGGAAAGACAGTGTGTACATCATATCAGATTGCAGATTCAGAAGAATCTAGGAGAACATCAGAAAGAAGAGACTGAATCTTTTCAGCCCTAACCCAAGGCCGAGATCTTTTGTTTTTGTTTTAAATGAGTAAAGAGAGTTTAGAAAAGAAAACTAATTCTGATTAGTTTAAGCAGCTGTTTAGGTCTCTAAATTGAAGCAAAGCAGTGTAGTTGAAGGAATATGGGCTTTGCAGTCAGTCAAATTGGATTTGAATCTATTTTTCGTCACTCCTTGCTGTGTAAATATCGGCAATTTACTTAACCTCTTGGTATCTGTTTTTCTTCATCCTTTAAAAGGGCGATAATATTTATGATAAGATTTTCATAAGAAATCAAATACCTCACTTAGTATATGACTCATATAGGGCACCTGGCATATGGAAAACAAAAGTGAGGCCAAGGACTTATTGGCAGCAGAATGATCTGAAGATTGAAGCATTAAAACCACCAGAAGACATCAGTAAGAGATCCCAGTCCCAGAACTTTCTCAGATAAGTTCTAATGAACTAACAAGACCTTTAAAACAATGCTAACCACATGAAAGGTTTAAAATTTTTATGAATAACTCAAGATAACAGTGTTATACTGATCCTCTTTATTAATCAGACTCTTCAAGATGAAAGCTTTTCAGCCAAAACAAACACAACCTTCACCTAACAGCTACTTTCCCTAATTACAGGCAAGGTTCTCTAAGCAGAATTATCTGGTTCTAAAACCAGACTTGGTTTTAGAACCAGGAAGGCTTGGAAAAACACAAATTGACTAGGCGCATCTCCAAAGTTCTTCAGTGGGTCTGGAATCTTTTCAAACAAATTCCCAAATGATGTTGACATACCTGGTCTGGGGACCACACTTTGAGAACTATTGTATAAGGCAATTTTCTCTTAGATGCTTTCAAATTCAAGGCTATAAAGTAATATAAAATAAATGGGAACATATATTTATGTACATAAAATTTAAATCATGTAAGGACATATATGTATTATTTAGGGTAACCAACTTTCTCCTTTATCTCCTCACTGAAAACCACAATTCAACTGAGACATCTTCAGAAGTAGGACCCTTCCAGATGTAGGATCACACCAAGGCTCCAAGATGCATAGTTCTTTAAATGCTTTCATTAACTAAATCTTACCTATGACATACCCTCTGTTGTTGGTTGAAATGTGTCCTCCAGAAAAGATATATTGAAGTCCTAACCCCCAGTACTTGTGAATGGTACTAGATTGTAAGTAGAGTCTTTGCAGATGTAATTAGTTAAGATGAGGTCACACTGGAGTAGAGTGGACCCTAAATCAACATGACTGGTATTCTTATAAGAGGAGGAGAAGACAGACACAGAGGAAGAATGCCATGTGAAAATGGAGGCAGGGATTGGAATGCTGCAAGCCAAGGGATGTCCAGGATGCCAGCCACCATCATAAGCTAAGAGAGAAGTATAGAACAAATCATCCTCAGAGCCCTCAGAAGGCACCAACACGCCTGACACCTTGATCTCATGCTTCCAACCTCTATAACTGTGAGAGAATAAATTTCTGTTGTTTTAAGCCACCCAGTTTGTGGTACTTTGTTATGGCCGCTCTAGGAACCCAATACACCTTCCTTACCCCAGTACCTACAAGACTCTCAGCCTACCTCTCAAATTTGCTTCAAATCACAACATTGTTAGTGTATTTTTCCCACACTCATTTTATTTTCTCACCCTTAGGAGGGCTGCATTAAAGGAAGAAAGGAAGAAGAGGGTGGGGCAAGTGGGACCATCTCACTATAATCACTAGAACTCAAGAAAGCTGTACCACTAAGGACATGATCTTCTGGCCATTTCTCTCTGGCTCTACATCAGGTTACTCAAGTTCTGGGCGCTGTTTTAATTGTCCTTCACCTTTAGCTTCAACATCCTGGCTCAATTATTTATTTCTGGCTCTGATCCTTGGCTTTCCTCCTGGTTTTCTTGCCCCTTGCTCTTGGTTTTGATACCGCTGCAATGTCCTGTAGCTGGACCTGGTGAAACTTTCCACTTGTCCTCCATTTTTGGCTCTTACCACTTGGATTTATCTATTTCTTCCCTGTTTATGCCTGAGTCCACCCACAGCAATTTAACAATCTCCTCACCTAAGAGGTCCACTCAACCTTGCTTTTCTATAAATAAACTTCTCTTTATTAACCTCCTTTCATTAAATGTATCTGCACCTTGAAGACACAAGATCTTTTATATCCTTCTTAACTACATTGTTTCCTTTTCCAAGTCCCTGGACTTTTGGGGCCCTGATGGATTCCTACTGCTTCAGGTCTACTGCAATTTTCAGGCTGTTTTTCCACTGCTTCCACTCAGTAATCTCCCCTACTTTTTCCTTTTTCTCTTCCTTGTCCTATCAAATCCATCCCCTCCCAAATTTTCAATGGATAAACAGCTCCTACAGTTTTGAGGAGGCCATACAACATTTACAGTCTTCACTTTTCTCATCTTTACTTTAAAATTTATCTCTATCCATCTTCTCTTCCTTTGTGCTTTCTCTCTCAGGATTAACCATTCTTTTTCCCTTAGTAATCCTTCACAACCTTCTCAGTCGCTCCTCTGTCTGAGACCTCATTTCATAAAGTTCTCCCAGTTGTTTCCATGTTTAACTTCTCCTTCTCTGCAAAATAATTTCTCTCTGCCTGCCAACACAGACACAACAAACGAGGAAATAAACTGAAAACAAAATCCTCAATCCTATTACTCCTTGAAATGACTTTTCTTTTCTCTCTTTGGCACATGATTCTTGAAAGAATCACCTAGATTTGCAGACTTAACTTTTTTTTTTTTCTCACACCTCACAGCATTTTTAAATTCCACTTAAGTCAATGGAAATGCCTCATTTATAATTCATCAATAAAATAAATATCAAGTTTTTCTCTTTAGTTCTCACATTGTCTCTCTCCTCTCTTTCCCACTTCCTAATCCATCCATGCACTAGACTTCAGCTCCTGATGGTATATAGTAATGTAAAGTTGTTGCCACTCCCCCACTTCATATTTATAACTATTCACTTGGACCTAAACTCATTGGGTCTTTACCCCAATTTCTCAGCTTACTCTTTATACCCCATTTCAGTAGATGACAACTTTATTTCCTCATGACTCAGGCTCAAAGTGTCTGTCATTCCATACATTCATTTATTAATTTTTCCATTATTCATTGTGTACCTGCTTCTTGCCAAGGAATGCATTTATGTCCTGGGTTTACAAAGGAGAATAAAACAATATCTCTCTTCAGTGATCTTATACTATAATTGGAGAAGCAGACTGACAAACTATGTGATAAGTGCTGTTCTAAAGGTACAACTAAAGGGCCTTCGGAACACAGAGAAGAGAGTGATTCATGCCGAGTGGGGGAGTTGACAAAATGCTTCACGTGAGGTTGGTACTTCAGTTGAGTCTTTCATAAGAATTGAGCATTTAAAAAGTAGAGAAAAAAAATAGAGAAAAAAAAAAAAAAGTAGAGAAGACACTTATGGGAGGTTACTAGAAGAGCATTTATAAGGTCAGGAATGCAATAAAGCAATCCAAAATTTGGTTTGACTGGAGTAAAGAATTAAAATACGAAAGAATAGGGTAAAGGGGAATGAGTCGAAAGAGTTACTGTGAAGATCTCCATATGCTAGTCTTCTGAAACTGTGATCATATTTGTTTTTAAGGCATTCATGTCCAGGCTACTGCTCTCTGACTCCAGACTCTACTGTAAAATGGGACTTGCCGCCATCTTCAAAGAGAACAGTCCTCATCACATTATTGCCTTCTCTTCAGACACTAACCTCAGCTAAGCAGGCCCCCCTCAGAGGTCTGAGTTTAAACCCTTCTTCTAAATTTTTAAGATTTGATAACGCAAACCTCTTCCCTTTGGTCTCTCAGCCCGATTATAGCGGCTTCCTACAGTTACTACCTCTAGGATACTTTAGGGTTCTCTTTTAACACTTTCAGCTACCTGGTTAGCAAATTTATTCTTATAACGTTTTCCATCTTAAATTCTCTTTTGGAATAAATGGCATGGTTTCTAACTCCTGACTCCACCTTGATATAATAAGGATATATCTCATGTTATGGGGTTTTTATAATCACAATTAGGAAAAAATAATCACATACATATATACACACACACATATATATACATATATATGTGTGTGTATATATCTCCTCAGAAACCTTGAAAAAAGGACTTCTTTTCCACTGGAAAAAAGAAATCTTTATTAAAAATAACAGTAAACCCTTAAGTAGGCAATAAAATAAATAATAATGTGAAACAATATTCTGAATTTTGGAAACTTCAATTGCAGAGTACGATGGTGAGAAGAATTAAATAGCAAAAAGAGAAGTGTGGAAATTTAAAATCTATTTGCCCTGAGATGTGATTTTTTTCCTCCCATTCGCTTATCAGGAGCTAGTGGTATTGACTCTGAACTTGAATAGTTGTGTTTCCCTCTGCCTTATACTGTATATCCTTTGCATTGTTTCCTATAACTATGTTTCCTGTAAATTCCTGACAATGTTTTCCACATGAATTACATGAGGCTGGTGGTCTTACATATAGAGGTTTGTTTTGTTAATACAGAAGAAATTAGATATCTTCTCAAGAAAGAGGCACTTCTACAGGCAACTTTGGTTCATTTGATACTGCCTGCTCTACCCAGTCTCTATGTTCTACTTAATCACTATGTTGGACATATTGTGACTGAAGGCTCATTTTCATCAAAAGAAGTTCCCAGAAGGTTTGCTTTCATGAAATGGAATTAATTAAATATAATCTAAAGGAAGGTAGTTGGAAATATATATAATAACAACTTAGTTTTCATGCTACTGGGAACATTTTTTTAAACCTTCCTTTCTAAATGGTACCCAGAACCCCTTGAGAAAGCTGTTCCTCCTTCTGTAAAAAATAAATAAATAAATAGATCTTGTTGTTCAGCAATTTAGCCTAGAACAGAGAAATCAAAAATACTATGTGATACGAGAGAGAAGATGGCGGAAGAGTAAGACGCGGAGATCACCTTCCTTCCCACAGATACAGTAGAAATACATCTACACGTGGAACTGCTCCTACAGAACACCCACTGAACGCTGGCAGAAAACGTCAGACCTCCCAAAAGGCAAGAAACTCCCCCCGTACTTGGGTAGGGCAAAAGAAAAAAGAAATAACAGAGACAAAAGAATAGGGACGGCACCTGCACCAGTGGGAGGGAGCTGTGAAGGAGGAAAGATTTCCACGCACTAGGAGCCCCTTCGCGGGCAGAGACTGCGGGTGGCAGAGGGGGGAAGCTTCGGAGCCACGGAGGAGAGCGCAGCCACAGGGGTGCGGAGGGCAAAGCGGAGAGATTCCCGCACTTCCCGCACGGAGGCTCGGCGCTGACCAGCACTCACCAGCCCGAGAGGCTTGTCTGCTCAGCCGCCGGGGCGGGCGGGGCTGGGAGCTGAGGCTCGGGCTTAGGTCGCAGGGAGAGGACTGGGGTTGGCGGCGTGAACACAGCCTGAAGGGGCTAGTGCGCCACGGCTAGCCGGGAGGGAGTCCAGGAAAAAGTCTGCAGCTGCCGAAGAGGCAAGAGACTTTTTCTTCCCTGTTTCCTGGTGCGCGAGGAGAGGGGATACAGAGCGCCGCCTAAACGAACTTCAGAGACGGGCGCGAGCCGCAGCTAACAGCGCGGATCCCATAGCAACAGGGGCGCAGAGGGAAAAACGGAGAGACTCCCGCACAGAGGCTCGGCGCCAAGCAGCGCTCACCAGCCCGAGAGGCTTGTCTGCTCCCCCGCCGGGGCGGGCGGGGCTGGGAGCGGAGGCTTGGGCTTCGGTCGGATCACAGGGAGAGGACTGGGGTTGGCGGCGTGAACACAGCCTGAAGGGGTTAGCGCACCACAGCTGGCTGGGAGGGAGACCGGGAAAAAGTCTGCAGCTGCCGAAGAGGCAAGAGACTTTTTCTTGCCTCTTTGTTTCGCTGCGCGCAAGGAGAGGGGATTCAGAGCGCCGCCTAAACGAACTCCAGAAACTGGCGCGAGCCGCGGCTATCAGCGCGGACCCCAGAGACGGGCGTGAGACGCTGGGGCTGCTGCTGCCGCCTCCAAGAAGCCTGTGTGCGAGCACAGGTCACTCTCCACACCGCCCCTCCCGGGAGCCCGTGCAGCCCGCCACTGCCAGGGTCCCGTGATCCAGGGACAACATCCCCCAGGAGAACGCACTGCGCGCCTCAGGCTGCTGCAACGTCACGCCGGCCTCTGACGCCGCAGGCTCGCCCCGCCTCCTCTGTACCCCTCCCTCCCCGCGGACTGGGTGAGCCAGAGTCCCCGAAGCAGCTGCTCCTTTAACCCCGTCCTGTCTGGGCGGGGAACAGACGCCCTCAGGCGACCTACACGCAGAGGCGGGTCCAAATCCAAAGCTGATCCCCAGGAGCTGTGCGAACAGAGAAGAGGAGGGGAAATCTGTCCCAGCAGCCTCAGAAGAAGCGGATTAAAACTCCACAAACAACTTGATGTGCCTGCATCTGTTGAATACCTGAATAGACAACGAATCATCCCAAATTCAGGAGGTGGACTTTGGGAGCAGGATATATTAATTTTTCCCCTTTTCCTTTTTTTTTTGTGAGTGTATATGTATATGCTTCTGGGGGAGATTTTGTCTGTATAGCTTTGCTTTACAATAGCTTTATTTTACTTCACTATATTATAGCTTCTTTCTTTCTTTTCTTTCTTTCTTTCTTTCTTTCCTTCCTTCCTTCCTTCCTTCCTCCTTCCTTCCTTCCTTCCTTCCTTTCTTTCTTTCTTTCTTTCTATTTTTTCTCCCTTTTACTCTGAGCCGTGTGGACGAAAGGCTCTTGGTGCTTCAGCCAGGCATCAGGGCCGTACCTCGGAGGTGGGAGAGCCAACTTCAGGACACTGATCCACAAGAGACCTCCCAGCTCCACGTAATACCAAACGGCAAAAATCTCTCAGAGATCTCCATCTCAACATCAAGACCCAGCATCACTCAATGACCAGCAAGCTACAGGGCTGAACACCCTATGCCAAACAACTAGCAAGACAGGAACACAGCCTCATCCATTAGCAGAGAGGCTGCCTAAAATCATAATAAGGCCACAGACACCCCAAAATACACCACCAGACGTGGACGTGCCCACCAGAAAGACAAGATCCAGCCTCATCCACCAGAGCTCAGGCACTAGTTCCCTCCACCAGGAAGCCTACACAACCCACTGAACCAACCTTAGCCACTGGGGACAGATACCAAAAACAACGGGAACTACAAACCTGCAACCTGTGATAAGGAGACCCCAAACACAGTAAGATAAGTAAAATGAGACGACAGAAAAACACACAGCAGATGAAGGAGCAGGGTCAAAACACACTAGACTTAACAAATGAAGAGGAAATAGGTAGTCTACCTGAAAAAGAATTCAGAATAATGATAGTAAGGATGATCCAAAATCTTGGAAATAGAATAGACAAAATGCAAGAAGCATTTAACAAGGACGTAGAAGAACTAAAGAGGAATCAAGCAATGATGAAAAACACAATAAATGAAATTAAAAATACTCTAGATGGGATCAATAGCAGAATAACTGAGGCAGAAGAAAGGATAAGTGACCTGGAAGATAAAATGGTGGAAATAACTACTGCAGAGCAGGATAAAGAAAAAAGAATGAAAAGAACTGAGGACAGTCTCAGAGACCTCTGGGACAGCATTAAACGCACCAACATTCGAATTATAGGGGTCCCAGAAGAAGAAGAGAAAAAGAAAGGGACTGAGAAAATATTTGAAGAGATTATAGTTGAAAACTTCCCTAATATGGGAAAGGAAATAGTTAATCAAGTCCTGGAAGCACAGAGAGTCCCATACAGGATAAACCCAAGGAGAAACACGCCAAGACACATATTAATCAAACTGTCAAAAATTAAATATAAGGAAAACATATTAAAGGCAGCAAGGGAAAAAAAACAAATAACACACAAGGGAATCCCCATAAGGTTAACATCTGATCTTTCAGCAGAAACTCTGCAAGCCAGAAGGGAGTGGCAGGATATACTTAAAGTGATGAAGGAGAAGAACCTACAACCAAGATTACTCTACCCAGCAAGGATCTCATTCAAATGTGATGGAGAAATTAAAACCTTTACAGACAAGCAAAAGCTGAGAGAGTTCAGCACTACCAAACCAGCTTTACAACAAATGCTAAAGGAACTTCTCTAGGCAAGAAACACAAGAGAAGGAAAACACCTACAATAACAAACCCAAAACATTTAAGAAAATGGGAATAGGAACATACATATCGATAATTACCTTGAATGTAAATGGATTAAATGCTCCCACCAAAAGACACAGGCTGGCTGAATGGATACAAAAACAAGACCCATATATATGCTGTCTACAAGAGACCCACTTCAGACCTAGAGACACATACAGACTGAAAGTCAGGGGATGGAAAAAGATATTCCATGCAAATGGAAATCAAAAGAAAGCTGGAGTAGCAATTCTCATATCAGACAAAATAGACTTTAAAATAAAGACTATCACAAGAGACAAAGAAGGACACTATATAATGATCAAGGGATCGATCCAAGAGGAAGGTATAACAATTGTAAATATTTATGCACCCAACATAGGAGCACCTCAATACATAAGGCAAGTACTAACAGCCATAAAAGGGGAAATCGACAGCAACACAATCATAGTAGGGGACTTTAACACCCCACTTTCACCAATGGACAGATCATCCAAAATGAAAATAAATAAGGAAACACAAGCTTTAAATGATACATTAAACAAGATGGACTTAATTGATATTTATAGGACATTCCACCCAAAAACAACAGAATACACATTTTTCTCAAGTGCTCATGGAACATTCTCCAGGATAGATCATATCTTGGGTCACAAATCAAACCTTGGTAAATTTAAGAAAATTGAAATCGTATCAAGTATCTTTTCCGACCACAACGCTATGAGACTAGATATCAATTACAGGAAAAGATCTGTAAAAAATACAAACACATGGAGGCTACACAATACATTACTTAATAATGAAGTGATTACTGAAGAAATCAAAGGGGAAATCAAAAAATACCTAGAAATAAATGACAATGGAGATACGACGACCCAAAACCTATGGGACGCAGCAAAAGCAGTGCTAAGAGGGAAGTTTATAGCAATACAAGCCTACCTCAAGAAACAGGAAACATCTCGAATAAACAACCTAACCTTGCACCTAAAGCAATTAGAGAAAGAAGAACAAAAAAACCCCAAAGCCAGCAGAAGGAAAGAAATTATAAAGATCAGGTCAGAAATAAATGAAAAGGAAATGAAGGAAACAATAGCAAAAATCAATGAAACTAAAAGCTGGTTCTTTGAGAAGATAAACAAAATTGATAAACCATTAGCCAGACTCATCAAGAGAAAAAGGGAGAAGACTCAGATCAATAGAATTAGAAATGAAAAAGGAGAAATAACCACTGACACAGCAGAAATACAAAAGATCATGAGAGATTACTACAAGCAACTCTATGCCAATAAAATGGACAACCTGGAAGAAATGGACAGATTCTTAGAAATGCACAATCTGCCGAGACTGAACCAGGAAGAAATAGAAAATATGAACAGACCAATCACAAGCACTGAAATTGAAACTGTGATTAAAAACCTTCCAACAAACAAAAGCCCAGGACCAGATGGCTTCACAGGTGAATTCTATCAAACATTTAGAGAAGAGCTAACACCTATCCTTCTCAAACTCTTCCAAAATATTGCAGAGGGAGGAACACTCCCAAACTCATTCTACGAGGCCACCATCACCCTGATACCAAAACCAGACAAAGATGTCACAAAGAAAGAAAACTACAGGCCAATATCACTGATGAACATAGATGCAAAAATCCTCAACAAAATACTCGCAAACAGAATCCAACAGCACATTAAAAGGATCATACACCATGATCAAGTGGGGTTTATCCCAGGAATGCAAGGATTCTTCAATATACGCAAATCAATCAATGTGATACACCATATTAACAAACTGAAGGAGAAAAACCATATGATCATCTCAATAGATGCAGAGAAAGCTTTTGACAAAATTCAACACCCATTTATGATAAAAGCCCTGCAGAAAGTAGGCATAGAGGGAACTTTCCTCAACATAATAAAGGCCATATATGACAAACCCACAGCCAACATCGTCCTCAATGGTGAAAAACTGAAACCATTTCCACTAAGATCAGGAACAAGACAAGGTTGCCCACTCTCACCACTATTATTCAACATAGTTTTGGAAGTGTTAGCCACAGCAATCAGAGAAGACCAAGAAATAAAAGGAATCCAAATCGGAAAAGAAGAAGTAAAGCTGTCACTATTTGCAGATGACATGATACTATACATAGAGAATCCTAAAGAGGCTACCAGAAAACTCCTAGAGCTAATCAATGAATTTGGTAAAGTAGCAGGATACAAAATTAATGCACAGAAATCGCTTGCATTTCTATACACTAATGACGAAAAATCTGAAAGTGAAATTAAGAAAACACTCCCGTTTACCATTGCAACAAAAAGAATAAGATATCTAGGAATAAACCTACCTAAGGAGACAAAAGACCTGTATGCAGAAAATTATAAGACACTGATGAAAGAAATTAAAGATGATACAAATAGATGGAGAGATATACCATGTTCCTGGATTGGAAGAATCAACATTGTGAAAATGACTCTACTACCCAAAGCAATCTACAGATTCAATGCAATCCCTATCAAACTACCACTGGCATTTTTCACAGAACTAGAACAAAAAATTTCACAATTTGTATGGAAACACAAAAGACCCCGAATAGCCAAAGCAATCTTGAGAACGAAAAATGGAGCTGGGGGAATCAGGCTCCCTGACTTCAGACTATACTACAAAGCTTCAGTAATCAAGACAGTTTGGTACTGGCACAAAAACAGAAATATTGATCAATGGAACAGGATAGAAAGCCCAGAGATAAACCCACACACATATGGTCACCTTATCTTTGATAAAGGAGGCAAGCATATACAGTGGAGAAAAGACAGCCTCTTCAATAAGTGGTGCTGGGAAAACTGGACAGGTACATGTAAAAGTATGAAATTAGAACACTCCCTGACACCATGCACAAAAATAAACTCCAAATGGATTAAAGACCTAAGTGTAAGGCCAGACACTATCAAACTCTTAGAGGAAAACATAGGCAGAACACTCTATGACATACATCACAGCAAGATTCTTTTGGACCCAGCTCCCAGAGAAATGGAAATAAGAACACAAATAAACAAATGGGACCTAATGAAACTTAAAAGCTTTTGCACAGCAAAGGAAACCATAAACAAGACCAAAAGACAACCCTTAGAATGGGAGAAAATATTTGCAAATGAAGCAACTGACAAAGGATTAATCTCCAAGATTTACAAGCAGCTCATGCAGCTCAATAACAAAAAAACGAACAACCCAATCCAAAAATGGGCAGAAGACCTAAATAGACATTTCTCCAAAGAAGATATACAGATGGCCTACAGACACATGAAAGAATGCTCAACATCATTAATCATTAGAGAAATGCAAATCAAAACTACAATGAGATATCATCTCACACCGGTCAGAATGGCCATCATCAAAAAATCTACAAACAATAAATGCTGGAGAGGATGTGGAGGAAAGGGAACACTCTTGCACTGTTGGTGGGAATGTAAATTGATACAGCCACTATGGAGAACAGTATGGAGGTTCCTTAAAAAACTACAAATAGAAATACCATACGACCCAGCAATCCCACTACTGGGCATATACCCTGAGAAAACCATAGGTCAAAAAGTGTCATGTACCACAATGTTCATTGCAGCTCTATTTACAATAGCCAGGACCTGGAAGCAACCTAAATGTCCATCGACAGATGAATGGATAAAGAAGATGTGGCACATATATACAATGGAATATTACTCAGCCATAAAAAGAAATGAAATGGAGGTATTTGTAATGAGGTGGATGGAGTTAGAGTCTGTCATACAGAGTGAAGTAAGTCAGAAAGAGAAAAACAAATACAGTATGCTAACACATATATACGGAATCTAAGGAAAAAAAAAAAAAAAAAAAAAAGGCCATGAAGAACCTAGTGGCAAGACGGGAATAAAGACACAGACCTACTAGAGAATGGACTTGAGGATATGGGGAGGGGGTGGGGTGAGATGTGACAGGGTAAGAGATTGTCATGGACATATATACACTACCAAATGTAAAATAGATAGCTAGTGGGAAGCAGCCGCATAGCACAGGGAGATCAGCTCGGTGCTTTGTGACCACCTAGAGGGGTGGGATGGGGAGGGTGGGAGGGAGGGAGATGCAAGAGGGAAGAGAAATGGGAACATATTGTATATGTATAACTGATTCACTTTGTTATAAAGCAGAAGCTAACACACTATTGTAAGGCAATTATACTTCAATAAAGATGTTTAAAAAAAAAAAAATACTATGTGCTAAAAAAATTCACAGCATAAATTTTGTAGAGGCAAGGCAAACTAACATTAATAAATGAAGCTAATTAGGCTTGATTTGCATATTTAACTCATCTTAATTACACATGCATTCAGCAAACATTTTAAAAGCTGCAATCAATCTTTCACAGACATGGTTAGTTATTTATATGGAATAACAAAAACCAGGAACCTCGTTAATGATTATTCTGTTTCCAATTTATATGCCAGTGGGATTATTTCAGTAATAATAATAGAGTGTATTTTCTTTAACAATTTGTAAACCTATAAAGTTAAAATGCTTTGATTTTACGAAGTTATTTTTAAAAAGATTTGCAGAAAATGTCAATGTTATACAAATTTTTCTATTATATTAAGTATTTGACCCTTTTCAATTAAAAAAGGATCTTTATAAAATTCTTTGACATTAATTTTTAAACTTGATGACTAAGGTAGTAGCTATAATAGAAACAAGCTACGTCTTGCTGGTAGTGAGTAGGAGAATATTTTTCTCAAGTTGGTTTCAACTTTAATTTTGCTCACCCTTGGACACAGTTTGCTTTCTCTTCTTTACTAGTACTTTTCATTGGTCACATAATTTGAAATTAAAAACTCATAGGACACAATTGCACAATATAATCCTGTTTAACTTCAATAAGTTTTATTTAGAGAATTTTTCCTTAAAAATTTAAAACTATTTTACTATAAGCAATTACTTTCTAGAAGTATACACAGGAATAATGTTAGGAGGAGACAGTGCCTCTGTACTGCAGGGCTGAGGGATGGCTAAGTGCAAGGGGTGCTGTGGGCAAGAAACATCAGTGCACAAAATTTTATTCTGTGCAACGGTCAAATGGGTTTGAAATTCAATTATTAGGGCTCCATTTCCTATAGTTCCTCTCCATGAGGACTGTTTTGTAAAATCGAAAGTCCTGAGAGGTTAACTCTTTTGCCTGAATTGCCTTGAAGACACAGAGGTCATGTGAAGAAAAGAAAGTTGATGAAGGGCAAACGTACTAAACTTAATAACTTTCCTATGAATGGCCTTATTATGTGTGTGTGTGTGTGTGTGTGTGTGTGTGTGTGTGTACTAACTCAAAAACTACTTATTAAATACCTCTCATGAGGCAGCACGTCTCTGCAGTTATAATTATGAAGCAGTGAAGATAATAGATGTCATCCTGCTATCACAAAATTTATAATGTGCATATTGTTACTATGCGATAATTAACATTTACTGAGCACTTACTGTGTCCAGGCAGCAGTCTAAGCACTTTACATGAATTAGCTTAAACCTCACCATCATGTAGATACTCTTATTATTCCTATTTTGCAGATGAGAAAACTGAGTCTCAGAGTGTTCCAAAGACACAATAAGCAGCAAAGCCTCAATTCACATTCAGTCAGTGTTACTCCAGATCCTGTGCTCTTAACCACTGCATTATGTGCATGCATAGTATTCATCTGTTTAGCTATATGCCCAAATATGACATAAAAATACAACTTTTCATTTTGAGATTGCATATTGGCTCAAAGTATATTTACATAATTATGTAAATTCTATATACAATACAATAAATACTGTAAAATAATGTCACAGTTTAACTCTTGCAACCATTTAATGCCACAATGGCTATTGCACTCCTAAGATATTTTATGCATAGTGGTATTAAGATATCTCCAGGGCTTCCCTGGTGGCGCAGTGGTTGAGAATCTGCCTGCTAATGCAGGGGACACGGGTTCGAGCCCTGGTCTGGGAAGATCCCACATGCCACGGAGCAGCTGGGCCCGTGAGCCACAACTACTGAGCCTGCGCGTCTGGAGCCTGTGCCCCGCAACGGGAGGGGCCGCGATAGTGAAAGGCCCACGCACCGCGATGAAGAGCGGTCCCCGCACCGCGATGAAGAGTGGCCCCCACTTGCCGCAACTAGAGAAAGCCCTCGCACGAACCGAAGACCCAGCACAGCCAAAAATAAATAAATAAATAAATAAAATTAAAAGTTTATTTTAAAAAAAAAAAAAAAAAAAAAAAAGATATCTCCAGCCCTTTGTCATGGGCTGAATTATGTCTCCTCAAATTCCTGTTGAAGACCTAGCCCCTAGTACCTTGGAATCTGACTGTATTTGGAAATAGGGTCTTTAAAGAGGCAATTAAGGGTAAATGAGTTCATTGGGTTGGACCCTAATCAATTTGACTAGTGTCCTTATGAGAAGAGGAGATTAGAACACAGATCCATACAGATAGATGGCTATCTATCTTTACATGGAAGACCATGTAAAGACACAGGGAGAAGAGAGCCTTATACAGCCAAGAAGAGGCCTCAGAATGAAACCAGCCCTGCCAACACCTTGATCTTCAAAAGAATGAGAAAATAATTTTTTGTTGTTTAAGCCACCAAGTCTGTGGTACTTTGTTATGGCAGCCCCAAACTAACACACCCTTAAACCTCGCTGTGGTGTCAAAGGAGGAGTCCACCACTCAGTATATGAAACAAACAAACAAAACTGAATTTGTTGTATACATGAGTGAGGAAGATTATACTTGTCAGAGCTATATCCATTGAGCAAACCCAGTTGCTGATCTCATATCCAGTTTTCGTAAAGAGTTTACTTTGGATTGTGTTGGTTATAGAGACAAAAGTAGGTTAGGTGAGTCTTAGAAGGTAGTTGTGTTGGTTATTGAATCTCGTTTTTTGTCTGTTACACAGGAGGAAAAAGGTTAATATCAGCCTTGTTTAAAAACAAAAACAAAAAAAATGAACAAAATCTTCTGAGTTGGGAAGGCTCATTTTATATTTTCAAGTTTGTTAATTTTTTTTTCAAAAGAATATTGACTCCATTGGTTAAATAAATAAGTCATTATAATGAGAAGGGAAGTTTGTGAACCTCAGTCCTTTAATGATTTTAGTGATGGTATGTTTGGTTGCTTATTTTATGATTATTTGTGATTTTATATTTTATGATTATTTCATTATTTTATATTAGGCCTAATTTTTTAAGAGTTTTTAAACTTTTGAGTATTAGGCTTCTGTAAGTATTTAGTATTTTTTTCAACTTTTCACATGGCACTATTGATAGAAGAAAAGCTTTTAATAATGAAAGAAGTAAGATTAATCTTCTTCCATAGCGTTTACATCAGTCAGGTTATGCTAGGTTGTGTTACGGCAACACAGTCTCCGAATCACAGCAACATTTATATCTTGCTCGTGGTCTGTGTCCTCCGTGAGTTGGAAGGGAGAGCTCTCCTCATCACACTCACCTGGGATCCAGGATCATCTCGCAGCCACCTTGAATGGTACTGGTTTCTGCCACAGGAAAAAGATATCCAGGGAGGGTGTTGTACCTCTAATTAAATGCTAGAAAGGCATGGTTGGAGAGAGCATGAGAAGGGCGCTACATGTCATTTCCACTCACAACTCTTGGGCCAGAACTCATTACATAGCTCCACACAACCACGGGGGGGCCAGGAGATACACATCTACCAGAAAGGAAGAACACTGGAAAAAAACTAGCAAATGGCACTAAAAGGTTGCCTCCATCTTCTCACTTCAACTTCTTGCACATAAAATGTTAGATTACTTTGCAACAAAACAGAGGTACTGTCTTGGCTCTGGCATTCTTTGCTTCTGCCATCATGGATTAGTGCTTCTGTTTTCTCATCTCCAAAATGGGAATTACAATAGTACCCATCTCATTGAGTTGTTCTGAGAATTAAATGTGATAATGAAAGTAAAGCACTTAGCACAACACTTTAAGTACGTAATAAGCACTCAGTAAATGTAAAGCTGCCTTTTTTACCTGGAGTCATCAGTTATCTCCATGTAGTTGTTTAAAACATTAAGACACAATGGCATAGTCAGTGGCTAAATATGCTACTGGGTTAGAACCAACTTATGGCAAAGGAATGGAAGGAATAAGACAGTGTACATTTCATGTCATGACTGATCAAGAGAAAAAATGAATGTTGGAAAGAAGATCAAGCTATTTACCAAAAAATAAGCATATCTGGTGAGTGTAGATTTTTTCCAGTTTTCAGTTGTGATCTTCATGTAACTGGTTACTTTTTCATTCAACAACCGTTTATGAAATCTTATCAGAGCTGTCTTGGGCTTTGGGGGTGATAGAGTGGTGGAAAAGACAAACAACTTTTTCTTATGGGACTTAATTGTAGTGGGTGGAAAACTAACAATAAACAGGGAAACAAGTAATTTTATTACTTGTTTATTATTGTTATTAATTTCATTAAGTAATTTTAGTTAATGATGAGTGATACAAAAGAAACAAAGCAGGGTGACCTATTTGTTGGGTACCAACATCTGCTGAAACAGTTAAACGCTGGTCTCACGGGCTTAATACAGTAGAAGCTTAGTTCTCATTCATAGACTGTCCAGTCAGCAGGTCCTGACCGGTGGCTTTTCTCCTTGTGGTGGTTCAGAAACCCAGACTCCTTCCATCTGTGCTCTGCCATATTCCAGAAGCTCCTCTGCCTTCAGCCTGCAAACAGACAACAATAAAGAGCTTAAAGGATTGTGTGGGATATTTTGCAGGCCAGGCCCATGTTGGACTTATTTCACAATTGCCCACGTTTCACTGGGCAGAACTCAGTCACACGGCCGCACCTGACCTCGAGTCTGGCTGAGTGCCCAAGGGGAAAAGGAAAGCAGTTTCACAGAAATATCTGCTACTGTAATGAGAAGATATAAGGGCGGGGGGAGAATATTTGATATCAGACATCACTGGAAAGTTTCTATTGGAGTTGAAAGCAGAATGGGAAGAAGGACAAGGGCATGTGTACAGCTTCCTGGAAACATCCAAGGTAGAGAAAATAGGATGTACAAAGGCAGGAACATGCTAGGCCTGTTAGAACAGAAAGGCCAGTGTGACAGTGTTATGCTTTGGTGTCTATAGTTATTTATTTATCCTGACAGGAAACAGGAGGTTTCTGGATCAGAGCTCACACCATTTATTTGTTCACAGAGCAGCTCATGTTGATTTTCCATCCCCCAGTTGCCCATGGGGAGAAGCAGTGAGAACCAGGTGTACCCTGTGGGTACAGTGGGGTTACGTACCATGGAAAGGAACCACCACATTATGAACCCCAGTGCCCTTCCACCACTGCAGTAGAAAGAGAAAGAGAAACCTTTGTTCTGAAATGTAAGCAAATCCACTATAGGAGGAGGAGGGGAAGGACTTTAGACTTCCCACCACTGTAATGTAAACAAGTGCCTCAGGGGGAGATACCCCTAAATCTCTCCAGAAGTCTCCATCTTCAGGGTTGCTATTCAAGCATCTTTTGACATCCAAGTGCAGTACTCTGCTCAGAAAGCCTTGACCATATCAAAACATGAAAAGAATCATGGAGCATAATGTGTGAGACGGGAGAATGGTAAAGGATGAGGTCAGCTAGGCAGACAGAAGCCAAATAATACAGAGCCTTTGGAACTAAGTAAAGAGTTTAAAATTTATTCTAAGTGCAATGGTAATTGTTTGGATGGCTGTAGGCGGCAGCATGGCATGATCTGATTCAGGTTGTATTGATCACTTCAGTGGCTGAGAGAGAAATGGATGGCGAGTAGGGTGAGGGTGGGAGCGAGGAGATGACTAAGGGTGCTCCTGCTGTTCTCTTTCTCCATGTGATGATGTCCTGCACCAGAGTGGTGACAGAGGAGGAGAGCAGAGGTGGGCGGAGTAAGGGCGTATGTTGAGAAAGGAACTGATATACTGGATAAGGGGTGGGGTGGAGATAGGGAAAGAGAGTTCTTCTAATTCTCAGGTGTTTTTTTTTAATTTTTATTTTATATTGGAGCATAGTTGATTAACAATGTTGTGTTAGTTTCAGGTGTACAGCAAAGTGATTCAGTTATACTATACATGTATCTATTCTTTTTCAAGTTATTTTCCCATTCAGGTTATCACAAAATATTGAGCAGCGTTCCCTGTGCTATACAGTAGGTCCTTGTTGGTAATCAATTCTCAGGTTTTTGACTGCCTAGGTTTTTTGTTTGAGCAACTGGTGATGCCATTTACTTAAAGGGAAAGATTTGGCAAGGGTCAAGAGAGGCAGTTGGGAAGTAGTAAATCAAAAAGTCTGCTTTTGCATATCATGTCTAACATGCTGTATCATGCAGGTCACAAGCAGGAAACAGATGATACATGGAGTATACTCAAGCTGAATGGTTACAGAAATGTGAACAGGGTTAAGGGACCAAGCACAGCACCCAAACGCTAGCAACAATAGAAAGCTATTACTGCCACTAGGTCTGAAGGGGCTGGGGAAGGAGAACATTACTGAACAGTGTGAGCTGTAGCCATTGGAGAGGATCTGCACAACATAGGCAGTGGAATTAGGTAGAGGGCAGAGCCAATAAGAAAATCACAGCTGAACAGGAAGGGAGCTGAAGTGGTCATTTATCCATCTTCTATATAGTTCCACTCTTCCATATCCTGCTGGTGGTTTTCTCTTACTGAATCCAACCAGAAGACAGAGAACCTGAGAGCCCACAGTGATGTAGTTAGTAGAGATCAGGGCACAGAGCAGGGAAGTGCCACATGGGGAATGAATCTGAGAGACAAATAGAAAAAACAGCACTGATGCTGATAAGACTCCTTTGTGGGGTCTTTAAGGAGACAGATATGTAGCTAAGGGTAGAGATGTTGATTTGGACATCATCACTATTTCAGTGGCCTATCTAGCATGTACTAAGAGCTAATATTTGTAAGCTCTTACTCTGTGATAGGCACTGTTCCAACATTTCACATGCATTATCTCATTTAATTCTCAAAACAGACCTATAGGTTAAATATCATTATCTCATTGGACATGGGTAATAGCGTTTAACCTATAGATTTGTTTTGAGAATTACTTGAGGCAACTGAAGCACAGTGAAGTGAAGCAACCTGTTTAAGTTCACATAGCTATTTGGTAGCAGAGCCAAGAATTAAGTTCCAGATGTTTTTATCCCCAGAACCAATAATGGAAACCATTATTGCATACAGCTTCTCTAGGAGAATCAAATACTGGAGCAGTGACACGTTAGGTCACATGATTTTTTTTTTTTTTTTTTTTTTTGGTAAGACTCTTCCCTTTTTTTCATTTTTTCCACTTCTTTGAAAGAGAACAATTCTGACAAGAATTCATCAAAGAAGATATTCTGAAATTTAATGCCCTGGTGTGGGTATTGCTTTTGATTAAGGCTGTTTGAAGACTAGAATATTAGTAACCCACATATTCCCTGTACCACAAAAAAAGAGTAGATTCACTTTTATCTTGGAAACAAAGCTGGATAGAAAAGCTTTTTTAACTTTTCTTAATTCATGAAACATTTATCTTCGAGTCAGGTTTTGTTATAGCAGCACAAATGTGGTCCATCAGCATTTCCATTATAACCCCATATTTCCAGGGCTTTTCAAGAGTGCCTTAGAGATTCTACTTTGAATTAAAACTTGGCATTCAGGATTTGAATCAGAAAACTCCATTTTCCTTACCAATTAATCAAATAGTTGAGAGGTTCTCAGTTTAGAAGAGGACCAAACATAAAACTTTTATTAATGCAGAAAGTATTTTAAGACAAATTTACTAACAAATATTTTAAAATATTAACACTCACTATACAACTATAATATTATATAACGATTTATATTAGTTCTCAAAAGAATTAACCATAAACGCTCCTAAGATAATGTATGAAAGATAACCATAACATCTTATACTTTGCCTTTTTGGCTTTGTAAGTAATTTATCTCTACTTTAGGAATTTGGATGATTGGAAGTCCTCAGCATAATTGGTTTAATGTTATTAACAGTATCAAGATACTGAACCAGAAGAGCCTAGGTAGGGGAATCCTGAGAGGGTGCCAAAGTATTTCAACATATTTTTATGAATTTTAAATTCATGTGGGGAAATTTTGCATTCTATACAAAGGGATTAACAGCATGCATTAATTCTGTAAATAGATATTTGAAATATAATGTGCTGAATGCAATGGCAGTAATGAGGATTGAATAAGTTTAGTTACAAAGCCTTTCCGCTTAGTTCCAAGCTATTCCATGAATGTTCTGCAACAATGAGGGGGCATGATGATGACCCTGTATCTTTAATATCTCATTCTGCAGTCTTTTCTGTAATCTCTCCTCCAGCCTTAAATGGTTTAGGACTAAGTAAACACAAGGTAGTGAATGAAAGTAGGTGAAACCTTTTGAGTAAACCTGCTCTCCTTCTGACTGACATCTCTCCAGCCACACTGGCCTCCTTGCTATTCCAGAAACACACCAGGCAAACTCCCACATTGAGATTTGTTCTAGCTTTTCTTCTTCCTGGAATGCTTTTCCTCCAGATGTCTGCTTGCCTAACTCCCTTACTGCCTCAGTCTTGGTTCAAACCCTGCTTTCTGAGCGTGGTCAAACTCCATCACTCTACTTGATAATTGGATTTACCCTTAGCCCTTCAATCCCAGGACTCATGACACCCCTTACCCTACCTGACTTTTCTTCTTTCCACAATATTTACTATCTTCTAACACACTTTGTACCTTTTTAAAATATTTCTTATCTTCTAACACACTTTGTACCTTTGTACTTTCCCTCTCCCCCTGGAATGTAAGGTCAGTGAAGACAAGGTTCTTTGTTTTATTCACTGACATATTCTAAGCACCTAGAATTGTGCTGAACATATATTAATTGCTCAAAGATATTTGTTAAATGAATAATACACTGTTGAATGAAATCTGAATTTCGACCCATAACAAGAATCTACAAACAACATTCCAGATATAACTTTCTCTGTTCCCTGGTTCTTCTATGGGATTTGAGTTACTTCCCTAAGATAGGTAAGAATGCTTTTTGAACATCACTGTCGAAATGAAAGGTCCCACATTTAAATTCTTTTTGTAATGTGTTATGGGTCCATTTTTCTTAAAATTATTTAAACTAAAACTTGGAAATTTTGTGGTTAAATTGAATTTTAGTTTTAGCTATTGTTTGGAAAAGATGATCTGAATGGGCAAAGTATGGTTTTCACAAAACAAATGCTTATTTTCTGTTAAAAATACTACTGGGCACATTTGTAACATTTTTTTTATACTTGTAATGATATTAATACCAAACTGTGAAAGTTTATGAATTAAAATGTGATCTTGTGATTGAAAAGGAGAAAGAACCCCACACCCTCAGCAGTGGGGAAAATGTGGTGAAAACAAGGGCTTTCTCTAAGGGCTTCACTACTTGGCACCATGGCTTGAAAGCTATGTTAATTGCAGAATAGAATCAGTTAGAGTTCACCACCAGCTCAGTGGTATAAAAGTGAGGACCCTGGAATTTCAGTGTAGATACTGACGCTGTTGGCACATGCACCAGCACAGCCCTGTCTGATTCTGAATGGTAGCTGACAGCAAAAGCTAGCCTTTTCTCCCATGAGTATGTATTAGTTTTATTTATGGACTTAAACATTACTTTGAAACAAATAAGATCTGTTATCTTTCCTTTTCTTTTCACATATTAAATTGAATTTATTTGATTTGTATTTCTGCTTTGTTTTCTTAGGGTAAATGTGAGCAGTCCCTCTATGGTCACATGCATTCCATCAATGATGCCACCTTCACTCCTAGGGTGAGTTCAGTTCTCCCAATAATTTATTTTACTGCTTCACATATACAAATTCATTTTAATGAAACGAAGTTCCAGAGAAAACTGGCACATTAACAGGGTGAGAGAACAAATTTGAGAATTAATTATAACAGTGAAAAAAATATATATGTAGTATAGGGTTACAGAAGTTTAAAACACACACACTATACAGTGGTAGAAACAAGGAGGAAATCTCCTATTGTACTTAACTCCACTTAACCACATTTTTAAAAAGCTTTTTGTCTAATGTGGGCTTCAAGAAAGTAAGTGGGATATCAACTTGTAAATTTTAAAGTAAAATCATAAAATAATGAAAATGCTTGAAAGGAAACCTATAAAAAATGTTAAAGAAATAGGGGCTTTCTTCAGGTTAGAATAGAGCAACCTTGATTTGACAGTTCTTCAGTTCCTCATGGACAGGTTTCACATATGTCTTTCTTTATGTAAACTGATGACATAGCATAAATATTTATCTGCAGTTTGAGATATGTAGATATCAGGATGATTTCACCAGTGATGAAGATTGTTAAACATGGCTTTGAGTTTCTGTGCCAATTGGGGTTGTCTCTAAAAGAGTTCAGATAGTAATCTTGGAAGGATGATTTAAGTTTGTTCCTTCTCAGATGAAAGCAATTTGACTAGATAGATGACCTCTCAAGTCCCTTCAAACTCTATGATTTAATTATAGCTAACATTTTAATTTGGCTCTAAGTTCCCAGGAGAGTGTAAGTCTTAATTCCATACTCCTCTTTCTTTTCCAATTAGCTAAAAAAGAAATCTGATAGATCACCTACGTCTAACTTCAAAATGATGACAGCTTAGTCAAAACTCTATTACTATCATGCTGTTATTCTTTCAGAGAGAGAAAAATATTCACTAAAAATCATTTCTACTAAAGGAATGTTGTTTACCTCAACTGAAATTGTGCTGGTGTCGTCAGCCCTGGAATGTTCATGATTGGCTCAACTAAAATTAAATTCTAACAAATTTGTCTTAGTAAGGAATTTCCATTTGATTGACTCTATTGAGCCAATATATTATGGATTAGTTCTAAATACCAAGTAAGATTTTATTTCTAGCAGAGTATAGAACCATTTAAGCACTATGGACCCACATGATAGAATATTTATGCTAAAAAATCTATTAAGTGGCTTAGAGCTTCACATACCCTAGGAAAATTAAATAGAAGCTAAAATGAAGTAAACTAATATTTTGTAAGTCAGGCATTTATTTTGGTAAGCAATATCATAGCTGAAAAAGACGTACCATTTAACATCCTAAATAGTAAAATTAATAAATATGGAAATAGCCAAATTAGACTTACTCAGTCAGCAATCAAGGGACACATACGTTAATTATGTATATTTCAAAAGCAGGATAATGAATATGAGGTCCAGGTGTCCAGTATCAAAGTGGCTAACCCGTTTTTGCTTACACACTTTGTTCATACCAAAGGGACTATTACAACACTATTCCAAATCAATATCCCAAAGCCTCATTGAATTTTTCCATTAATTTATCTCATCTTCACTGGAAATAGTTAATAAACTATTAAGGAAGTGATGTTTTGTTATGATGAATGACACTCTTAAGTAAAATTTTCCATCACTCATGTCAACTGTTTTGAAAACTGTCGTATTTCACGTACCTGGTAGGGAATGTCAAGAGGGAGGAGGCAGCAGTAACTGAAAGACTTCCAGGATGTCTCAAGGACATGGCATCATGACACAGTACACATTCAAACCTCAGGCAAAGTTGTGGTCATAAATGCATTATGCGGTACATACATGGCAGGCAGAGATTTGAATTATTTAGTATTAGCTCTGCTAATTGTCTGATGCCTTAGGGATATGCATTCAAGTTACATTACCAGTTAAAAATGCGTTCAGCTGTTTACATAAACACAATTTTAGGAAAAGTCTACAATTTTACATTTGTAAGCAGAAATAAAAAATGTAAAACTCAGTGTTATCCAGCTAGCAACCAAGAATCATGGAAACAAATATACAATATACAGTATATATATATGGTTCTGTAAAGCTGTATAAATTGAATTTTATTTCTATGTTATAATATTAGGGCTCTGATGTCTTCATCTCTGACCGATTTTTCTGTTGGAGATACACATTTATTTAAAACCTCTTTTTAAAGTAATCTGTTAATGAAACACTTTAAGGACCTATGAAAGCTTTTTATTAGGTCAATTTTGTAAAGCAAAACCAAAATATTTTTTAAAAGTTGACAGTAATTGCTGGAATAATATTAATAGACACATACAATTCAATGTAAGTAAAAGATTTTTTTAAACTATGTAAAAATACATAGCAAGAAAATGAGCAGGGTATTCCTATCAGAGGGAGTCTCCCCGGCCTTCAGTTTTCCAGGAAATTGACCCATAGTCTGACTAGGGTAGGGATTCCATCAAGCCTTCTAGAAACTCTTTCTGGTCCTCTTCTAGAGTGATGTTATGGTGGGGTGGTTGTCCTTATCTCTCTGTGGACATTCCCAGCTGTTCTGAGAGACACATAGTCAGGATGCCTATGCTGTGCCGGCCTGGTGAGGCCAGGTGAACACTATAAATCAACTTTTAGAATACCAGTGCGTCTTTCCTTGGGAATATTTACCTCCATTTCACACATTCAAGCTGGGAATTTAGTGTCAATTCATTAGTTATTAAACGAAATTGAAAGGCTGTGTAGAATCAAAGAAACTACTAGTAGTTCTAGAGGTCTAACCAGCTCATGAAAGGAAACTTCAGACCTACCTCGAGTACTATTCTCACTTCTTTTAATTGACCTGTTGTTTTATTCAAATACTGTTATATTGATTATTTTAATGTAGAGGTGTATATCTTTATTGCAACTAATTATATAAAATATGGATATTTTGATTTTGAAGTGAATGATATAATATATAGCCTTAATAGAAGACTAGTCAAATTCTAACTTGTTTCCCACCTGTATAATTCCATGGAAACTGTAACTGCCGTGAATATGGTGAAAGAGAGTGAAGTCTATCAGTTTTATCTTTACAGCGGTTGGGAGTTTTAAACAAATAAGAGGGAAAGGGGTTTAATAGTAATTTGTAGAAAAGTAGATACCCCCTCTGTTGGCCTTGAGTCATGTGGAGGGCAAGAGAAATAATTTCCTGTTTTAGAGAACTTGAAGAAGAGTGTAACTATGAGAAGTAATTCAGGCCAAGGAGGTGAAGGAAGTGTTTGGAACAGAGAGTGGCATTACAGAGGAATTGTTTGATCACGTATATGGGTCATTAGAGGATGGAGCAGAAGGGTGTGTGAGAGAGAGGAAGGGTAATGGGATAAGATTAAGGGACAAACACAGCTCTCTGAAGATGAGAATCTATGTAATAAGGGAAAACATGCTGGCCTGGACACCTATCAATAACAGAAATAAGTATAACAATCACATTCTGCATGTCAAAATGACCATAGAATCAAAATGACTATATCAAAATGAAAAATCAAAAAGCCAAATACTCATAAAATATGATAGTATAGAAAAAAGATTAAGTCCACTCTGCATTTCCTAGCCCTAGGAAATGCAGAGTGGACTTACCCTGAGCTTCCTATCCACAGGTATAGGAGGTTATGGATTCAAGTTGTCTGATTAAGAGTTGCCCCAGGAAGTGTGGGCTAGGTCAGCTTTAGTTCAAAAGTCATTGTGGGTAGATTGGACTTTCAGAATTAAGTCATGGATCATGGATCAAATGAGATATTTTAAAATCAAAATGTGCCATAACCCCACTGAAGTCCTAAGGTAGATTCACTGCTGTGCTTCACTACTGGAAGCTCCCGGTCACTCTCCCTCATTCTTTGAAGGCTAGAGTTCCTGAATCACCGTCTTTCCCTACACATATGGCCCATGCAGCACTCTGATCACCTTCTTGTTGACCACTTTTCCTCCAACACTTCTTTATCCTCAGTCGCATACTCCCAAAGTCAAACTGCGAGCACTTTGTCATTAACTGTAAATGCATCACTTCCAAAATCTCAATTTCAAGCATTGCTTTTCTAAAGATACGTGTCTTCCAGCTCTAAGTAAAGCCAGTACAATATTTCCACTTCATTGAGAGCTCTAATCAGCTAAAATCTTACTCAGCATCTTATCACCTTTCTGCCTTCACTTACCATTTTATCCCAGCCTGGGTTCCTCAGTTGTCATTCTGGCAATTCCACCACAAAGGACTTTGGTTCAATTTGACCTCATTTTTTCTGCAGTGCTTAACTGGCAAATCTACATTCTTTGGCCTATACTGGGACAGACTAAAAAACACTGGAGGAAACTATACAAACAAACTGGTTTTTTTCTTTAAATGAACTTTAAATTTCCCTTTCCTTGTTTCATTATGTATTATTTGAGTTCAGAGGTATGTATATCTATATCTATATCTATATATCCATAATTTCTTTGACTTTTGAGTGGTGGTATTATTTCTGCATTATATCTTATTCCTCCATGTTGCCCAGAAGTCTCCCATATCATTTTCTCCTCAACCATTCAAATATGAGCTCCAAGTCAACAACTCCCCTGAAACTCTCTGATTTCCATATTGTTTCATCTAATGACCATTTCTCCATTATTATTAAACTTTACTTTTCATAGTTACTTTTAAAACCTTCTTCTTGAATCCTGAGAAGTAAAATCTCACTGCTTTTTAAACTATTGTTCTGGATCCTTCTCTACTGCCTGACTCCCAAATACTAAACTGTATCAAGACTCAATCTTAAATCTTATTCTCTAGCAGGTTCTCTTCTTGCATCATCTCACTCAAACCTGTGGCCTTTAATTTCATCTGCATGTGATGATTTCTAGGTAAATCCCACTCTGTACTTCAGACTCACTGTTAGCTATTTTGCATCTCAGCCTAAATATCTGTATCTCATTTTAATATGCTAAAAATGAAACTATTGCTTTCCCTTTCTCCTAACTCGTTCCTTTCCCCATCTTTTCATTAGTCATTGTGACCCTGTTAATCCCAATGCAGAAGCAGAAGGATCAGTCATGGTTCACAATTGTCTTGGGGCTTTCTGTCTGTTCACTTTTTAAAAAAAATCTCTCTACACTGGAAAGCAGTAAAAAGGAATGAGAAAAAGGACATTTTAAATCTTGTTTGGCTCAATAGCTCCAGCATCTAGTATAGCTTATTTTGCATACTTAATATTAAAAAATGTGATGAATAAATGCAGAGTTTTAGACAAATGAAAGCACAAGGATTTCATTACAGCATTGTATCATTGCATCTTATTTATTTCAACTTTACTGGCTTTCAAAGTCCTGTGGATATTGAACTGCAAGACACAAACTCATTTATTGATAATTCTCACAATAGATTAGTTGCTCCTTAGAAAGCTTCTATAAATCATAGTGTTCCATAACTTTGGAGCACTGGAAAATTACCCAATTGCAGTTATACTTGTCTCCTAGTACATTTTAGATCCTGGCTTTGCCATTCACAAGATGTATAATCTTTTTTTTTTCTCATTAATTTTTTTTCCAAACTGATGCAAAATATTTATTCCAAGTTAGTTATTTTATGCAGTAGTTTTCCCCCTCAACAGACTTGTGATAACCACATCTTTTAAATCTGTAAATAATGTTATCGAAATAATCTTAATCTTTGATATCTCACAAAAATGTATATTTTACAATCCACCATGAATATCAAGGCTGCAAGAATAACACATTTCCTATATCCAAATATTTTACAGCTGTACCCAGAAAGAAAAAAAAAAAAAAGGGAAAAAACCATATATGCTGGGTTAAGGGCTAACGTTACCCGAGCAGCCAGAAGTAAAATAAAGTATCCAAATTATTAGCATTAATTTAATACAATTATAACTTCAGTAGTCACTTTGTCATTGACAGTGATTGCTTGAGCACAGGACTGAGTGCCCCAAGGGCTGGTAGTAGAAGCTGCTGCTGCAGACCAGTGTCTCCTCCTCCCTGCCCTGCCAGCTCCCACATGTGTATCGCCCCATATATACCGTGTGTATGTATGTGTATAGTTGCTTTACAGTGTTGTGTTAGTTTCTGGTGTACAGCAAAGTGGATCATCTATATGTCTATATATAGCCCCTCTTTTTTGGATTTCCTTCCCATTTAGGTCACCACAGAGCACTGAGTAAAGTTCCCTGTGCTATACAGTAGTTTCACATTAGTTATCTATTTTATACATAGTGGTGAATCATCCGACTCCCCCCCCACCACCCCTGGTATCCATACGTCCATTCTCTACGTCTGGGTCTCTGTTTCTGCTTTGCAAATAAGTTCATCTGTATCATTTTTCTAGATTCCACATATAAGCAATATTATACCATATTTGTTTTTCTCTTTCTGACTTACTTCACTCTGTATGACCATCTCTAGGTCCATACGCGTCTCTGCAATTTGCACAATTTCATTCCTTTTTATGGCTGAGAAGATGTATAATCTTGAGTAAATCATTTAGTTCTTTTGTAAAAATGAATGATATAAAGAACAGTGAATATTAGATAATACATATAATGTGTTTAACATAGTACCTGGCAAATCGAAAATGCTATTACTATCACTTCTACTCCTACCACTCCTACTGTTACTATCATTATTATTATTACTACTACTACTATTATTCTTGGAGCTAATATTTCTTTCTAGCCATTTGTGTTCAAATAAGTAGACATAAATAAAAGAACAACCACACACAAATATATGACTTTCTTCTATCCTATAATTTAATTTTATTTAATATAATATAAATGTTATAAAGCTGCAGTATATATTTCATACTTTAACAAAAATAAGAAAATGAAATTCTAAAACTATTCTAAATAAGAAATTATGGAATTGTATTAAACTTGAGCTAAATTCCATTAAAAAAAAAATGGGCATAAACCTCCATAGGAGTATTTTGTCCATTTCATATCATAGTATACCATTTAATAATTAGGCAATTAAGAGTTTTAAATGTGATCTGGAATAGATTAATTGCTTTTCCCAAGTTACTAGTATGTGGATATAAATGCATTAATTATCTTTTTAAAAAATCATGAAAAAGTAAATACTGCAATTGCCTACCTAAAAAGTTATCCTCACTCCATTTTAGCAAAGGAAGCTCAATTTCTGATATTCTGAATTTTGTTTATTTTTAACCAATCTCAAACAGAAAGTGCTTAGTATCCATCTTTGGCCATTTTATATAAAGAAATACAAATAACATTTAGGTCATGCAGCCATTGATCTTCTGAAGGGCAAATGATGTCAGGCAGTACTTACACACCAAAAGAATTTAATTTTGTTTACTTCTTTAGCAATACAACTTGATGTCAACTACCATTTAGCTGGGCCAATAATATTGATATTTGATGTCAGTTCTTATTCATTACTGCACCTAGATGATGCATAAGTCAAAACTTTTAGATATATGGTGAAAAACACTGAAGCAGGTTCTATCTGGGGAAACTGGAGACAACAGCAGAACAGAAAATTAAAGCATGTGGAACATGACATTTTCATTTTATATAATATTTGATTTCAATAATTCCTACATATTAAAAATTAACTTCATATCTTTTAAACTAATGCCATAGTATATATTCTTAAACTAAATCTTTTAGAAAGTAACCTTCTTGCCCTAACATTTTGTGAAGGAAAAATAATTTTTGATAGAAAAATGTGACACAAACAAAAGTGAAGGATAAAAAGTTTGTGTAAGCAGATATTCAGAGATTAATTAGAGAATATTTTTAAGTGTAATAAATTGATAGAGGTTCTTTAGTTCTACTTTGTTTTGTTCTCAGAAATTTAACACTGCATATGACAAAGAAGAAACAATACATTTAAGATATTACCCTGTCGCCAAAGTTTAACCTTCAATAACTTCCCTAGTTGGATAGAGGTGATTTCTGCATTTGTAGTTTTCTTGATGGTTCCAAGAAAATTAGAAACAACATGATCATGCCATATTTCTTGACTTCTTCTTTGACTATGAAAGTGATAATTTTTTTTTTAAATTGTTTTTTTTTAAAATTTTATTTATTTATTTATTTATGGCTGTGTTGATAATTTGTGTGTATGTGTATATCTATATATCTATATATATACATATATAGATATTCTTTAGAGGACTTAAAATATTTTGGCATATATAAAAAGTTTAATAATGGAATTTCAACGTAGCTCTTTACTGAGCACCTACTATGTCCTGGACACTGCTCTAAATATTAAAGGTTCAGCAATGAACAATACCAAGTTCTATCCTTATGGACCTTATATTGTGGTAAGAACCAGAGACATTAAACAAGTAAACACATGAATAGTCTCATGAATAATAAGTGTTATCTATCCAGAATCAATTAGGGTAAAGAGTCATGAGGTAAGAATTGAAGCTTATAATGAAATGGTCAGAGAAGGACTCTCTGAGAGAATGACATTTAAGAAAACCATGCAATGATTTTAAGGAAAACTCAAGCAAAGGCAACAGCAAAGGCCAAGTTCCTGAGATGGTGGAGGTGTGGCAATGTTAGAAGAACAGGGCGCATGGAGTGGACAAGGATTAGATGAAGCAGGTGGAATATCTTACATCTAATAGATAATCGTTAACTTAGGTCGTTCTTATTGGTTAAATGTGGAATGGTTGAGGCCGTTTTAGAGTAACCTCATAAATGTTTATTTATACAAAAATGCCCTGGCTATGAGAAGCACAATAGATTCTTTTGGCTGAATAATACCTTAATATTTTTTACCCCATCGCCCTTGGCATAATTCTTGGTACAGAAAGTAACCAATAAATATTCATTGATTAGGAAATATTAGAAAGCCAACACAGGTCAGAACTCAAGTGGTATTTTAGAGGACATTCTTTGGACAATGTTTGCTGTGATATGATTAAATTTATTTTATCCTATTGATCTTAAAGTATTATTTTAAAATTTATGACACGTTTCAGATTGTCCATGTTTGTTTTGAGCATACAGCTGCCAAAAATTGTTCAAAATATATTTACTACTTTTATAAGAAACAGTGTCACTGCTCAGAGTATTTGGCCATTTAGGCAACTGGTCTTCCAGTACAATGAAGTCTTATTTAAGTGATTTTCACAGTACAAAAATGTTTTAAATAATATCAAAATATCAATATAAAATTATACATTTTTCTCTAGTCATGATTAATTGTAGTCAGTCTAAACTTGCTTGAGATTTAAAAAGTTTGAAAAACTACATGCATGGTAAATAGCATGAGTTTTTCAAGAGCTCGTTTTACATATATGAATAATGCCTAATGTATCATACATTATCCCTGAATCACATAATTAGAGCAAAAAGAATTGTCACACCAATTTACTCATAAGCATAATGACAAGAAAATTTAATTATCCCCTTTAATGTGATTTTCTCCACTTAATTTTGTGTTTGGGGGTGAATGTGACCCTATGAATCCATACTTCAAGAAGTAACTGCTATAAAGATGCAGACCTACTAGAGAATGGACTTGAGGACATGGGGAGGGGGAAGGGTAAGCTGGGGCGAAGTGAGAGAGTGGCATGGACATATATACACTACCAAATGTAAAATAGATGGCTAGTGGGAAGCAGCCACATAGCACAAGGAGATCAGCTCGGTGCTTTGTGACCACCTAGAGGGGTGGGATACGGAGGGTGGGAGGGAGATGCAAGAGGGAGGAGATATGGGGATATATGTATATGTATAGCTGATTCAGTTTGTTATAAAGCAGAAACTAACACACCATTGTAAAGCAATTATACTCCAATAAAGATGTTAGAACTCTTAGTAAGTGCTCTGTAAATATTTGTGGAAATGATTTAGGTGAATAAAAAAATCAAATCTTGTTCTAACAAGGAGAGAGACTGGTTTGACCGGATATTTCGCAGTCTGCGCAAAAGTCAGCTGTTAATGTGGACATCCAGGTTCCAAACCCCTCTCTGACCTCTAGTAACTGTAGCAGAAGACTCATATTTCTCTGATTTTCATTTCCTGCCTTGCCCCCTTCATTACTCTGGGAATATAGAAGGACTGGCGTTCTCCCTTGATGAAGGACAACAGATTAATAAAGTTAAGTGTCTACATCATTTAAATTGCCATCCCTGGTATATTTCAAGCGTAACATCAACTGTGACTAGTTTTTACTCTTCAGGGGGTCCTCTGATCTCCAGTTCCTTATGTAAATTAATGCAAAACTGCTCCAGTAGTATCACGTGCTATTCATTTCAAACTCCAAACGGAATGTGCTATTTCTTGATTTGGCAAATGGAAAGAACAGAGTGGCAGTGTGCTGAGTTACAGGTTAACAGAATATTAGTACAACCTGGGATGAAGAGCGCTGGGAAAGAAAGCATGGTGTTATTCTCAGGTCTGTTGAATCAAAGATTCATTTATATCTATTTTGTTCTCATGTATAAATCTCTCTAAAATGTAAAGTTATAGGAAAATATATTTTATTTCATTTAGGAGGTTTACAAATTATTTTCAACAGATGACTCCATATCTCATTAAGGGCTTAGGATCATGTCTTATCCATTTCTGTTTTGCATCTCTCCTGTCCTCTCTCCCTCACCACACTCCATTACCTGGAACTGGGTCATTCTAACACGGAACACTTATCTGGTAAATATTTAATCAATGACTAAATTTTATCAGAGTCCTTAAAAGAAATTTCATCATCTTTTAAAATTATGTACAAATTTCTTTCTTCAGCTCATCATAACAAATGAAAGTAGACTAGTGGAGGGATAGAAATGTACTATTCTGGGAAAAGGATGGCTTAGAGCAGCTTGATTAAATGGATCAAAAAGTAGTAAAAGTTTAGCAGTTGACAAACTGGTTTTTAAAAGCATTTGAATGTCCTTTAATTCACAAATTAGAAAACCCATTAGTGTGGGTTTTTTAGGAAGTAAGATTATCAGTGCAGGCTTCATTCAAATGTTAATTAATATGGGCATATGTGCTTTACTTAAAAATGGTTGTTTAGAGAAAATAAGTTCATGGGCAGAGGCAAAGAACTCTCAAGTTATAAGCATTTCAAGAAAATATATGCTCTGTATGTGTGTAGTATGTGTGTGAATTACTCAAGTGACCATATTAATTATACATATATGTGTGATATTATAATTGCTTAAACATTGGATGAGAATTCTATTGGCATGTGTTAGTTAAATCTTAAATTTATTTTCCAGTTTAACAGGGAAAGTGGCAAGAAAATATATAAAACTCTAAGCTCTATTCAGGCTTTTCATTGTCTGGCCATGTTCACTAATGAGCCACGTTCCCCTCCCCCTCCCCCAATATCTCGTATTTTTACCCTCAAATTATGCTAGTTCCAAGGTCACTATGCCAAAATTAAATAATAATGTGCATCAAAATTCAATTTAAAAGCTTTGAATAAAGACCTTCCATCTGATTTACATATGAATTTATTCCTGACTTTCTTCTTGTTTATCTAATGGATTTGAATTCAATCAGATTGAGTTTCTGATGCCAGCTACTGCTTACCGGGTATGTGAATTAGAAATAGCCTCAGAGGATCAAGATGGCAGACATGGAACTCACCTCCCCCAACAAACACATCAAAAATATATCTAGATGTGGAATAATTCTCACCGAAAACCAACTGGAAGCTGGCAGAAGATCTCTTATACAACCAAATCTTCAGGAAAGATTCCCATATAACCAGGTAGAAAGGAAAAAAAAAAAAAGGTATCAAGACAAGACCAGCACACTTGGAAGGTATCTGTGAAGAAGAGAAGGTTGATACGGGCAGGCCCTCACCCTGGGAAGCCCCCTTGCCTGCTGGGAGGTCTGCTGGGACAAGTGGAGGGACTTGAGGGGCCTGGACTCTGCTCAAGAGGAGTGCTATGTGCTGGCTTGCTAGCAGTCAGGACAGAGATACCCCTGCATTGATGGCTGCCACCTTGCTGCACTTCCCAGCCTGAAATGCACACCAACTGGGGACTGCTAGTGTGTGCAACAACTAGACAGTGAATCACAGGAGGATGGGCCCTAAGAGAGGACTCAGTCTAGCTGCACAGAGATAGCCTAGAGGGCCTGGGGTATGGGCACCATCCCCCAGCACCAGCCTAGCACTGGGTCCGGGATGAACACAATGGAGAAAAGGACACAACTTTGGGCTGCTTCTGGGCAAAACCATGGATGCACGGGAGGTGCATAGGTTTACTGTGACCACACGGGCCTCACTTGCTTCAGCACTCACCTCCTTTGGGACAGAGCATGCACTTAAGGACAACAGAGCCTTATTGAACCCAACACTCAGGGCTTCCACTCCAACAACTGGAGAGCAGACCTCAGCTTCTGACAGGGCTTTCAGCCATGGAACAAAGAGGAGGCCCCACCCAACATCCAGGGCAGGCTCTGGACACCACAACACCAATCACACCCACCAGCAAGGGACTAATGGCCATCACACACTGAGGAAGGATATGGCTGGCATCTATACCAAAAACAGCCCTTACACCAAAAATATTGGACTTACACAGTCTACACAGGGGTGCTCCCACATAAAAACACCCCTTCAAGACCACAGTAGATAACTGTTTCTCCTAAATTTATAGTGACAGAGAAAGTTAAATAAAATGAAAAAGCAGAGGAACTACTCCCAGTGAAAAGAACAAGAGGAGGAACCAATCAAAATTAGACAACTCAGTTGTGAAGATAAAAACCGATCTAGAAGCAATGAGTAGCAGACTAAATAACACACAAGAATGAGTAAGTGATCTGGAAGATAGAATAATGGAAATCACTCAATCACAACAGCAGACAAAAAGACAAAAAAAAAAGCAATGGAATAATATAAATATGCCATCCTATGCATAACAGGGGCTGCAGAAGGAGAAGAGAGAAAGAAGGGGATCAAAACTGTATTTGAAAAATTATTGTTGAAAACTTCCCAAACCTTAAGAAGGAAACAGATATTCAGGTACAGGGTACACAGAGCATCCCAAACAAGATGAACCCAAATAGACCCACACCAAGACATATCACAATTAAAATGACAAAAGTTAAAGATAAAGAGAAGATTCTAAAGGCAGCAAGACAAAAACGGAGTCAGTTACAAGGGAACCCTCATAAAGATATCAGCTGATTTCTCTACAGAACTGAAGGGAGTGGCGTAATATATTGAAAGTCCTGAAAGGGAAAAACCTGCAACCTAGGATACTCTACTCAGCAAAGGACATTATATAATGATAAAGGGATCAATGCAAGAAGAGGATATTACACTCATTAACATATATGCACCCAATGTAGGAGCACCTAAACATATAAAACTAACCAACAGACATAAAGGTAGAAATTGACAGTAATAAAATAATAGTAGGAGACTTTAATACCCTACTGACAGCAATGGATGGATCTTCCAGACAGAAACTTAATAAGGCAACAGAGATCCTAAATGACACAATAGACTAGTTGGACTTAATTGATATCTACAGGACACTATGTGCCCCCCCACCAAAAAAACCAACCAAACAAACAAAAAACAGAATATACCTTCTTTTCAACATTCTCTAGGATAGACCACATATAGGTCACAAAACAAGCCTCAACAAATTTAAGAAGGTAGAAATTATTTCAAACATGTTTTCTGACCACAACAGTATGAAAATAGAACTCAACCACGGGGGGAGGGGGGGCAACGAACACATGGAGACTAAACAGTATTCTCCTAAAAAACCAATGAGTCAATGATCAAAATCAAAAAGGAAATTGGAAAATACCTTGAGACAAACAACAGTGAAAGACTTTGCCTTCCAATGCAGGGGGTGCGGGTTTGATCCCTGGTCAGGAAGCTAAGATCCCACATGCCTCGCAGCCAAAAACCCAAAGCATAAAACTGAAGCAATATTGTAACAAATTCAAGAAAGACTGTAAAAATGATTCAATAAAGACTTTAAAAAGACATCAAAAAAATCTTAAAAACAAAAAAACAAAAAAACACAACCTTACAAAATCTATGGGATGCAACAAAAGCATTTCTAAGGGGGAAGTTCATAGTGATACAGGCCTTCCTCAAGAAACAAGAAAAGTCTCAAAGAAACAGCCTAACCTACCACCTAAAAGAATTAGAAAAAGAAGAACAAACAAAACCCAAAGTCAGCAGAAGGAAGGAAATAATAAAGATCAGAGAGAAAATAAAGATCGAAAAAGACAATAGAAAAGATCAATAAAGCTGGTTTTTTGAAAGGAAAAACAAAATTGACAAACCTCTGGCCAATATTACCATGAACCTCATAAATTCATTAAACTAATCTTGTTAGGTGCTAGGTATTTTTGTATTCCTATAAATATTCTTGAGCTTTTTTTCTGTTAAATTACTTAGAAATTGGTTCTTTCAGGTCTGCTCTTAAGATGTGTTAGGTGGGACTGGAGCCATTCTTAATCTAGAGTTAATTATTTCCCCATTTCTGAAGCAAGACACTTCTTTGTGCTCAAGTCCACACAGCCCCCCCGAATCTTGAACTTTTTCAGTCTGGCTACTGGGACAGGCACAATTCCCAGCCTTACGTGAGTGCCTTTCCCTGTTCCCTCTAATCATTTCAAGTGGTTCTTTTCCAGGCCTCTGGGTAGTTTCCTCAAATGCACATGCCAATCAGTACTCAGCTAAAGACCGGAGGAAACTGCTCTGCAGATCTCCAGGGTTCTCTCCTCGTGTACTCCGCTCTGCAAACTTGAGCTGCCTTGTTTCCCTGGACTCTCAGCTTTATCCCCTCAGCCTCGGAGTCAGCCATGCGCTGTCCAGTTCCCTCTCCTGTGCTGTGGACTAGTAACTATCAAGGCAGCATGTCACAGCAATCTTCTGTGGCTCACACCATTAGTTTCCTGTATCTCAGTGATTATTGACCTTTGTTGCCTCATGGACGGTGTCTTGCAAACTACTGTTTCCTGTATCGTGACCATTTTTTTTGGATTTTTCACACAGGAGAGTAAACCTGGTCCCTGTTACTCCATTCTCCATTGTGACTGACAGAGGGAGTCTTTTTATCATCTGCCTTTAATCAGAAGATATGTGATTATAATGATAACGACATTCTTTTTAAAATTTATAGTTAGCCCTTCCTCCCATAAAAAATAAAGGTTGACAGTGTGTCTGTAGTAAACCTGAATTATAGTCCTGATTGGACCATGGATTTCATGTGAAGGCTTAAACCAGTCCCTTAATTTCTCAAGCCTTCACTTTTCTAATCTGTGGGAGACTTTGATCTGGACAACCTTTATATTCTCTTTCAGAAATGTGTCTATAGTCACTAATGTTTTCTTTAGAAATTGAGAAAAGCTATTGAATTTGAATATATCAGTTAGAAGGCTTTTAAGGGAAACAAGAATGTGTTTTCAACATCAGGTCTTTCTGAAATTTGAATGATCCTTTTTGACTCCATACTTACTAGCAAACCCAACAGCAAAACTGAAATCTTTCCTTTGATGTACACAGCAATGCCAAACTGAAATAATTTAATATTGTTCTCTCTTCAGATATTAAGTACTAAGCTTTAGTTTTTACTTTATACCTCTTTGGTTTATTCCTTCATATTCCAAAAATCCTCTTGCCCTATTTTGACATTATAGTCAGCATGTTACTATGTAAATATATCATTAATGACTATTGCAGTGTGACAAGCCACATCACAAGAAAACATCAAGGGCCTACGAGACAAAGATCTCATACATGAATATCTGAAATAATGCCAATAATGACACTGAAAATGAAGTAAACTCACATGAGAGTCAGAAAATGTATCTCTAGTGCTTTTAGAAGTGGCTCATTGCCAGAGGCAGAATGCATTAATTTCATATGCCATGTTAGGGATTTTCCATTTCTCCTTGAATAAAACGTTAGTTTCAAAAACTGTCCTTAAAGTAGAAAGACTCTCACTGATTTGTTTAACCTTCTTCTCCCCTTTACCTTCAGAAATCCACTAATTTTGCACCATATCTGGTAGACAGGAAGTTGGGCTAATGTGTCCTCAATTCTACCAGAACTGTGCTTTCAATTTATTCAGCATTTGCAGAATGAAAGGCATTATGTTAGGTTTTGTGGGTGATTCAGCCAAGTAAAGTATTTAGTCCTGCTCCTTGATGAACTACAATATAATTAAAGAATAAAAATCTACACACAAAGTGGATAGCTATCTATCAACGTAATGTAACAAATTTTAAATACCAAAAATAGCAAATTAAAAATCAATGGGAATATCTGGCATAATTCTTGAGAGAGGTCAATCATAAGCATTAGGAGAAGTTTTGCTCTGATGATTCAGCTATGGAAATAATGATTCATTAACTCATTCATTTAAATATTTTCTAAGTGTATAATATAAGCCCCAAACAGAGTACAAAAGGTTTACAGTAGTACTATCTAGGTAAACTTTCTGTAATGATGGAACCGTTCTTTGTCTGAAGTGTCCAATATGATTGTGACTAGCTACATGAGAAAATGTCGATTTTAAATAAAATTAAATTAAATTTAAAAATTAGTTGCAGTAATTAACATTTTCAAGTACTCAGTAGCCAGTAGCATTGCACAATATAGGTCTAGAAGGAAAAGACATGCATGTGTACAAAAAATTGCAATTTGTTGTGTAAGTTTTATGACATGGCTCTTCAGGAGCAAGGTAAGGAATACCTTACGTTCCCTAGAATAATTTAGAAGAAGTTGTGTTAGAGCCAAGATTTAAAATATATTTAACAGAGAAAGAAATAGCAAATCAGCATCCTAGTCAGTAGAAATAGTGAGAAGAAAAGGATGAGAGCATAGTGTATTCAAGGAGTAGAGCAGAGTAATGTGTAGAGAAGTTGTGGGAGATGAGAGGCAGGAAGGAGGCAGGTCAAGGAGGGGCTCAAGTTTGTACTTTAGAAAATATTACTCTGTCATTAATTTTTTAACTATGGCATTATTGATATTAGGGACGAGGTAATTTCATAAATCCAGCAGTGGGGATGGGCTGCCCTGTGCATTATAAGATGTTAATCAACATCCCTGGCCTCTACTAACTGAATGCCAGTGGTAGGTGCCCCAGCTGTGATAATCAAATATGTCTCTAAATGTTGTCAGATGTCGTCCAGGAGGCAAAATCACCCTGGCTGAGAACCAGTTGTGAAAATGAACTGTAAAAATACATGGTTGAAGCAAAGTTCACTACATGTGTCTGTGTGTGAGATGAGGAGGACCTGAAATGAGGGATTTGTGGAGAGTGGAGGCCTACAACTGAACAGGATTGGAGAGGAGAGAGATGGAGAATAGGATGACAATCTCTGCTGACTGAATGGGATATGAAGCCTTTTATTGAAATGGAAAGTACAGCAGAAAGATCAAGTTTGAGGGAAAGATGAACTTGGCTTTGAATATGCTGACTTGTGATATCTGTGGAATATCCAAATAGTAATGTTCTGTGGGTATTTGAAAATAAAGATCTGGAATTCAAAATAGAGATGTCAATTGGACATGTAAATTTGGGAGTCATAAGTATATAGATATTGTTGAAATCATGGGAACACTTCTTTCTGCACCTAGCAATCTAGACTTAATGACAACTGTCATCATTTCCACCTGATCTCCAAATATAGTCCTATTCAATCCATTCAAACACATAGCCCAGTGTTGTTTTGATTTTTGTTTTTCTCCTGACTTCATGTAGAATCAAGGACTTTGAAGTCCAGCTACACCAGCCTATTTATGTTCAGTACTTCTGCCCGGAGGGCCTTGATCTCACTCTTCGCTTTTCTTGGATCACTCTTCTTCCTTTTGCTCTGAACTCAGAAGTCATATTTCTAGTGAGACCCTTCTTGACCAGGCTATTTATGCTTTAACACTCTTTCTGCCAGACATTCCATGTCTATATATATATTTTTTATTTCCCATAAATCCTATTAACATTTAACTTACCACATATTTTACTGATTTATTTAATTTATCGTATGATTCTCTCCAGAAGCATACAAGTTCCATAAGTCCAGGACTTCTCTCTGCTTTGTTCACTCCTGTTTATCTACCACTTAAATCAGTGTCTAACACCTAGTGAACTCCATCAATATTTCTTTGATGAATGAAGGAAGAAGTTTCCTACTGGTCCAGACAAGTTTGCCTGGGTTCAGTCAAATTCTTGCTAAGACTTATGGCACAAACTTGAAAACCACAGGAAAGTCATGTTTACTTGTTTTGTAGGGTCTCAGAGAGACAATTTTGTACTTAGGTACCTGCTTAACTCACTGAAACTACTGGCCTTCATTCTTTTTAACATATCAATATTTATGTTCAAAACACATAACAACTTTTTATATCATATGAAATTCATATTTCTCAGTGTGAGCTCCAAAAACTCTTCAGAATTTTTACACATTATTAACCTCGTCATAAATTCACCTAATTCCCCCTAGTGAAATATGTTAATCTCTGCTTTGTATTCTGACATTGTACCATTTTCAATACTAATGCCCTCCCGCTTTCTGTCCACTAATGTCTCTTCATAATCTGCACCTACTTAAAATGTCGCTGTTTCTAGAAAGCTGCATTCACTTAATGGACCTATCCTAGGACTGCATTCCTAGAGGAAAGCTTCTCTGATCCCACAGGCTTGGGTTAGGTGGTCAATTTGTACTAGAAATAACCCTTTATCTACTTCTGGCATTTAACTTTGCCTTTAACATTGTATTTGTATAGAGCTTATATCTATTTTATCTCTAGATCATGACCCCAAGCCAGGGACATAGTACAGCTCAGTAAATATTTGTTCCTTTATATACATTAATTGTCTTCATCTGTTTCTAATTATTCTTCTGCCTTGTAAATTAACACTTGCTTGCTCAATTTTTTCTTTGCTAATACATATTTGTTGTTATTCTGTTACAGTAATGTTAACTCTTTCAGGGCATTCTACCTCCATAACAGACTATGCTCTTTAAGCACTTAAAATGGGACTTTATGGGCTTCTATTCTCCAAAGCATCTAGGTCAAGGCATGCAAAAATCTTCCTTGCTAAACGTTTAAGATCTGGGACACTTGGTCAGATTGTCTGGATTTGAATCCTGGGTCTACATTTTATTAACAAAATGCCATTAGGCAAGTCGTATAGTATTTTAAGTCTCAATTTTCTCATCTGAATAATCTGGTGGTATAACCTAACTATAGAAATGAAGGATTAAATGAGATATTAAATAGAAATGACTTTGAATAGGTTATCGTGATTATGTGGTGCAGTGTTGTGTACTCTAGATGCTACGTACTTGTTTGAGATGTCCAGGTCCCGTATCCCTGGGGCGTGATTGGTGATTCAAGTTATTAATACCTAACTGATTGACAATGGCATAGGGAAGAAGTACGTACTGACAACAGCAATCTTATCAACATCTTTCCAGTGCTTTTTATTCCTTCCTTATTTAGCCTCACACTCTTTGAACATTCCCAATACTTACCTTCTGTTTCCATTCTAATTCCATAATTTCTTTAGCTTATTTGTGCCATTAAGGTACTGAGGGAAGAGTGTAATGAGCTAATGCTTAATGCTGCACAAGCCTGTCCTAAGAGAGACACTAATGTATCAGTACTAAAAATGTTTGAAATACTGATTTTCCTCCTAATGAGCCTAAACATTTTATTATAATTATACCTTAATACCAAACTGCAGGTCATTACCTTCATGTATTGAAAGCAGCTGATGTTTCTAGGGCTTAATGTATCTGCCATTTGCTTGATGACCCCTCTTTCTTGCCCATTTTACATAGTAGATATTTAGAAAATGAAAATTAGATCACTTGACAGGATCATTAATGAAAATTAGATCACTTGACTTGCCATCATATTGTGTATGATGGTTTGATTTCATTATTTATTAAAAAATATTTTTCTGATTATAATAATTAATAGATACTAGTTCCGTGAAATTTGAATTTTGAAAATGTGAAAAGGAACAAATAAAATAAGAATGATTCATCCTGTCACCTAAAGATAATCAATTATGATTTAGTCCTACCAATCTTATTTTCAACATATGTTTCTGTGTGTGTATAACTGTAAATAACTCTGTTTGCTGCTTTATTGCACTACCATATGTATGTTTTCCTTTGTATTAATAATCTTTGGAAATGCCATCCATAGTTAAATAATAGTTTAGTTATATAATTATATGTTACAGTTATATCTATATAAAGATATGTATATATACATGTGCTTCTGTGTATCTGTCTTTCTATCTATTGAACAATTAATTTCTTATGTTTCTACTGCCCCATCTTATACATAATATTGTGAGGAACATCTTTGTGAACAACTATTGATCTGAGTTATTCACTCACTTAAATGTACTCTAATGGAAGAATATATTAAATATATTTAAGCATTTGTGATATATTATGCTACATTATATATATTGGTTAAAATCGCAGACCCTGAAGTCAAATGACCTATGCTTGAATCCTCACTCCAAATTATTCTACTAAGATAATTTTAGGAAAATCACTTGATCTCAATTAGCTTTAGTAATAATTTTTTTCACTTAAATTTCTTTCTTTCTGATACTGATACTCCTTTGCCAGCTTCCTATTAATTAGTATTTAATAATTAAATTCTTTTATTTTTACTCTTTCTGAGTATTTTTTTTTTGAATTTTTGAATTTTATTTTATTTATTTTTTTATACAGCAGGTTCTTATTAGTCATCAATTTTTTTTTTAACATCTTTATTGAAGTATAATTGCTTTACAATGGTGTGTTAGTTTTTGCTTTAAAACAAAGTGAATCAGTTATACATATACATATGTTCCCATACCTCTTCCCTCTTGCATCTCCCTCCCTCCCACCCTCCCTATCCCACCCCTCTAGGTGGTCACAAAGCACCGAGCTGATCTCCCTGTGCTATGCGGCTGCTTCCCACTAGCTATCTATTTTACATTTGGTAGTGTATATATGTCCATGACACTCTCTCACCCTGTCACATCTCACCCCTCTCCCTCCCCATATCCTCAAGTCCATTCTTTAGTAGGTCTGTGTCTTTATTCCCATCTTGCCACTAGGTTCTTCATGACCTTTTTTTTTTTTTCCCTTAGATTCCATATATATGTGTTAGCATACTGTATTTGTTTTTCTCTTTCTGACTTACTTCACTCTGTATGACAGACTCTAACTCCATCCACCTCATTACAAATACCTCCATTTCATTTCTTTTTATGGCTGAGTAATATTCCATTGTATATATGTGCCACATCTTCTTTATCCATTCATCCAATGATGGACACTTAGGTTGCTTCCATGTCCTGGCTATTGTAAATAGAGCTGCAGTGAACATTTTGGTACATGACTCCTTTTGAATTATGGTTTTCTCAGGGTATATGCCCAGTAGTGGGATTGCTGGGTCATATGGTAGTTCTTTTTTTTTTGTCTGTTTTTTTTTTTTTTTTTTTAATGTCATAATATTGACATTCAGTCCAGTAATCCTCCACTGTAACAGCTCCTTTACTTTGCAGTGAAAATTGATTTGTATATTCTTTGCCTCTGAGTCCTTGTGGGATTTTTTTTTTTTTTTAATTCAGACAGAAAGTCACAAAAATTATACTCATCCTCATCAGTTCACTCAGTCCCATGTAATTAATTTTTTTTTTCATCTTGATCTTTTGTTAGCACTTTTATGAGTTCATCAGTTTTTCATTAGAGTTCTAAAAATGCTTATTCATTCAGTTCAGCAGTACAGTCAGTTACCAGAAACCTGTACTTGTCAGAGTCTTTTCCATGAATTTCTTGAAGATGAAACCCTTTTATAGGAACATATTTGCAAAATCATCAGAGTACACCCAGAACTGTCTGTAAATGACAAAAGACTTAAAAATGACCACGGTTAAAGATTTGATGAAAGTTCATAATAATGCAGTTGACAAGAAAATTAGTTATTTCTGAGATATACATTTTAAAGTAATAACTAGGATTATTACTTATAACATTATACCAGAACATATAAGATTTTTAGAAATTTCATGTAATGTCTGAAACATTTATATTAACATATTTCCATACAAATACAAATATAAGATTTTTAGAAATTTCATGTAATGTCTGAAACATTTATATTAACATATTTCCATACATATTTCCATACAAATACAAATATAAGATTTTTAGAAATTTCATGTAATGTCTGAAACATTTATATTAACATATTTCCATACAAATAACCCAATGAAAGTTTAGTATTAGTTGTTTTGTTTGTTTTTTTTATACTGCAGGTTCTTATTAGGCATCAGTTTTATACACATCAGTGTATACATGTCAATCCCAATCGCCCCATTCAGCACACCACCATCCCCACCTCACCGCAGTTTTCCCCCCTTGGTGTCCATATGTCCATTCTCTACATCTGTGTCTCAACTTCTGCCCTGCAAACTGGCTCATCTGTACCATTTTTCTAGGTTCCACATACATGCATTAATATACGATATTTGTTTTTCTCTTTCTGACTTACTTCACTCTGTATGACAGTCTCTAGATCCATCCACATCTCAACAAATGACTCAATTTCATTCCTTTTTATGGCTGAGTAATATTCCATTGTATATATGTACCACATCTTCTTTAGCCATTCGTCTGTTGATGGGCATTTAGGTTGCTTCCATAACCTGGCTATTGTAAATAGTGCTGCAATGAACATTCGGGTGCATGTGTCTTTTTGAATTACGGTTTTCTCTGGGTATATGCCCAGTAGTGGGATTGCTGGGTCATATGGTAATTCTATTTTTAGTTTTTTAAGGGACCTCCATATTGTTCTCCATAGTGGCTGTATCAATTTACATTCCCACCCACAGTGCAAGAGGGTTCCCTTTTCTCCACACCCTCTCCAGTATTTGTTGTTTGTAGATTTTCTGATGATGCCCATTCTAACAGGAGTGAGGTGATACCTCATTGTAGTTTTGATTTGCATTTCTCTAATAATTAGTGATGTTGATTTTCATGTGCTTCGTGGCCGTCTGTATGTCTTCTTTGGAGAAATGTCTATTTAGGTCTTCTGCCCATTTTTGGATTGGGGTGTTTGTTTCTTTGATATTGAGCTGCATGAGCTGTTTATATATTTTGGAGATTAATCCTTTGTCCGTTGATTCATTTGCAAATATTTTCTCCCATTCTGAGGGTTGTCTTTTCGTCTTGTTTATGGTTTCCTTTGCTGTGCAAAAGCTTTGAAGTTTCATTAGGTCCCACTTGTTTATTTTTGTTTTTATTTCCATTACTCTAGGAGGTGGATCAAAAAAGATCTTGCTGTGATTTATGTCAAACAGTGTACTTCCTATGTTTTCCTATAAGAGTTTTATAGTGTCCAGTCTTATATTTAGGTCTCTAATCCATTTTGAGTTTATTTTTGTGTATGGTGTTAGGGCGTATTCTAATTTCATTCTTTTACATGTAGCTGTCCAGTTTTCCCAGCACCACTTATTGAAGAGACTGTCTTTTCTCCATTGTATATCTTTGCCTCCTTTGTCATAGATTAGTTGACCATAGGTGCGTGGGTTAATCTCTGGGCTTTCTATTTTGTTCCATTGATCTATGTTTCTGTTTTTGTGCCAGTACCATATTGTCTTGATTACTGTAGCTTTGTAGTATAGTCTGAAGTCAGGGAGTCTGATTCCTCCAGCTCCATTTTTTTGCCTCAAGACTGCTTTGGCTATTCGGGGTCTTTTGTGTCTCCACACAAATTTTAAGATGATTTGTTCTAGCTCTGTAAAAAATGCCCTTGGTAATTTGATAGGGATTGCATTGAATCTGTAGATTGCTTTGGGTAGTATAGTCATTTTCACAATGTTGATTCTTCCAATCCAAGAACATGGTATATCTCTCCATCTGTTGGTATCATCTTTAATTTCTTTCATCAGTGTCTTATAGTTTTCTGCATACAGGTCTTTTGTCTCCCTAGGTAGGTTTATTCCTAGGTATTTTATTCTTTTTGTTGCAATGGTAAATGGGAGTGTTTCAATAATTTCTCTTTCAGATTTTTCATCATTAGTGTGTAGGAATGCAAGAGATTTCTGTGCATTAATTTTGTATCCTGCAACTTTACCATATTCATTAATTAGCCCTAGCAGTTTTCTGGTGGCAGTTTTAGGATTCTCTATGTATAGTATCATGTCATCCGCAAACAGTGACAGTTTTACTTCTTCTTTTCCAATTTGTATTCCTTTTATTTCTTTTTCTTCTCTGATTGCCATGGCTAGGACTTCCAGAACTATGTTGAATAATAGTGGTGAGAGTGGACATCCTTGTCTCGTTCCTGATCTTAGAGGAAATGCTTTCAGTTTTTCACCATTGAGAATGATGTTTGCTGTGGGTTTGTCATATATGGCCTTTATTATGTTGAGGTAGGTTCCCTCTGTGCCCACTTTCTGGAGAGTTTTTATCAGAAATGGGTGTTGAATTTTGTCAAAAGCTTTTTCTGCATCTATTGAGATGATCATATGGTTTTTATTCTTCAATTTGTTAATATGGTGTATCACATTGATTATTTTCCGTATATTGAAGAATCCTTGCATCCCTGGGATAAATCCCACTTGATCGTGGTGTATGATCCTTTTAATGTGTTGTTGGATTCTGTTTGCTAGTATTTTGTTGAGGATTTTTGCATCTATATTCATCAGTGATATTGGTCTGTAATTTTCTTTTTTTGTAGTGTCTTTGTCTGGTTTTGGTATCAGGGTGATGGTGGCCTCATAGAATGAGTTTGGGAGTGTTCCTTCCTCTGCAATTTTTGGGAAGAGTTTGAGAAGGATGGGTGTTAGCTCTTCTCTAAATGTTTGATAGAATTCACCTGTGAAGCCATCTGGTCCTGGACTTTTGTTTGTTGGAAGATTTTTAATCACAGTTTCAATTTCATTACTTGTGATTGGTCTGTTCATATTTTCTGTTTCTTCCTGGTTCAGTCTTGGAAGGTTATACCTTTCTAAGAATTTGTCCATTTCTTCCAGGTTGTCCATTTTATTGGCATAGAGTTGCTTGTAGTAGTCTCTTAGGATGCTTTGTATTTCTGCGGTGTCTGTTGTAACTTTTCCTTTTTCATTCCTGATTTTATTGATTTGAGTCCTCTCCCTCTTTTTCTTGATGAGTCTGGCTAATGGCTTATCAATTTTGTTTATCTTCTCAAAGAACCAACTTTTAGTTTTATTGATCTTTGCTATTGTTTTCTTTGTTTCTATTTCATTTATTTCTGCTCTGATCTTTATGATTTCTTTCCTTCTGCTAACTTTGGGTTTTGTTTGTTCTTCTTTCTCTAGTTTCTTTAGGTGTAAGGTTAGATTGTTTACTTGAGATTTTTCTTGTTTCTTTAGGTAGGCTTGTATAGCTATAAACTTCCCTCTTAGAACCGCTTTTGCTGCATCCCATAGGTTTTGGGTCGTCGTGTTTTCATTGTCATTTGTCTCTAGGTATTTTTTTATTTCCTCTTTGATTTCTTCAGTGATCTCTTGGTTATTTAGTAACGTATTGTTTAGCCTCCATGTGTTTGTCTTTTTTACGTTTTTTTCCCTGTAATTCATTTCTAATCTCATAGCGTTGTGGTCAGAAAAGATGCTTGATATGATTTCAATTTTCTTAAATTTACTGAGGCTTGATTTGTGACCCAAGATGTGATCTATCCTGGAGAATGTTCCGTGCGCACTTGAGAAGAACGTGTAATCTGCTGTTTTTGGATGGAATGTCCTATATATATCAATTAAATCTATCTGGTCTATTGTGTCATTTAAAGCTTCTGTTTCCTTATTTATTTTCATTTTGTATGATCTGTCCATTGGTGTAAGTGAAGTGTTAATGTCCCCACTATTATTGTGTTACTGTCGATTTCCTCTTTTATAGCTGTTAGCAGTTCCCTTATGTATTGAGGTGCTCCTATGTTGGGTGCATATATATTTATAATTGTTATATCTTCTTCTTGGATTGATCCCTGGATCATTATGTAGTGTCCTTCCTTGTCTCTTGTAACATTCTTTAGTTTAAAGTCTATTTTATCTGATATGAGTATAGCTACTCCAGCTTTCTTTTGATTTCCATTTGCATGGAATATCTTTTTCCATCCCCTCACTTTCAGTCTGTATGTGTCCCTAGGTCTAAAGTGGGTCTCTTGTAGACAGCATATATATGGGTCTTGTTTTTGTATCCATTCAGCCAGTCTATGTCTTTTGGTTGGGGCATTTAATCCATTCACGTTTAAGGTAATTATCGATATGTATGTTCCTATGACCATTTTCTTAATGGTTTTGGGTTTGTTTTTGTAGGTCCTTTTCTTCTCTTGTGTTTCCCACTTAGAGAAGTTCCTTTAGCATTTGTTGTAGAGCTGGTTTGGTGGTGCTGAATTCTCTTAGCTTTTGCTTGTCTGTAAAGCTTTTGATTCCTCCATCAAATCTAAATGAGATCCTTGCCGGGTAGAGTAATCTTGGTTGTAGGTTCTTCCCTTTCATCACTTTAAGTATATCATGCCACTCCCTTCTGGCTTGCAGAGTTTCTGCTGAGAAATCAGCTGTTAACCTTATGGGAGTTCCCTTGTATGTTATTTGTCATTTTTCCCTTGCTGCTTTCAATAATTTTTCTTTGTCTTTAATTTTTGCCACTTTGATTACTACGTGTCTCGGCGTGTTTCTCCTTGGGTTTATTCTGTATGGGACTCTCTGCGCTTCCTGGGCTTCGGTGGCTATTTCCTTTCCCATGTTAGGGAAGTTTTCGACTATAATCTCTTCAAATATTTTCTTGGGTCCTTTCTCTCTCTCTTCTCCTTCTGGGACCCCTATAATGCGAATGTTGTTGCGTTTAATGTTGTCCCAGAGGTCTCTTAGGCTGTCTTCATTTCTTTTCATTCTTTTTTCTTTAGTCTGTTCCGCAGCAGTGAATTCCACCATTCTGTCTTCCAGGTCACTTATCCGTTCTTCTGCCTCAGTTATCTTGCTATTGATTCCTTCTAGTGTAGTTTTCATTTCAGTTATTGTATTGGTCATCTCTGTTTGTTTGTTCTTTAATTCTTCTAGGTCTTTGTTAATCATTTCTTGCATCTTCTCAATCTTTGCCTCCATTCTTATTCCGAGGTCCTGGATCATCTTCACTATCATTATTCTGAATTCTTTTTCTGGAAGGTTGCCTATCTCCACTTCATTTAGTTGTTTTTCTGGGGTTTTTTCTTGTTCCTTCATCTGGTACATAGCCCTCTGCCTTTTCATCTTCTCTATCTTTCTGTAACTGTGGTTTTTGGTCCACAGGCTGCAGGATTGTAGTTTTTCTTGCTTCTGTTGTCTGCCCTCTGGTGGTTGAGGCTATCTGAGAGGCTTGATGGGAGGCTCTGGTGGTGGGTAGAGCTGACTGTTGCTGTGGCGGTCAGAGCTCAGTAAAACCTTAATCCACTTGACTGTTGATGGGTGGGGCTGGGTTCCCTCCCTGTTGCTTTGGCGGTCAGAGCTCAGTAAAACCTTAATCCACTTGACTGTTGATGGGTGGGGCTGAGTTCCCTCCCTGTTGGTTGTTTTGCCTGAGGCAACCCAACACTGGAGCCTACCCGTGCTCTTTGGTGGGGTTAATGGCAGACTCTGGGAGGGCTCATGCCAAAGAGACCTTCCCAGACCTCTGCTGCCAGTGTCCTTATCCCCACGGTGAAACAGAGCCACCACTCGCCTCTGCAGGAGACCCCCCAACACCAGCAGGTAGGTCTGGTTCAGTCTCCCCCAGGGTCACTGCTTCTTCCCCTGGGTCCCGATGCACACATTACTTTGTGTGTGCCCTCCAAGAGTGGGGTCTCTGTTTCCCCCAGTCCTGTCAAAGTCCTGCAATCAATTCCCACTAGGCTTCAAAGTCTGATTCCCTAGGAATTCCTCCTCCCGTAGCCGGACCCCCAGGTTGGGAAGCCTGACGTGGGGCTCAGAACCTTCACTCCAGTGGGTGGACTTCTGTGGTATAAGTGTTCGCCAGTCTGTGAGTCACCCACCCAGCAGTTATGGGATTTGATTTTACTCTGATTGCGCCCCTCCTACCGTCTCACTGTGGCTTCTCCTCTGTCCTTGGACGTGGGGTATCCTCCTTGGTGAAGTCCAGGGTCTTCCTGTCAATGATTGTCCAGCAGCCAGTTGTGATTCTGGTGCTCTCGCAAGAGGGAGTGAGAGCACGTCCTTCTACTCCGCCATCTTGGTTAATCCTCCCATATGGTAGTTCTATTTGTAGTTTTTTCAGGAACCTCCATACTGTTCTCCATAGTGGCTGTATCAATTTACATTCCCACCAACAGTGCAAGAGTGTTCCCTTTTCTCCACACCCTCTCCAGCATTTATTGTTTCTAGATTTTTTGATGATGGCCATTCTGACTGGTGTGAGATGATACCTCATTGTAGTTTGAGTTTTTTATTTTTGCCACTGTTCTTATTTTAAAGTTTCTCTTGTATTTTGCAAAAGATTGTATTTTCTGTTTTTCTAAACATTTTTTTGTCTATTTTAATTGTTAAGTATAGCCTATTTATGTGTGTGTGTGTAATTATTTGTATGTTCATTGTTATTGATATCGCAACTTACTGTGTTTCCCATTTATTTTTTTCTTTACTTCTTTTTAACGTATTTCTTATTTTTTTTTAAATTAAGATTAAAGTTAAGGTTAGATTAGGATGATTAGAGTTAGGATTTGGTTTGGGCATTTCTTTTTTGTAGCAAACAGTTAACTAACATTGACTAAAGTTTCTTGATTTTTCAATATCTGTGCTGACCATTATATCACCTGGCAATATAACTATTAATAGTTGTGGCAAAATATAATTATTAATAGTTTTTTCCATAAGATGTTTATATTTAAACTTTTATAGTCTGAATGTTTAAAATACATTTAGTCCAGAGTCATATTTAGCTAAGTAAACAAATTTAGATTGAATTTTATTTTCCCATACGATTTGGACATTATTCCACTAATTCCAACATCTAGTTTTTGTTATCAATCTAATTGTTTTACTTTTATAAATAATATGTAATTTTTCTCTTGTAGATCATTTTTTTCATTCATAATGTTTCATACTTTCATTACTTGTTTCTAGGTGTGTTTTATTCTTATATATCATGCTCAATACTTGGAGTGCACTGTTATTTTTAATATAGCTTCCTTCAATTTTGAAAAAGTTTCTGTTATTATACCTTCAAATACTGCTCTTCTGCCTGTCTGTACATGCTCTTCTTTTGTAATATATTGGAATATCCAGCTCCGTACTCCCCTACATCTCTTACGGGTCTGAATGCTTTCATCTTTTTATCCCTACATATGCAGTCTAGCTGAATTTCCCAGTACAATCTCCAATTCACTAACTCTCTTTTCAACTTTGTCTATTCTAAAGTACTTCCTATCTATTGAGCCTTTTGTTTTCAATGATTAATGTTTCAATTTTCTTGTTTTTTTCACGTCATTTTCGACTGTTTTGGTTTCATTTCCTTTTCTTTAATGAGTATTAATTTTTCATTAACATCTTTGAGATTCATACTTATTTTAAAATATTTTTCAGTCTTTTTGTAATTTTAATGCACTCAGATTAATTTTATTTCCAATTATTGACAGGCTTAATAACTTTAGATCTCTTTACCTGTCACAAAAAAAATTGTAGCTACTTTTGAGTAGAGTAAGAAAAGTGGTTCTCTCTTTTTGCTTCTTTATCTCTCTTGCTCTCTATTTGTGCTTACTCTTTCACAGCTTTCAGTATTGTAGCTATTTCCTTTGTCTCCCAGGCCAATAGCCTCAGGGTATCCTAGAATAAGTCCTACATTTATGATTCAGGAATCCTGCCTTCTAGGATTGAAAACCACTGAGCAAGTTATTAGCATGTATTACTTGGTTCAGATCCAAGTTGCAAGACTGTGTATAACTCCAGATTCCTTAAATATATACCTTCAAATAAATTGCAGCTTCAAACAGCATTTGAAAGCAACTTTTGTCAGCTTCATATTTTCAAGAAAACTTACAGTATCCATGGCTTTAACGATATGTAGGCTTTTATCTCCCATCTGACACAAAGTACCTTTAGTCTCTGATACCCTACAGAAGCTGAATAACTAGGGCCTGCTCCTAAACCCATAGCCCAGAAGCCTATGGTTTTATTTCTAGTCTCTACTTTATGTTTCTATTCTATTTTTCTGTAATGAGTATTATTATTTTTATTATTCTTTATCATTCTTTGAGATCTTATAGTTTTAAAACTTTGGTTCTTTGCTTTTTTTTAATATAAATTTATTTATTTATTTATTTTTGTCTGTGTCGTGTCTTGGTTGCTGCATGCGGGCTTTCTCTAGTTGAGGCAAGTGGGGGCTACTCTTTGTTGCGGTGCGTGGGCTTCTCATTGCAGTGGCTTCTCTTGTTGCGGAGCATGGGCTCTAGGCATATGGGCTTCAGTAGTTGTGGCACACAGGCTCAGTAGTTGTGGCTCGCGTGCTCTAGAGCACAGGTTCAGTAGTTGTGGCGCACGGGCTTACTTGCTCTGCAGCATGTGGGATCTTCCTAGACCAGGGCTCGAACCCATGTCCCCTGCACTGGTAGGTGGATTCTTAACCACTGTGCCACCAGGGAAGTCCCTGAGATCTTATACTTTTAAAAATAAATTTTTAGGCAAACTTTCTCTTTGAGACACATTGTAGAGCTTAGTGATTAGTGCATATTCTAGAGCCAAACAAGTCCAAATCCTGGCTCTTCCTCTTTAAACTGCATAGGTGGTGTCCAGGTAATTAAGTTTCCTGTGGCTCAATTTCCTCATCCATAAGATGGGAGTGTTAATAGCAACCTATTTCATAGTAGTTTTTTGGTTTTCTTTTTGTTTTTTTAAGATTACGGGATATTTGTATACAGGTTTCCCCCACTATCCAAAGTTGAGCATTCCTTCAAAAACTTGCATAAGCCAAAATGGCATAAAGCAAAGAAGCAGTTAACTTTTTTGTAAATGTGAAAATCCTCTTTGGATTTCTTTCAGTTAGCAAAAGCAGGAAATAATGTAGATCTTTCATAAAAGAGAAATAGTGTAAAGCAAACTTTTGAAAAGTAGAGAATACCTGTATGTGTGTATAATACCTGCATATGTGTATATAAATGCTCAGAACCCTGAGTGGCCCATGGTAATTACTCAGTTAGTATTAACTATTATTATTTTTTGTCTCATTTTATAACTCTATTTTTAAGACCACCTCAACTAGAAGTCCTTCAATACACTATTTAATTTTTCTAAAATTTATTTAGTTGAATATTGTGAGATAGGATTAAATTTTGACTCATCATATAGTTCTGAGAATTAGCTGTGACATTATTTATGGATTTACTATAAGATAAATTATAATGCAATATGCAAATGTATAATTTTCCTGAATTTATTTTAAAGTATCATTAAAGAAAAAGTAATATATTTGATAATTTAATCTGAAGAATATATACCTTTTATTCTTGATAATTTAATTATTTGTAATTATTGTCCACATTTAAAATATTAAAGGATTTTCCACCCAGATTACTCAGAATTCCTCATTACAAAAAATATACACAGAGCTTAACCTGCTGGGGTATTATCAGCACCTAACTAACGTGGGGGAAGGGAAATAAACAATTACAGCTGGCTTGCCTTACACATGGGAGAACGGAAAAACCCAGTTCCAGCCCACTCTAGCCAACCTGTTCCACCTAAGAGGGAGAGAAAAACTGAGAAATACTTATGAAGTTCATGGTCCAGAGGCATAGGCTCACTAAAAGACTAAGACCTAATCATAGGACTATAGAACACTTACTTGCCCCACCCCATACTTCATAACCACATTACTAAAGGCATATTTACAGCAGTTTCTTTTACCTGGTATATCATGTATGACCATCAAGAAAAAATTACAAGAAATACCAAAAGCCAAAAAACATAATTTGAAGAAACAGAGCACGTGTCAGAACCAGACATGACAAGATGTTGGACCTACCAGACCAGGAATTTAAAACATCTATGATTAATATGCTAAGGGCTCTCATGGATAAAGGAGACAGCATGAAAAAAACAAATAGGCAGTGTAAGCAGAGAGATGAATATCCTAGAAAGAACCAAAAAGAAATACTAGAGATAAAAGCAATATAACAGAAATGAAGAATGCCTTTGATGGGCTTATTAATAGGCTGAACACAACTGAAGAAAGAACCTCTGACACAGAGGATATATCAATAGAATCATCAAAAACCAAAACAAAGACAAACCCCAAAAACCAAAACAAAACAGAACATCTAAGGACTATGGAACAACTACGAAAGGTAAAGCATACATGTAATGGGAATACCAGAAAGAGAAGAGAGAATGAAACAGACAATATATTTGAAAAAATAATGACTAAGATATCCTCAAACTAATGTCACACATTAAACCACAGACCCAGGAAACACAGAAAATACCAAGCAGGATAAATGCAAACAAAAACAAAGGAAACAAACAAAAACCCCTAGATCTATGTATATCATTTTCAAACTATAGAATATTAAAGATAAAGAAAAAATCCTGAAAGAAACCAAGAGGGGAGTGGCTCACATATAGAGAAATAAAGATAAGAATTACATATGACATCTCCTCAGAAACCATGCCAGGAAAAAATGGAGTGAAATATTTAAAGTGCTGAAAGAAAAAACACCAACATAGAATTCTTTACCTTGTGCAATTTTCCTTTAAAAGTGAAGGAGAAATAAAGGCTTTCTCAGATAAACAAAAATTGAGTGAATTTGTTTTCAGCAAATCTGCCTTGAAACAAATCTGATAACCTAGATGAAATGGACCAATTTCTTAAAAGACACAATTTGCCAAAACTCACACGAGGAGAAATAGACAATCTAGATAGGCCTATATCTATTAAAGAAGTTGAATCATATTACCTTTCCAAATAGTTAATGCACTTCCAAAACAGAAAACACCAGTCCCACATGGGTTCACTTGTGAATTCTACAAACTAAGGAAGAAATTATATCAATTCTCCATAATCTCTTTCAGATAATAGAAACAGAGGGAATACTTCCTAACTCATTCTGTGATCAGCATTACCCTACAACTGAAATCAGAGAAAGACATTACAAGAAAAGAAAACCACAGACCACTATTTTTCATGAACATAAATACAAAAATCTGCTACAAAATGTTTGCAAATTGAATCCAATGATGTATAAAAAGAAGTAAAAACTATGACCAAATGGGATTCATCCTAGGTTTGCAAGGCTGGTTCAACATTTGGAAATCAAGTAATGTAATCCATCACATCAATAGGGTAAAGATGAAAAATTCCATGATCATATCAATGGACGCAGAAAAACTATTTCACAAAATACTATACCTATTCATGCTTAAAAATTCCCAGTAAATTAGGCATATAAGGGAAATTGCTCAACTTGGTAAAGAATATCTAAAAGGAAACTTACGGCTAACATTATTCTTAATGGTAAGAAACTAAAGGTTTCCCACTAAGATATCAGGTACAAGGCAAGGATATTTCCTCCCACCAGTCCTTTTCAACATTGTACAGGAAGTTATAGATAATGCAATAAGACCAAAAAAAAAAAAAAGGGAATAAAGTTACACAGATTGAGAAGGAAAAACTAAAACTATCTTTGTTCACAGATGATATGACCATCCAAGAATTAATTTTAAAAAACAAGTAAAAAGGAAAAAAATATAGAAAGAAAAAAGAAACAAACAAAAAACCTCCTGGAACTAATATGTGATTACAAGGTTGCAGGATGCAAGGCTAATACACAAAAGTCTATTGCTTTCCTATACACCAGCAAGGAAAAAGTGGAATTTAAATTTTAAAACATAATGCTATTTATATTAGCACCCCTAAAAATGAAATATTTAAGTATATCTAACAAAATATGTATAACATCTATATGAGGAAAACTATAAAACATTGGTGAATGAAACAAAATAACTGAGTGAATGAAGAGATACTCCATGTTAATGGAAACGAAGACTCAATATTGTCAAGATGTCAGTTCTTCCCAGCTTGATCTGTAGATTCAGTGCAATCCCAGTAAAAAATCAAGAAAAGGTATTCTGTGGATACAAACAAACTGATTCTAAAGTTTAGATAGAGAGGCAAAATGATCAGTGATTGCCAGGGGTTGGGCAGGGGTAGTATGGTGGGATAGGTGAGTACAGAGGATATTTAGGGCAGGGAAAATACTCTGGATGATGCCATAGTGGTGGGTATATGTCATTATACAATTGTCTAGACTCATGGCATGTGCAACACCAGGAGTGAATTGTAATAATACAGACTTTGGGTAATTATGATGTATCAATGTAGGTTCATCAAATGTAACAGATTTGCCACTCTGAAGGAGACGGACGTTGTAAATGGGGGAGGCTATGTGTGTGTAGAGGCCAAGGGTATATGGAAAATCTCTGTATCTTGCCTTTAATTTTGCTGTGAACCAAAACTATCCTAAAAAACTACAGTCTTAAAAAATATATAGGGCAACTTTTTATAAACATATCTCCCTATTCAGTCACTGCACCATATGTATTGTATACTTTTAATCAGTGTAACGACAGTATAGTATAAACTTTTCCATGTTTTACATTGTTTCTGTAATTGTTCTTTTTATGGCTTTGCAATAATTCATCTAGGGTATTTATTCATCTGCAATTATTTATTGAACATTTATTGGGTTCTATTCCAGGTCATGGGAATGTACTGCTAAGCCAAAGTACCTGCACTTACAGAGTTTACAGCATTCTCATGTGTGCATAGTTGATATATAATCATTCATTTAATTTTCTATTATGTTGTATAACTCTGAGAAGAGAACAATTATATATATTGTTTTATTCAGCCTTGAAGAACCTTTGCAGAAGAAGTAATGTCACGACCCTAAAAATATTTTGCTTATCTAGATGTTCTGTAAATTCAGTTTCCAAAAAAAGATGGGAAAGTAAATGTGTGTGTGTGTGTGTGTGTGTGTGTGTGTGTATATATATATATATATATATATATATATATATATATATATATATACCTTTTTATATATATATATATATATGAACATAGTGTGTTGAACCAAGAAAATACTTAGCTGATTTAGCTGATTCATCAGGATGAAGGTACAAAGTATAATCAAATTGGACCTTTTTTTTTATAATAAATTAAGATTCTATATATTTCTTCTTGATATACAATATAAAGATATAAGGAATCTCATATAGAATATTACTCCATGACATTTCTTACACTACCTGAAAAATAGCCTCTTAACCCCAAACTTATGGTAATGCCCAAACTTGTAAAATCTGTTTTTGTTTTTGTTTTTTTTAACACTTTTTATTTATTTATTTTTTAACATCTTTATTGAAGTATAATTGCTTTACAATGGTGTGTTAGTTTCTGCTTTAAAACAAAGTGAATCAGTTATACATATACATATGTTCCCATATCTCTTCCCTCTTGCATCTCCCTCCCTCCCACCCTCCCTATCCCACCCCTCTAGGTGGTCACAAAGCACCGAGCTGATCTCCCTGTGCTATGCGGCTGCTTCCCACTAGCTATCTATTTTACATTTGGTAGTGTATATATGTCCATGACACTCTCTCACCCTGTCACATCTCACCCCTCCCCCTCCCCATATCCTCAAGTCCATTCTTTAGTAGGTCTGTGTCTTTATTCCCATCTTGCCACTAGGTTCTTCATGACCTTTTTTTTTTTTTTTCCTTAGATTCCATATATATGTGTTAGCATACTGTATTTGTTTTTCTCTTTCTGACTTACTTCACTCTGTATGACAGACTCTAACTCCATCCACCTCATTACAAATACCTCCATTTCATTTCTTTTTATGGCTGAGTAATATTCCATTGTATATATGTGCCACATCTTCTTTATCCATTCATCCGGTGATGGACACTTAGGTTGCTTCCATGTCCTGGCTATTGTAAATAGAGCTGCAATGAACATTTTGGTACATGACTCTTTTTGAATTATGGTGTAAAATCTGTTTTTGAAAATTATATAAAGCCATAAGTTATGTTTATATTAAGGAATACTATAGGTTTATGAAAATAGTCTTTTAATCATTCATTTAAATTATAAATGACATCATTAGCATCCTAGTTTTCTCTTTTTCTTTCTTTGTTTTATAACATATAAATATGCTTGGAACCACTGTGCAGAGAGATAGCTCAGTCTGCTTGTCTTCCTGCCACTGTTGGTATCAAGTTTGCGTAAAAGGTGCCTCTGGCAGTGCTCTGGATCCACAATAGCACAAGATTTATTTCTTCCATATTAGATTATTACAAATTTCACTTGTTTCCATTTTTTATTTATAAATAGTGCTACTTTAATATTTTGATCATCTGTTTTTAAACCTTACAGTAAATTTCAGAAGTAGCCTTAAAAGTTTCAAAAGTATGAACCTTTGTGATCCTTGATATGTACTGCTAAATATTTTTCCAGTATATTTCCAGCAGCCTAGATGAAGCTAGTTTGGTTTTATGTTGTTCTACTCTAACTTATTAACTGCATGTCCATATGGATTTTCTCACTAGGATCTTTAAGTTGGAAATGGGAAGGCTTAAAAGGGGCAGTCAGGAGTTGTGACTATTCACTTTCATCTCAACTGTATCCTTTGTCCATTTTCCTAAGTTCCACTTGCTTTGTTTTACTATTTGAGTCTGTGATAACCAAAAAAAAACAAAATTCTGAGCTTCAGCTCATTTACCATATTTTGGAAAAAAATTCATTACAGTTGCATGTAGTCAACATTGATTACTCTCTACTCCCCTTATATTCATTTTTTATTCATATATTATTCTATGATTTATTCAAGATCAAATGCCAAACATATCACAGGAACTGAGCCGGGTGCTGGCAATTCAGTGTCACAAAAACAACCATCTGTCTGAATCCGAACTTCTCCGAGAACTTTCAGTGCAACCATCTTTATCACCTTTCCTCCTCAGCCAGTACTGGTACCAATGACGTAACCAGAATTACATTTTAGATAGTTTTCCAAAACTCTTGAGTTTTTACTTTCTTTAAAATTGTCACAATTCCACCTTTCTCCAAAAAACATTTTCTTTGAAATCTTTCTTTCTTGGTTAGGTTAAGTGCCTAACTATAACTAGTCTTTGCTTTCTTACCTGACATAAATTCTAGATAAAACATTTGTTTTTTCCCCAGGTTGTCAGCTAATTCCTTTTCCACACACTCCATCTTCAGATCCCTCAAAATTCACAATGTGTGGTTTAGATTAATAATATTTTAATATTCTTCTTCCCTATGGAAGGAGAATGGCAAATGGTTCCAGTTCACCTGAGACTGGAGGAGGAGGCGTACAAGATCTTGATATTCCAAGTTTTTGGTTTTGGATTCTCTGCATCTTTTATCTCTTTCTTTTATCTAACTGATTCAGAACCATCAGGGTTAGAATCAATATTACCTTAAGACTGCTGTGGAAGTACTTGGACTAAAGTAAAACTTCTAGGTAAACTCCCATGAGGCATTCATCATCTAGTGGTTTAACAAATACATTTTTTAAATTGTTTTATTATTTTATTTTATTTTATTTATGTTTTTATTTTTGGCTGCGTCGGGTCTTAGTTGCGGCACACGGGATCTTTGTTGAGGCATGCAAGATCTTTCATTGTGGCACACAGGCTTCTCTCTAGTTGTGGTGTGCGGGTATTTTCTCTTCTTTAGTTGTGGCACTCAGGCTTAAGAGCACATGGGCTCTGTAGTTTGCAGCACACGGGCTCTCTAGTTGAGGCGCTCAAGCTCAGTAGTTGTGGTGCGCGGGCTTAGTTGGGCTGTGGCATGTGGGATCTCAGTTCCCTGACCAGGGGTCAAACCTGTGTCCCCTGCATTACAAGGTGGATTCTTTACCGCTGGACCACTAGGGAAGTCCCAACAAATTTTTTTTTTAGTTCTTGTATGCTCCAGGTACTACGATAGGCATTGCATTTGCCTCTCTGGTTAACTGGAAGTATAGCTACCAAGTTATCAAATCTGAACACAAACTTATTTCTACCACTTTATAAGTTATTATATTTGTTTTACCATAATGCATATATTGTCATGAATTTTAAGTTCCTTGGGAAATGGAAAAGTTTGGCTATATGGCGTTAGTTATTCAAAATTGTTTAAAATACTATCTACTATTTATTAATAAATCATTTAGCACAGCACTTGGTTATTAGAAACATTTAATAAGTATTGAATATTATTATTTTAGTATTATCAAACTGTATTAATTGATTTTTTGACAGTGGTAAAAATTAAATATAAAAATATTAAACCCATTTAAGTACTAATTTTCACCCAGAAAATGATGGACTATTTTTTAATTTTTAGTATATTTCCTAAAAATTTAATATTCAATGGTATAAAGCACACTTTAAGATTGTCTTTGTTTCATAGAATCTAGGCAAGAAAAGGACATGAAGTCTATAACCTGACTTTAATGAGAAGTGCCTTCAGATTAAATTCTGACTAAAATTTTTTCTGTACTCACAGTTGAAAAAAGATTCCATTCTGTGACTTGTGAAAGATGTTTGAAAACCCTTATCGCTGGAAAGAGTTCTTTATAATTTCTAACATTAATATTCCCTATAATCCTGAGAACTGTTCTTTTCTAAAAATTAAATTCACTGATTCTTCACAATTCTCACAATACACATTTACATATTTGAAAACATTCCAAGTTCTCCATGTTCTTTTTAAACCGTAAAAAAGATTAAATATCCCATTTATTAGCTTGAGGAAAAGGTTATTGTATTGCTTTGCCAGTAACAGCAGTTACAGAATTTTAAAACTAGTGGCATTTGTTGTACTACCAGAGTATTTAAGGAAAAAAACAAAAAATCCACTCGGACTGTAATGCACTATGCAGTTGTTTTTTGTTTTTGTTTTTTTTATAGAAAGGGTAGAAATCAAGGAGTAAATGAGAAAAAAAGTATGCGAGCTAGTTCAAAATGATAATAGGGAAAATTGTATAATAATCAAGTTATTATCTTTAACATTTTAGAATATTTAGGAGGAAAATAATGAGAGGTTGATTTTTGACTAGACATTAAAAAAATTAAGCTGGATCTGAAAGGGAAACTGTATATCGAATTGGAAAGAGTATAATGACTTATAAACATTGTACATAAACCTGATGTGGCCAGCACTCATATTTAGTTGGTCAGTGGACACAGAAATTAAATGACAGAATGATGGAAGCCCTCTTACTCATCACTATATCCCAGTCTCTGACATGAGGTAGCTGCTGAATAGATATCTCCTGAGAGGCCTGCAAGAGGAGTATAGACAGACCTTGAACTCCAAACTGATGCACCTGGGCTGGTACTTCTATACTGGGAAAATATCCACCCCTGTTTCCATAATACTTGAATCCATCCACCTTTCCTTTTGTTTTCCATTCCCTTATCCAATTACCTTCTTCCTTTTTCCACTACATGTTAAAAAATAGCCCCAAATATTTCTAATAATTTTGTCTAACAGAACACAATAAGCACTGCTTCCTTGCAATCAATTTTACCTGGCCCCAGTGATTCTACCCACTATGATAAAACTCTTCTTTCCTGTCCATTTGTTTTCCTGCCTCTGTTTTTATTTTTACTCTGAGTTATAAATTATCAATACTAACTAATTACAAGCATATAAAGTGAAGTGTGCTTTTAGTGCAATATTTTACATATACAGTTTTTATATGTAGATCACATATCATATATGTGATACGTGTATATTTAGACAAATTGCATGGGTGTGTATAGTTCTGTTTTATTACATCTTATATAATTAAAATCATCAAAATGATTTCCTGAAAAATCATCTTCTAAAATTTAGTATAGGATTTTATATATTTAAATTGTCATTTTATAATACTTTTATGTCAAAGACAGAGGTATAATGAATACTTTTTAGTTTAGAGGAATGTATTCTTGTGTATTTAATAAAATTGTAACAGAAATCTTTCTTTTTTGTTTTTTTTGGTCTGAGTTACTATATATATTTGTATATATATATGTACGTATATACAGTTCTTTCTTTTTAATACTTTAAAGGGTCACATGATCGCATCCTGTGATGCCTGTGGAGTTACAAAGCTATGGGATTTTCGGAAGCTCTTACCAATTGTGTCCATTGATGTAGGTCCAAGTCCTGGCAATGAGGTGAACTTTGATTCATCAGGTAGGATCTTTTCTGTTTAACATTCTTGACCAAACTAACAGCTTTAGTATTGTGCTGAAACTATTTTCTATTGCCACTTTATGTTTTTTTGCATTTCCTTCTATGTAAAAATCTGTTCTTGATATTATACTAGCATATACTACATTATGCTGTATTTATCATATGATATATCGTATCACGTCATATAGTGAAAGCATTACATTTATCACATATGTAAAGGAAGAAATAATAGAGGAGATAAGTATGTACTAATTTAGATTACTCAAGTTCCTAGCAGCATCATGCAAAATTTGGAGTCTGCATCCCTTAGAATCACCATCCAACGTAAGTAAATTGAGTTTTTTGAAGGTAAAATAGCTAAAAGTAGGGAAGAACAAAAGTTTGGCAAAAATAAAATTGAAACTAATGGAATACTTTATAATAATTTAGTAATACCCCATATTCTCTAGATTTTACAATTAATTTTAAATATATATTCGTCTTGTTTCAAATTGTGTCCAATAATAACTATATTAATTGGTAATAATTGTAGTATTATTATCTGTGTTCAGCATTTTTTCTGCAATAATATAACCGTTAACAGTGAGATAAATTATTTTATCCTTGCTGACGATGAAGAGTGTAGCAACTGATGTTAACAATCACACAATGCTTCCACTTGATCATTTCAAAGGTTAAAATTACAATTACAACTCTATCTTTAATGATAGCCTATGCTCAATAACGTATATCTGTTATTGATATAACTTACCTTTGCTGTTGTAATACATGTTTTAAACTTTTTTAAGTTTTGAGAGGTTTAAAAATCCTTGATATTTATTTGCAGTAGCTCAAATTTTAGATAAAGAAATAAAGATAGAATATATATAAAGGAAATAATGATGTTCTATTTAAAAATAGTCCAAAAAGTATAAATATACTGGAAGCAATTCTGAAGCCATAAGGTAATTGTGTGTTTCATGGAACTGGTTTCATGATATTGACATCACATATCTAAAATTCAGAATACAGTAAGTTTGTCTTCTTAAAAAACATTAAGCTGTGTTCTCATTGCAGATTGGTATATGAACCACATATATGACTTCCTTAAAAATATGTTAGTAATGTTCTTGACATTAAGACTTTTATGCTCTGCTAGAATTCAAACAGAAAGCACTGTACAGAATAAAAGATCCCAACTATGAGAATTTAACTTTATTATGTAAAGGCCCATTAGTGTTTCAATTTATACTTTTTGATATATAGAATATGCATTGACATCATAATTCTAAAGGAACTTTAACTTGGTTTTTACAAACGTTTTCACATCCATAAATCCCTTTTTACTATCTTGAGGTAGCATCCAAGTATTCATGGCCTTGAGTTTTGAATTCTGAAATTTCAAAACTTTTGGCTGTACTTTCTAATAATAGAAGTTAAAGGGTGTTTTGATATGCTGTACAACTAATACTAGGTACATATTTTACTGTCATAATTATTAATACGTTGCCACTGCCTTTTACTGTCCTTGTCATCCAGCCCAAAATTTCTTTTCTATGCATTGTCAGGCGAACTTATTTTAAATATGTCAGTTCCTATCATACTGTCGTACAAGTCAATACCATCTTAAAGCCCCTAGTACAACAGATCTATTTTTTTTCTCCATGACTGCTATATACTTGATGGTACACTAATATTAAGAAAACTGTCAGAATCAAGGATGGAACAATGAGAAACATAAACGATAAAGAGTGTAAACCAGGGACCCTGTTAATGAAAACACTTCATCAGTTTGAAGGAATATAATGTCAACCTGACCTTCCCATCCCTTTGACCATTTCTTCAAGGAACATACTATAATTAATTTTAATTCTACGTGTTTGAGAAATAAGTGTCTTTTTCTCATTGAATACTGAGAAATTTGTGCTTCTGTTGAGGAGAAGTCTTCAGTGACTCGTCATTTTAAAAGTTTGAAATATATCAGCAGTTGAAGGAACTAGGTAGAGCAAACAAGAGGTCTATTGAGGGTCTGAACAAAGAGGTGAAATCACAAAGTTAAATACCAGAAATTATGTTCATCTCAAGAGAGTAAAGAAAAGTGAAGTCAAGAGCAAAACAAAATCGAAATAAGGACAGGGACACATAGATCTCTTCTCATCTGCATTTCTTCAGGAAAAGATGATTTAAAAGGAAAGTATAAAAAGATACCATGAAAATATTTGAACTATGAGAATAAGATCAAATCTAACTTAATAAGTTCAAAATACTCTTCATTTGACATACTTTTATTTATTCCCAGTGGCAAGCCAATACAAGCTTTCCTCCTTGGACCTGAGGAAAAGTCGTTGATAATACACATGCAGTATCATCACAATATCATATAATATATGTGGAAGTACTGACAGTATTCTGTCTGAGAAATTTAATATAAGAAATTTAATATAAACTACTCATATACATAGTTTTTAGATATTCTAAATAATCAACATAGAAACAAAAATTTTCTCATCATATTTCATATCTCTGGATCAGTTTAATTGAAGGGCATCTTGAAATTATGAGGTGTGCTGCTTAAAAAGAGCTGTTTCCATATACAATGGCTTATCTTTATAAATAAGGGATTCCTTCACTGCAAATTCAACACGGTATACAAATAAATTTGAGTAGTCATTAAAGGCTGAAACTGTGGTCCATAATATTTGATTTCAAATTTTTATGTATATTAAAGATTCCTCATTATTTATTAACCTCATAAATAAATATTTTTATTTTAAATTTATAAAAGTAAATTATGTGCTAGCAAAATGGTACTTTATCTGTTTTAAAATTGAGACTTCTCATAGTGTATCATTTTTGAAATGTATCTTTGATAATATTTGAAAACCAGTGGTATAGAAAAAGAATATAGACTATAATTCAGACCCTTAGCTCTTCCCCACCTTTTAGACTATAAACAAATTATTTAATCTTCCTGAACTAAATTTCCTCATAGAAATAATGGAGGAGATAACTGTCTTACTATATTCTAATGTGTTTCAAAGGGTTAATTATATTCTGTAATGAGGAAATCCTAATACAGTCTTGTTTTCATGTAATATTCAAAATAACTGAAATAGTTAACTAGCAAGTAAAGCTACATATAATGTTATATATGCATATATAATTAAAATCAAAAGATTTAAAGATATATGAATCACCATCTCGAGGTTAGCTTTTCTATTGCTGTAAGAAATCAGCTTGTTGCACATTTAAAAGAGGAGTTGCATGCAGCATAGTATTATTTACATAATGTTTTATTTGCAAATACATTGCTTGCAACAAACACAGATTACCTGTGTTTATAGATATATACATATATCAGTATATATTTATAACTTACATATTTGTAAAGGGATAAGTGTTCCTTTCTCATTAAACAGAGAACCTTCTGGTAATATAACGCTACACATTTTTACGAATATTCACTATCTAAATATCTCCCACTTGGCATACTCAAATGCCATATGTTTTACCATTCAAAAATTTATTACTATTTCACAAAATATTAAATGGAATTGTGTAGTGAAAGTAATAAAAATGAACTGTGAGAATTTATACATACACTTTTCCACATCTCTCATTTTGTTGCGTTTATGTAGTTTAGCAATATTTTTCACTCCTTTGTAAAAGGTAATTCCGGTACACTTGCAAAAAAGTCACATCCCTAGAAAATGCCGGAGCTGAAGTTTGAGCCAGATGGGGACTTTCCAGTAGAAAGCTTATCAGTCTCAGATCATTGAAATGAGCAAGGTTTGCCACCATTTGGCGGTAATCCTAAATACTTCCCACAAGGAGAACCACAATAGAAATACTAAAATAGAAGAAAAAATAATGACCCCATTATAAAATATGAAAATTACCAGACCCCTCTAAAATTGCTCAAAAATAAGATAAGCCTCAAATCATTTGTTCAAATTTGATTTATTAGCTTCTGTTAGTGAAGGCTGCAGTTCACTGTTTTGTATTTAAAAGACAGATTGTGGTTAACTCCTTCTGTTGGAAGCAGTGTAATAAAATGGAGGAAGCACTCACTTAGAAACCCTGGTTTTGAATTTTGTCTCCACTGCTAACTAGCTGAATGATCTTGGTGAACTTTCCAAACATTTCTGAGCCTCAGTTTCCTTGTATGTGAAATGTTAAAAACCTATCACGACTTCCACTTCCAGCCAAGATGGAGTAACAGGGACCAGATTTACCCTCCCACCTGAAACACATGAAAAAACAGACAAAATTTATGAAACGATGGTTTTCAGAAATTGAACATTGGGCAATGGAAGACAGTACTGAAGGGAAGGGGGGGTAAATAAGATGAGCTCTATGGCTGCCCATAATACTGTCTGGAGAAAATTTCTAGGTCACATCTCAGGGATGGACAGAAACCTTGGGGAAACCCCACAGCCTCCCAGAGTTGAGGAGATGGAGTGGGCAGTCCAGGGAGGCCAAGGCAGCTAGAGTTTGCAGGCAGAGTACAGGACAGGGGACAGCAACACAGAGAGAGAGCTCTGGAGATTTGCAGAAGATCCCCTGCAGTCTTTAGCTGAGTGCAGATCAGTCCACGACAGCCTAAAGCCACAGAAAAATCTGTCTGAAGAGTTAAAAAGAAAAATCCCCAAAGATCAGGGGAGCCTAAGAATAGTTTGTACTCCCACCAACCCGGTTGGTAAAACCTTGCAATTCAAAAGGATAGTAGATAGAACAGGGATTGGCCAACTACTGCCCATGGCCTGTATTTATATTTAATTTTAATGGTAACAACAACCACACCCATTAATTTACATATTATCTAAGGCTGCTTTCACATTACAACAGCAGAGTTGAGTATTCACAAGGGAAACTGGCATGGCCTGTGAAGCCCTTAAACATTTACTGTCTGGCTCTTTACAGAAAAATTTGCCAAGGGAGAGGGCTCAGAAGGTCATTACCTCAGTAGTGAGGCAGCATCAGTCCACACCTCTAGATCTAGTCCCTTCACTGTCTTTGAACCATCTGAGTTGGCCCATGTAAAAACCTGTTTATTCTTTACTACAACTTAATGAGATTGTTACTGTTGTCTCCTTTTTACAGATGAGGAAACTAGGACATGAAGTTAACAACAAGCCTAATGACACCTGGCTGATCAAATGTGGAGTCAGAATTCAAAGCTGGGCAGTCTAATTCCAGATACTAGAATTTAGACTTTATATTATTCTGCTTCTCATTGTAATAATAGTATTCAGTTTCATATTGATATGTGACATCTGTTAGGAGTTATAATTCATTTACTATGAATATTGAAATAATCTAATTAATGACCACTTGGCAATGTTTGACTCAAACAAACACTATTTGTCAATTAGTTGTCTCTGGAAGAAAAACAGGAAAAGAAGATCTCCCTAGTATTATCTGCCAGGTTTTTGATGTGTCTTATAACAAGGGGGAACCCTAAATATGTTCCTAATGGGAGCTGGAACTCCAGCCCCACACCTCAAGGTAAATTCCTATCAGACTAATCTGGGTGGAATAAGTGAGTGCCTGCAGGCACTTTTGCTATTTATTTAAGTCTTGGCCTGATTACAAACTGAAATAAGAAAGGAAGAAAGCAAGCTAACTTCTATTATCTCTAAGGCTTAAGGCAGAGCTGAGGTAAGTTGCTCCGCCTAAGAGCAAGCCCATTCTACTACATCAATTTCCTAGGAAAGAGAGTTACAAGGAGAGGGGATAAAATACAAGAGAGAAAAGACCAGATGACTCTGCTCAATTATTTATAATCCCGTTATTTCATCCCCTGTTTGTATGCAAATCCATTTTGTTTTTGAGTAGAATACGGTCCCCTCTGCTGCTGGAGAAAGGAACTGGAGGAACGGAAGGAAATCAGATTTTGTATCTCCCTTGGAGACCCAAGTGTGTCATTGAAACAGGAGGGAAGGGGGTAGGGCACAACCTTTGAAAGAATGACATAGCCCGAGGACATGACATAAACTGATTAGAACCAAATGGGTCCAAGATGGTGGATCAGTGGACTTCCACTAGACCTTGAGCCTCAGTATATGCTCACTGAACACATCAGCAAGCTAAATGATACACCCACAGGTGCCATGACAGTTCCAAGACTGACCATAAGGATCAAAAAGTGGGTGGTGGCCCAGTTCCTAGAAATCCCCATCCCTTCCTGAAATAGCTGGAATACTCTTCCCACTCATTAGACTATGAAATTACCCACCCCTATAAAAACTGACAATTCCATACCCTGGTGCCTTTTTCACCTTCTGAAATGGCCCACACTCTGTGGAGTGCGTTTCTTTCTAAATAAATGCACTTCTCACCTATCACTTTGTCTTTCACTGAATTCTTTCTGTGATGAGACATCAAGAACCTGAACTTCATTAAGTCCCGAAACCAGGTCTGTGATCTCAGTTGGAAGACTGGGTTTTGGCTGTGTTCAAGTCCTGGCTGCATGGGTTCAAGTCCCAATCTGAGGTGCACGGTTTCATCATTAATACCTGCAATGAAGTATACTATGATCTAGGAACTGGGCTAGGTGCTTTCTCTTTTAATCATCACAGAACTATGAGTTTGGTTCATTTCTCCCATTTTAAAGAGTTTTGAGAGCTTTAATTACATATATATATTAATAAATATACACATTTGTACAGTTCTATGAGAGCCTGAATTTAGCTCTAGGAAATTGTAAAGAAAAAACTCTGGAGATTCATAGGAACTGGTTTTACACTTTACCTGTAAAAAAGCTATTCTTTCTCTTTGGTTTTTGTCATGCTATTCCATGTTTTAGAAACATTTTTATTCACCTGATAGCAAGTATGGAAAATAACATGCTAATGATAGTGGGGACACCGTGAAAACTTTAATTAAAGGTGTATTGACCAAAGATATATTAATTCAGAAATAATATTTGTAATTGTACAAAGTGTTATGACCATAAACCTGTTCTCATTGGTCTATTTTCCATTCTAAATGGTTGGTGGCGATGCCATATTAGTTTTTAAATATTTAGACTGTCATCCTAACAATGGATCACAAGTTCTGAGAACTGGAATGCATTTGAATTACACAAATTATGAAAGTTTTATATAAATGAAAGTTACTGACTTTTTCAAAATATAGAATTTATACATGTAACTCTTATTCCTTTCAGATATTATGTTTGAAAGGGTGTGTACTTAATCTAATGACAACATCATTATACAAACTGTGAAGCTCTACTTTTACAATGATTTCATATCTCCAATACTCACAAATGTCTTATCTGAGTCTGGATTGAATTCGTAGAAACATCTAGAAATAATTCACGTCCTATGTGTCAGAAAAGGACATTTGAGTTAAGCATAAGGCAAGACTCTAAAGAATAAAGATTGTTGTTCATCTATGATTTGTAACATGAAATTGAGCAGGAAACTTAATCTCTGTTGACCTCAACTTGATCTTCTCAAAAATGAGAGATTTGGATTAAGTGACTTCATCAATTAGGTTTCCAACCTAAGTTTTACACAACTGAGTATTGCATTTTCCCACTGTTCGTTAGAGCATGGTATCCTGAGATAAAAATAATATTCTAAAATAAAACTTAAATGCTTTTGTATACTATTTAACATTTAAAAATATCAAATTGTAAGTAAAACATTCTACTTTTCCTTGATCCAAAATGGAAATACAATTTGATATAAAAATCAAGATTGTTTAAAAATTGAGCCTCAAATTTAAACGACAGCTGTATTGCTCAGCAATACAAAACTTTTATTCTTGCCAACCTAGCAACACATTCAGTCTCTGTAGGAACAGATATTTTGGCCAAAAAAAAAAAAATGCATAAGTTTCAACATTTTAATAAATTAATGACTCAGATTCTTCATAGAAGACTTTATGAGATAGTAAAAACCTGACCCATTCTGGTTTGATCAGAGCAGGAAATAACTTATTAATCTTACAAATTAGAGCATTATACAGGTACAATCAGTTATTGCAGCTACAAATGCCTGGATGAAACAAAGAATTCACACTTGTATTGTTAGATCCTCAATTTTGTGTAATATTTTTAAAACAAGTATAGTTCTACTTGTTGCTTAGTTCTCTGTTGTAGTTGTACTGCATAGAAATATAATTGTAACATAGGCATAGATGATCAAAAAGTACTTGGAAATGTTTTCCTATGTACGGAAAGTATCTCCTTGGAAGTTCGTTACAAAGCTTATGTGCCTAATTATATATAAACAATTTAAATCCAGCTCATGTCCAAAAAATAACAAATTCTAAATTACTGTCATCACATTTAATGAAGATTAATTTTGTAGTAGTCGTGTAAGAAATAGTTTTCAAATGCATTTATATTAGTTATATGCATATAACAATTAATGTGCTAATGCCTTGTCAACGCATTTAAGAAATTCAAAAAGATTTGTATCTATGTAACAAGTATGAGAAATTAGTTTTATGACTAGCTATATCTTAATATCATCTAGGCAATAAGATATTCCAATTCATATAATTAACTATGACTGTATGTTTACAGATATAATAAAAATTACATATAAATGCTAGCATAGGTCATTATGAAATATGACCTATTTTCTCATGCGTATATTAATCAAGAAAAATGCATTTTATAAAAAGAATTAAAGCACAATCAGACCTTTGAATTTTTCTAAGGGGTTCACAGTTATGGTATTAAGGGGAATGTACTATTTTAATCTAATAGCATATAGTAGTTATTAGATTTAAAAATAATACAGTTGAAATTTGTAGTCTACACACACTTCATGGCCCAAAATCAAGTAGCCCAAGAATTCGTCATCTTTTTAATAGATTACGTATGCAAAATTGAATAGATAATCATCTTTAATCTGCCAGCTGATACTTCTTAATAGGATAATCCTTTAAGAGAATTTGCAGTTCAACAGACGTGCAAATCAACCCAGAGCGAATAGCACACCGCTCTTGGAGATGGAGACGGCACTGTTGGCACTTGTGATAACGCTCAGTTATATTTATCTAAAATTTAATTTCAAACGATATTCACAGATGATTTATTCAAATCTAATTGATCTCAGAAGTATCTTTTCTCACTTGTAATATAATAGGAGTGAAAATAAAAATTATTTAAAATCATCTTCATGCAACATCCCCTACTATGCACTCTACCAACAAAAGGAAAAAAAATAATTGTAAAGAAGAAATAGTATAGTATTGGTATTATGAAAATCAACACTCTCTAAATGTTTTGAAATAATGAGTTTGATAACTAGAATAATAGATATGCATTTGGAATAATATATATGCATTTCAGATCATGCCTTCTAGCCAAGAATTTTATTATTCTCTCTCTTGTATTTTTGTTTGTCTAATGGTGGAAATTATGTTAATTCAGTTGACAAATATTTAGTGTAGGCCTATTATCCGCCAGGTACTGTTCTAAATTCTGGGATTCAGCTATGAAGAGACCAGTAAGATTCTATTTACAAAGTAAATTGAAGCAATAGCCATGAATGTGCAAGTAATAAACTGGGAGTGTTGAAAACTATAAGTTAAACCATTCCACGTATAATATGCTATAGGTGCCATCAGAGTGTGATTTGTAAAGAATATCCGGTAGCTGTATATGGAGCTGGAGACAAGAGATGGGTACTTCTATAATGTTAACTACAACATTACCCATTTCTCTTCTCATGGACTCAGTTTAATTTTAAGTTTTGATCTTCTGTTATCCTTTCACTATGTCTTTCATAATGTTTGATTTGTTCCTTTGTCCATGTGGCATTAGGAACCACTTATCCTTATCAAAATTTAGTCGTAATGATGGATGTTTCTGCTGCTTCTGCTTCAGCTTCTCTTTCTCCTTATTCTACTTGTTTCCTCCTCCCCCTTCCTCCATAGGTCCCTTCTCTTCATTCGTCTTATCTCTCCTTTCTTTTCTTCTTCCTCAAATACAAAGAGCTGAGTTAACCATACTTCTCAATGCATAATAGACAATTATCATTCGATTTTATTACTTTTCACCTTTCATGTTCCATCCCTACTCTCATTCCCTCCGACACTCCATGGAAGTTTTTAAATATCTTTGATATGTTTCCTTAGTTTACAAGTATCTTTGAAGAATATATAGAGTTACTTTATATACATATGTACCTAAGATTTTAAAAAACTTATTTTGTCATAAATTTCATTCAATTTCTTGCTTTTTCATTCTAAACTATGTTATTAAGTTTTATCCATATTAATATGTGTCTGTCAGGTTTATAAGTTCAATCTACTGGATAGTATTCCATTTTTATTCATTTTATCATTTTATTTGTCTATTATACTAGTGTAGGGCACCTAAATTCCCTATCAGCCCCTGCTACTTCAAAGTATGCTGTGCTAAACGTCCTCATACATATCTCTGTATTGGGCATCTGTCAGAGTTTCTCTGGGGTATATACCCAGGGGAGGACTTGCTATGCCGTAGAATGTATGTTATTTAATTTAATTAAGCATTTTCATATTGCTCTTCAGAATCACTATAACTAGTTTACAGTCCTTCAAGGAATCTCATTTTCAACATTTGGTAGTGCTGTGGACTGAATTGTATCCCCCCCAAAATCCATATGTTGAAACCCTAACTTCCAATGTGACTGTATTTGGAGAAAGGGCTTTTAGGAAGTAATTAAATTTAGATGAGGTCATAAGGGTGGGGCCCTGATCCAATAGAATGAGTAGTCATTTAAGAAGAGACATGTGCATGCATGAAGAAGGATTATGAAGTCTCACAGCTAGAAAGCCACAGTCTGCAAGCCAGGAAGAGAGCCTTCACCAGAACCTGACCATACTGGCACCCTGATCTGGGACTTCTAGCCTCCAGAACTGTGAGAAATAAATTTCTGCTTTTGAAGCCACCTGGTCTATGGTATTTTGTTATGGCAGCCCGAATAGACTAATACAGATAGTATTTAATTTTATAATTCTGCCAGTACAGTGGGCACTATATGCATTGCATTTCCCTACTTACTAATAATGTTGAACATCTTTTTACATACTTGTCAGTCTTTCAGGCTTCCTTATCTGTGAACTAATTGCCTTTGCCCATTTTTTTTAATTGGATTTCCTTCCTCTTGGGACTTACAGATTTGCAATAATTATCTGAGTATTAATCTACTGTTAGTTTTGAATGTATATTTATCCCAAAGAGAAAAATATTTACTGATCTCATCTATGGTGTCTTTTACTAAATTGAAATCATTAAATGTCATAGAATCAAAACTATTTTATTTTTTTCGTAGTACTTTTTTCCTTTTGGGGGCATTGCTTGAGAATTTTATCCTTCTTATTAGGTCACAAAAGGATTTTCCTGCATCTTCCTTTTTTAGCTTTATGTTGTTAGCTTTCACATTTTAGGACTTTGATTCAAAGTGCAAGGAGTTGTTATCAGTTAGCGTTTCTTCCAATAACAAACCAACCCAGAATCTTCCTGATTTATTGGAGCATTTGCTTCTTGTTCTCTTATGAGAGAGCTTCAGGTTGGCTCAGGCCTGATGTACTTTGCTGTGCTCCTGCTGAACTCCATGTGTCTTCTCATTCTGAACCCCAGGGCCTGTGTGTGGGACATGTTAACCTCCTACAGTAAGCATAGCTGGAAAGAAAAAGAAACACAGCAATCATATTTGTATCTTCTTTTGAATGTGACAAATATGGTCTGCTTAATATCCCATTGTCCAAAGCATGTTCACAGCGTTATAAGCAAGTCCAAAGCCACTTAGATGGGGGCATATACTATTATCACAGATTACAGGGACATGTCTTGGATAATGCCTAGGGATTTTTAACCTTATTACAGGAAAGAAATGCAAAGTTGGGAACAATAATTCAATGACTATAGTGGGAGATCCAACTTTATTTTCCTATCTATTGAGACATTTTTCCTGACACCATCAACTACACAGTTAAATCTGTGATGTCACTTCTATCATATATTAACCTCATATAGAGAAACAGTCTTTTCTGAATTCTTTTTTCTAATCTTTTGGTAACATCGTCTTTTTCTGAGTTGGTACAATTCTGTTTTTATTACTGGATGTTCTAGTATTACTTAATATATGAATGTGAAGCCACTCTTTGCTCTTCTTTTCCAAAAGTATCTATTGGGCTTCTTATCTCCTGGGATCTTTAGAGTTACCCTTTTAAAAATTTTAAATTGTATTATGTCAGAGAACATGGCCTGTATTAAGTTGATATCCTGTGGCCTCTAATATAGACAATTTGTTCAGTGTTCTTTGTGTAATCAAAAAGAATGCATATGTATATACACCTTATTAGGTCAAACATTTTTCTGGAATTTAGTTTGAGCTTATTTACTAGATATTCAAATAATTTATAACATTTATTTTGACTGCTTGAGCTCTCAGTTTCTAACATGGATATAGTAAAAATCCTTAACCACAAGTATTAATTAATTTATCCTTATAATTCTATCAGTTTTGCTGCATATATCTTGAGGCCATGTTTTTAGTTACATATATTCATAATCATGATATCTACTTGATATTTTCTCCCTTTTGTCAGTCTGTAACATCATCTTCATGGTGATTTTGCCTTAAGTTCTATTTGCTCTTGTATTAAAAATTGGTACCCTGTTTTCTTTGGAGTTGTATTTTCCTGATAATCTTTCTTTCCATATCTTTACTTTTCACATTTTTGTGGGAATTTCATATTTGGTTTTTTTGTTTTTTTTTTAAATTTTTTGCTTTTTTCTTCAATCTAATATTTCTATCTTTGGAATGATGAATTTGCTTTACTTATAATAATGATTTTTTTTCAACATTAATATGCGTGCATAGAAAAGTGTCTGTATTAGTCAGGATTCTCCAGAAAAACAGAACCAATAGGATGTGTGTTTGTATGTATGTGTATACAGCTTGAGTCCAAATGTAGTACGAAGGCAAAATTGCTTTATTCTCAGGGACTTCAGTCTATGTTTCTTAGGACCTTCAACTGATTGGATGAGGCCCACCCACATTATGAAGGGTAATTTGCTTTACTCAAAGTCTACTGACTTAAATACTAATCATACAAAAATACCTTCACAGCAACATTTATACTGATGTTTGATCAAAACAGGGTACCGTAGCTACCATGGCCTAGTCAAGTTGACACATAAAATTAACTACAACAATTCTTTTCTGATACCCTCTGTCTCTTGTCTTTTTTTTGATGATATTGATTCTTTCAGGAAACACTTATTTTGCCCTATTCTAGATGCTAAGTATAGAGCAGTGTGTATGTATATATATACATAGTTCTATTCTCATGGAACTTACATTCTACTTAGGGGAGAAGGATCAGAGGAAGGTAGATGATAAACAACTAATAGAATCAACATTAACAAGTGGTGATAAGTGCTATTAAAAAAAATAAACCAGAATGGAGTGTAGTGAGGTGGAATATTACCTTATAGAGAATGTTCAGAGATAATGTCTCTATGAAGTGATAAATGTGAGGAGAGACTTGAAGGAAGTGAGGGAATAGATCAAGTGGTTATCAGAGGGAAGAGTGTTCTTGGCAGAGAGAACAGCAGTACAAAGTCTCTACGCTGGAACTATACTTGTGTGTTTGAGGTTAGATGAGGAGAATTATGAGGGGTGATTCAAAATGTTATCCAAAGACCAGATCATGGATGGTGTTGGAGGCTATGGTCCCAACTCTGGTCTTTATTTTTAAGAAGGATTATTGTGATAAATTATCTTAATTTTTAAAATGCATGCACATTCAGTGGGGTATGGGTAAATTAGTCTTGCTGAAAAAGAATAACACATGAAACTTAAAAGAGAGCCAATATGTTTGATCAAGTCAAAGAACAGTCAGTAAATTGGTTTCCTATTATTTATGGGTGATCAAATCACAGCAAAAATTGTTATCCTTATTTATGTTTAAAGACGTGGTAAGACTTAAGTTCCTGACTCAGCTGTATGAAATATAGAAATCTAAATTCATCAGACACTGCTAATAGACAGCAATTGATATCATAATAATGAACAATTTCAGGAACTATAGTTACCTTTGCAACACTTTCTTCTTCTTTAAGAAGCTGATAAGATATTTATGTATATGAATATTGCTGAATGTTCTGATGAGGAGGAGTTAGTTTATGGATTTGCTAATCTCCTCTCTCATATCAATAGATAATTCGCTACTCATTACCACTATGGAAACTTATACAGAGACATGTTAACAGTGATAACATTTAGAGGTGCTTAACTTTTACTATTGTCAACCTGACAGCCATGTTAAAATTAAATTAGTTTGATTTGTTTTTAAGAATTTCCTTGAAGATAATTGCCTATATATAAGCTTACATGAGGAAAGTGTTTCCATTTAAAGAAAATATGTATCAGTGAGAATCTGGGAGTATTTTGCTATACATTCTGTAATGGTGAAGCAATTGAAAAAGAGTGCTTAGAGACCTCATCTCAACATGGGAGGCCTGGAGTAATAATATCCTGTATCTGTATAACGTTTTATTGATTTTAATGTCATTCATTTCACCAGCATATTTCTACCACTTAGTCCGGTGGGGTTTTCATTATCAAAAAGACTTCTCTTTTAACATGTTTTGTACTGGTTTTTATTGTGTGCTTGTTTGCCATAGCTGACGTCCAGTTTATTTTGAGACTGTTGAACTAGGTTTTATTTCCAGGTTTGTTATCTCCATTCTTCTGCCTAGATTCAAGGTATCCTGTAACTTTTCTCTGTTTTCTTTTCCTCCTGAAATTGTAGTCCCAATTAAACATTGCGACTTGTAAGAAAGCCTTAACCCAGCTTTGGAGTTTGGGACAGCCAACTGATCATAATCAATGATGAATGTTGTGTTGACAGTAGTACTTAATATCCCCATCATATCTCAGTCAATCAGATTAAAATATTGCCCTACTATTTTCAGTAATGAAGGTAAAATTTGTGTTAACAAAGCTATATTTGCTATAATTCAAAGTCATTTAGCATTCTCATGTGATGAAATTATTAGAGATCCTCATTTTAAGTGTTGAATGATAAAATAAAGAGAGCATTATTCATTCTAATTAGAAATAATCCTCAAAAATAATTCAAAAGGGCATCTGTGAATACCAGTCATGAAAAGATAATAACTGAAGACAATTTGAAAATAAGTTAAATATGTAAGCATAAGACTTGTTCAAAAATCTCATACAATGGAATACCAAGTAACCATTAAAGTGTCATTAATGTATATATAATGAAGTACAAAGATAGTATTTCATAATACATAGTGAAGATAAAGGTAGTAACAAAATAGAGTATAGGATATAATTTCACAGTGAGTAGATAGATAGGTAGATAGATAGATAAATATATCGATAGGCAGACAAACAGAAAGATGGATGTTATACTGCTCATTCTCCACTGGCTCTGTCCCTCCACTCATCCATTCTATCTCTTCGCTGCCCCCCTCTATTCCCTGAGAAAGATGCTTGCCCATTGCCTTATGTTTGGGATTGACCAATGAGAGGCATTGACAGGAGAGGAGAGAACAGGAGGAGAGTTTGGAGCATTTATCCCTTCTGCTCCCACCTTGGATGCATTTGCAATGATGGCTGCATTGCTTGACAGCTATAGCTCCTGTCAGGCAGCCCCACTTCTAAGGCTCCAGTTCTTAGCCAGGTTCCACTTAGGTCATTTCCACTCTTTGCCCCTTCAAGTCTAGGGTAGGTAACAACTTCCCACTGCTCCTAGTTTATGTATTTATTTTCTTAAAATTTCCTCTATCTTTTCCCCTCTGTAAATGGTCCCTTCATTAATAAGCCTCTTTAAAATTTCTATCTGAGCATGTGCTCCTTGTTTCCTGCCAAGACCCTAACTGATGCAGATGCACATAAAGAGCCTGGCATTATAGCCACCAAAATGTGTACAGGAATTCTCTGTGAGGTGTTTTCCCTATGTTCTATGAAAATTTCTTAAAGTAAATATGTAATAATTGTTTAATACAAAAAAGGAAAAAGAATCTGTACATGAAATAAGAAATAACATGCAAATAAATTACGCTGGTATGAAACAGTGAAGAGCTGGTATCTTTTTAACTTCTTATTGTTGTTGGCCAGATTAATCCTAATGATCTTTCCTACCCATCTCCTCCCAACGTGAGACAGCAAGAAAGGAGGGAGAGGGCAAATAAATATGATTCATCTGAAGCCAAGAAAAAGGTGACACTTATATCTATGAGAGGTTAACACTTAAACCCTCTAGTTTTCGCTTTTGCATGGAGGAAAGAGACCTAGAATATTCCTAGCCCCCCTCTACTCCATCTCTGACCCTCCCTCCCCTCTCCCTCTGTGAAAGGGGTGTCTTGCTTAACTGAAGAGCTCAGAAGGAACTGACCAAGTCCCACTGAATAGTTTCTCCAGTGGTCCTCTCCTTGGGAAAGTCTGTCCTCTGATCACACAGTTTCTTTCATCCATTGCTGCCAGCAGACTACTCCAATAGCAGAAGCCAGAGTTTTTACAATTCTGCCAATAATTGGCTGGGCAGAGTTAATTATTTATGGAAACTATTAGGACACTGCTGAGGCTGCATATTCATGTCATATTTTAAAATTCACCCTTATCACATTGAAGGTGATATTTTTATCTCCATCCCTGTAATTCCTGTGTCTATTCCTCAGGTGGTTCCGAACTGGAGTAGATAGGAAAGGGTATTTTACTGCTGTTCAGACCACAATAATATTCAGGGTCCTTTTATATACCCACAGGATGCATTATTTTTTAAGATGTATATTTTTGGTTATTCTAAATGTTTTATGTGATTATTACTGACATTTTCAAAAAAGCAATATGAAAAATATATAAAAGAAAAATAAATCATATGAAATCATATAAATCAGAGTTTAAAAATTTTATATTTCTCATGAAATTCCATGTAAAATTACTATATATAATTATATGTATAATGTAGAATTACTGTATATTACTAAATATAGTAAAAATACTATATATGTATATATATAGTGTTTTTTACACTATATTTCTATTCTAATGATCTACCACATCCAACCTTATGTCCTACAGTGTTCTAATAATACAGTTATTTTACAGTTTATATTGGGCCTTTTTTCATTCTAACTGCATACAGAGGCAGTAGAGAAGTTAAGAACAACAGCCTCCAGAGTGACAGAGATGGGTTGATTGGTTTTAAATCCAGATGCTACCACGTATTAGTTCTCTAACCTGGAGCATGTTCCTTAATCTTTCTATGCCTAAATTTCCTCCTCTGTAAAATGAGGATAACAAAACACAGTACTTGTTATTTTTTTGTGAGCATTGATGAGATAATCCATATAAACATGGTAAAAAGGCTTAAGTCTCTGTCCTCCCATATTTACATTCCAGTGTGAGAAGCAGAAAATTAACTCTTTGTCTCTCTATCTCTGTCTCTATCCTTGTCTCTCTCTTTATGCCCCCCACCCCCACCTCTCTCTCTCTCTCTCTCTCACACACACACACACACACACACACAGGCATGCATAAATGGTATAAGAAAAATAAAGCTGTGGTAAGTGTATAGAGTGAAAGGGTGGGGTGTTGCTATTTCAGATAAGATTTTCAGGAAAGATCTCTGAGAAAGGACAACCTGCATGAAGTGAGGATGTAAGTCATGCACAGATCTTGGGAAAGAACATTCTAGGAAGAGGACTCCAAGTAGACAGACCTTGAGTTAGAATAAGGTTGAGAAGATCCACATTAACTAGAGCAAAATGAATAAGGAAAATGAATAAGAGATTGGCATGAGATGACTTTAGAGAGATAAGCAAGAGTTAGACCATGAAGGGTCTCATAGGCCATGGTAAAGAGATTGAATATTAGTTGACTATAACGTGAAAACAGTGGACAGTTTTTAGCAGTGAGGTAATGAAATTTGATCTACATTAGAAGAAGCCAACAATAAATAAGTTGACAACCATGTAGACAAACACACTCTGTTTAGGGCAAGGATATGTTAGTAGACTATATACTCCCCTCTGTTGATTTTCCTTTCAATTGACTTGTCAGTTCTACACTATACTGATTGTTTTTCTTTATAATATATTTTATTGTTAGGTAAATTGAGCACCATTTAATTAATATCATTTTTCAAGACTTCTTAATTATGCAGGTTCATTGATTAATGTATTAGTTAAGATGCTTTTGGCTACAAGTATCAAAAACCCCAACTGGAACTGACAAGAAGCAATCTTGTTACGTCACATAAAAGAAAGTCCACAGGTGGGGCCGATTTCAGATTTGGTTGATTCGGCAAATCTAAAATATTTTCATGGAGTCAGTTTCTTTCTTTCTCTTGGTTCTGTCATCCTGATGTTGGCAGCAAGGTGGCTCTTACACCCCCACAGATCATACTGTAACAAGACAACATCCAGGGGAAGCTGTGAGACTGTCTCTTCCTCTGGCTTTCAGAAGGGAGGGAACTGTTTCTTAAAGTCCCCAGGTAGACTTCTCTCATGTCTTTTGGGCCAGGATTGGGACATATGCCCATCTCAGAGCGAGGCCCTAGAAAGGGGAATCGTTACTTTTATACCAGGCAGTGGTGTCAGCTTCCCCTGGGGCACACAGCTGTGTGTGTGTGTGTGTGTGTGTGTGTGTGTGTTTGGGGAGAGAGGAAGAAAGGGAGGGACAGAAGGCAAGGAGAAAGGAAAGGAAGTAGTCAGTAGGGAAACATCACTAACCACTAGAGCGACATAAAAGTAACTCAGCAGGCAGAGAGTATACACTCCTGGAATTGTTTGGCGGGAAGCTGGAGGAACATTACTTTGAAAAGGAAGGAGAAAACTAAAGCATTAGAAAGGATTTTAAGTAATGCAGTGACTGGAGAACTTCATTACCAGGACAGCCCACAGAAGGAAATTGATTTTATATTCTAACCCTAACACATGATCTTAAGCATGCATATATATAATGTATATTATATATTTATATTTACATATAAATATAAATAGATATAAATAGATATTTTCTGTGTTATATCATTTTTAATGCTGCACTACATTACTTTCATGACTCACTTATTGGTTTCAAGCTGCAATTTGGAAAATCCTGGTCTAGTCCATCTCTCAAGCCAGTGTCTAAAACACCTCAAGATGCATAATAGTCTTCCTCATGGTGGTAATTCTTTGTATCAAATTTATATAATGAGTGGTAGCTTGATTCGCCTCTTTATTTATTATATACTCTGTGTGGCTTGCGCAGGAGTTGGTCTGAGGAAAGGTACGCTGGGTGACATTGCCTGAGAACAAAGGGAATCACCCCCCCTCACCACCAGTCCCTTTGAACTCTCGGTACCTACAAATCTCTAAAGGGTATGTTGCTACTGGTGGGAAATCAAAACAGTGGGAAACTGTGACAACGCAGCCGGAGCAAGTGTCATTACCCCAAATGCAGCTTACTTCACCAGAGCAATTTTGCCTTTGGGACATGAAAATTAAGCATTTCATGTCATTTTTAAAATTAAATAATCATGGTTTTGTAAGATGTGTTCCCATTTCTCCTATTGGTGGTTTTGAGAAACACCTATCTTTTTGTAGGTTAGAACACTGAGTAAATTCTCATGTGAAATAAGATGCTTAGAAAAGAGCTAACTATATCATGTAATTCATAATTTGATCATTCTTAGGTATTTATGACTATATTGTAAAAGTTATTACTTCCTGGGCTATAATAGTATCTGAGATATAAATCAATCTATTTATTTGATGCTGACCAATATGGTTTAATTTGTGCCTTAAAGAGGCACATTTTATATTAAGAAAGATTCAGGTTCATAATTAGACTCTTTTATTCTAAGGAAGTAAATTAGGTTTCAAAATGTTGAGCTTAGAAGTGAGTTGGTAAATGTTTATCTTAACTTTCTTTTGAGCATTTCTGTCCGAAAAACCAGGCAGTATTTTGCATTTTGGTCATTTTTCTTTTGCTGAGATAATGAGGGTGGGACTCTACAACTGCAGGCAATTGCTTTGAGCTCTAAGCACTTTGAAGAGATTAGCCCCATTGGTATTCTCTTCATTTTTCAGAGAGAAATGCTGCTCTCCTCTGAGTATAAGAAGATGGACAGCTATTGAATAGAAACTGCTTTTGTCTAGCCGATAGTATGGTATTAAATATTCTTTTCTTAAAGACATATATGCAACATGAGAAAATTCTCTAAGACAACTGGGAACCTCATTACACTGACTTGTTAATTTTGTCTGAACCTGCAAAGTTACATTTGCTATGATTTGCCTAGAATATATCCTTAAAGGGGTTCGAGCCTGGATGGTATTGTTGTTATTAAGCTAGCCAACTTGGTAATGAACAAATTAATTATCCTGGGGATAAAAGGGGAAAAATGGCGATTTCTGCCAGCAATACAATGAAAAAGATACAAATGAACTTTTTGGAGGTCTGCCTACCCAGTAGGACTTAGCTGGGCAGTGACTTGTCTCTCCTGTGGGAGTTTAATCAAAGATATCTCTCTTTGATTTAAAAATGTCACACTTTGCTAGAAGTCAGATGAAACCATATAAATTATGTTATTGTTGTTTCACAGAGGTTTAATTAGCAAAAATCTCAATTTGAATGACTATTCTGTATTAAAAAGTGTCTCCTGTGGGAGAGGGATATATACACATACACACACATACATGTGTGTATATATGCATTTATATGTATATATGTGTGTGTGTGTGTATATTTTTAACTTTGGTGCTGCAGTTCTCTCCAGTGTCTGGCTTAAATACAAGAGCTTCATCTACTGATTAGTTTGCTCCTGCAGACAATCAGATACTGAAACCTTTTGAAAGTCATCATATCCTTCCCTTTCTGAAAGCATCCTTGAAGTTCAGCAGCTTAGCAAGTTTTTGCTGCCTTTGTGCTTCTTGCTGTGTTATAGATACATAAAAAGGAATATTACTTTCATTCGGAGAAGGTAATAAAAACCTGTGTTTAGGGAACAAGGTTATCATCAAATAAGCCTTTTATTTATGCTATTCAGACTGCCTACCTTCAGGATATCACAAGTATCAATCAATTTCAGTTCAACTGGATGTGTGAAAGAGAAGTGGCATGCTATAAGCTCATGATTATATCCTGTGGTTTGTAACAGTAAATGTGATTACGTGACATGTTGCTGTACCCTCTTTGGTCTTATTGCCTGTGCACTTGAGATAATCTACCTGTGCAAACTCTAAGAGCTAGTTTACTGGGAAAGGACCTCTGATATAATTCTATTCATTTCTTCAGAGTTTTAGAAATTAAAAACTCTTACCACCTCCATCCCTAGAATTTCACAATTATAGTTCCAACATCATCAGCAAAAATCCTGGGCAGGCTCCCACATGGCACTGGGATGGAGAAATAATAGGGATGGATATGGGATTTCCTGAAAGATTTTCTAGGGTCAGAAAATTGCTATTCTGCCTTTATCTCCCGGAGCACCTCACAGGATCCCAATATTTTGTGACTCCTTAGCCCTTGAAACTAGAGTCAATGAGATTTTTCCAAGACTAATACAGCTTTCAAGGTAATGATGTAAAGTAAAAAAAAAAAAATTCTAATTTACAGGTATGGTCACTTTTACTTGGGGCTACCACTTTACTTATATTGGACCTTAATTATGACAGTAAAAACTTGAAAGAACAATGTTTGATTCCTTTACATTGAGATAGGTTGTTTAAGGTGCTCAGAATGTCAAAGCTCTCCTTTCTCAGTGTACTTTTCTCTAATTTACAAAGTGTATTTTGTTATTTTGTTGCATTTTGCTAAGTTATTTGCATTTCCCTTGTACAGATACTAGCATTTCAATAAATATTTGTTGATTGATAACTACACTGAAAACATTTAATGAGAGCCTTTGACCCTCATCATTGTCAGTGCTTTTTCATGAGCTTTTCAGATAATTTCTGAAAAGCACCCATTAAACGCTTTTAAAGTTTACATTTGAGCATATTTTTCAGCAACTTTGCTCTACTATTAAAGAAGAACTTTGGCTCCTTGCACTAAGAAAGTGTACTGGCAAATTAGATCTACTCCTATGTTGTAAAAAAAGATTTTTATTATGTTTCATAGATTCAGTGGTTTCATAAATTGCTAGTTGAAGAAGCAGATTTAAAAATACTGATTTACAACTGATACCAGTGTATGAAGTGTTACTGAAATTCTTTAAGAACAATAAATAAATAAATAGAATATATTTAAGTAAAAAATTATTAATGTTGAAAAAGATCATTTAATGTTACCTTTATCATTAAATCATTTAATGTTTCAGGTATTAGTATAATGATAAGTGATGAAAAATATCAATCCAAAAATCAATGGCTTAACCCAAAAATGTTGACTTCTCACTCACGTGGATCCAATGTGAGAGGGGCTCTGCTCCATGCAGCCATGGCCCAGGTTGGCAAAGGCTCTTCCATTTTTACCACGCAGTTTCCAAGCTCACTCTGGGTATCAATACCTAACCAATACACAAGAGAAGGGAGGGAAGGAAGGAAGCCTGCTCCTTAGTCACCTTTGCAGAGATATAAAAGAAATATTTTCTACCACTAAGAACAAAGGGCCAAAATCATTATTTACTTCATTCAGTTGGCAAGAACTAGTCTAATGGCCCTGCCTAGATTCAACGGGAACTGAGAACTGTATTCCCTGGCGTAGCAGCCATTTTCTAACAACTCTACTCTGTGGAAGGGAGTCTGAATCTTTGGTGGGGAACCAACAGTATCTACCATACTGTATCGGTTACTATTCTTGGGTTGTAATTAAAAACTGATTCTGCTAATTTAGCTAAGAAAGGAGTGGATTAGAAGAGCATGATGCAGTTTGCAGAATCCAAAAGAAAGAAAGGTTAAAGTTAACAGCCAAGCCTCAGAAAATCCTGGCATCAGAGAAGCTGCAAAGACAACAGGAATTAGATTATTGAACATGGTCTTCAGAGTACTGTCAGTAAGATAAGATGGCTCCAGCCACTTTCAGCCCAGGTGTTAATCCAGTCAAGATTCAGGAAGAATCTTTGAGGGAAAGAACATCTGATTAGCTGGTCACTTTCCCTCCCCTTGACTAGTGGAGAGTTGGGTATCTGGATTAACAGTCTCCCAAGATTGTATTCAGTGGGGAACAGGAAGATCCCCCAAACCAAGACAACATATGGGTACTGTCAGAGGAAGAGGTGATAGAGGATAGGCAGATCAAACAATATATATGCTCTTTAAAACTCAGAAATTCCAGACTACTTTATGTTTGATAAATTCAAAGGAAAGAAACAGTTTCTGATCCAAGTAACTAAGAGAAATAACTAATAAATCAATATGCAAAGCTTAATAAAGGATTTCATTATCTATTGGTTACAAAATCCTTCTCCTTTTTTGTAGTAATTTGATGATCTTAGAAAAACTTGTGAATCTCTCTGAAGCTAAGTTTCTTTTTCTATAAAATTGCAGATGAGGACATTTTTTGTCATGTGAGGCAGTGGTGGTTGGGTGTGGGGATTCTTGGGCTGCAATCAATGGAAACTGACTGGGGGGTGGTGAGGAAATAGAAATGAGAGTTGATGTATTTGTTATTTTATATGTAGTGATTCCTTGGAATATTCCATAATAAAGAAGATGATTACTGTTTACAAATAAATTTGTATTTTGCCAAGGAGATATTAGAATATATTCATTTGTATTTCACCAAGAAATACATTTTTTTAACCTGTGTTTCTAGGGTGGCTCCAGATTACATATAGGTTTATTAAAGACTTTTTTTGATGACAGTGTGTGCAAATTCCCCACCAAAGAACTGAGGGTTAAAATGGATCAAAATAAACAGTATCTAAGTGGATATATTTTAAAATATTCTGAAGGGTAAGAAGTTGTAAAAAAAATATAGTATTACTAGAGTTAGAATTGCTATAAATAGTTGTCCCTAAAAATGAATGCAAATTTTGAAAATTACAATATAGACCTGTGGAAAATAGTAAAAATTACAATGAAAAAAAAAATCCTCCAAACAGAGCTTAGTATGCCCTCTTATCATTTCACTCTACCCTGTAGTTGTAGTTTTCAAAGTAGGCTACTAAGTTGTTTTTCAGAGGTTTATTTTAGCAAATGGCTCTTCCATCTATGCACAAAGAAAGTAAAATAGCCCTATAATTTTGTGGATTTTTATAAGGTACGCTAAGAAAAAGATTCTTCTCCTTTTCCTTTGATTCCAAAGAATGTACAGTTTGTACACTCTTTTCCTTTTGGAGCTCAATAAGACAATCTTCCCCTGAATCCTTTCTTCAAGTATCTCACATTACAATAGAAATACAGTAATGGTCAATTTTTTTCAAAGCTTTCTGAGCTTGCTTGTTCTCCCCTGAGACTCTAGTGGAATTTATTTTATGTGTGTGTGTTTATACATATGTTTTTATAAAAAGAGTACTTTACCAAAAAAAAAAAAAGTATTTTTCCTTGATGTTACAGTAGTTTTTCTAGACATTATTAGCAGATCATTCGGGTGGAATTTTATGCTAGATTATTTGTTTTTTTTTTTTCATTTCTATTTGTGGAATGTCTCTTTGTTTTTAATTAGGGCTAAACCCTAACTCCAGGAATGCACATAAATATGGAACAATTATTAGAAAATTAATACATGTCTAATTTTAAGGTTAATGTTTGAAATGATACCCTGTTAATGGCAACTTTTAGTATGTGAGCTTATTATATTTATATAAGATCTAAAACCATCTTTCTTGCCAAGGGATATGAAGTTATTGTCCTATTAGACATGTATATCCTATTTTCTGTAAAAAGGAGCATCATTCACACCATTGCCTAAGCTCAAAACCCCTGAATTTTTAAAAAATTCTTTTTCCTTACATATGGACTATCACCAAGGGCTATTTTGCTTGAGAAATAGCTGCAAAATCTTATCCCCTAGAATTGTCTTTAAAAAGACTGACCCGATCATGGCAGTTTCCTTTTTTTAAATCCTTGATGGGAGCTGCTGTTCTACCAGCCATTTCTTTACTCAGGATTCAACATCTTTGCTCTGTGAATTCCTGTCTTCCCCTTTTCTGTGTAGAAAACCCTGATTCATTCTTTATGATATAGCACTTTTTCTAATATCACTCCCTCATTTCTACTCCTCAACTCCATCTCTCCGTCAGAATAGGTTTCTTCTTCATCCATGTTTTTATTGCACTTTGTACAATCTCTATTGCTCATCAAATTGCATTAGCATTAAGTTGTGTTTCACGTGTTTCCCTTGCAGAATTGAACTCCCAGAGAAAGGGATACTTGTTCACCCTCGTGTTCCACATCTTTGATGTTGTGCCTGGCTTATTGTGGGTGCCAATAAATGTTTATGGATTTACTCTGAAGCTGATTTTGTGCTGAAATAAGTATGGTTAGAGCAGAAAGAATTCTAGAACTATCTGTGGACTGAGACATTTGCATATAATTATTAAGTTTACATATAACAATTAGATTATAAAGTTTATAATCATGATTGCAAAATCTGAAGCATGAAGGCACTGAGATTTCAACTTCTGAACTCCTCACTCAGCCTGCCCTAAAGAGAAGTGGAAGTTTATGTACCTCAGAAAGTCAGATCATTGAAAACGCAGTAAGAATTATGCCAAAAGAAGGCCTTTTGTCCAAAAAAAAGCTGCTTATAGAAGTTATATTTGCTTTGTGTTGATGCATTTATGGTAAGACTAAATATTAGTATTGTGGTTTTTTGACTATTGATTATACTTCTGCTAGTGTCAAATTAACATTACAATGAGGTTTAATAATAATTCATAAAAACAGTGAACTTCTTCCTGTAAGCAGAAATTTCATATGACTTAACAATAATTTTCTAATTATAGAGATAATGTTCAAGATAAATTTAAGTGAAAAAAAAAACAGGATATAGATAAAACAGGATATAGATATGTGTATCTCCCAATTTTTAAAAACATACATATGTAATATATATACTATTATATAAAGTATATATATCACATATACTTCAGTATATATGTTTAATATGTAAGTATTAAGTGTATACATATATATTATATATATTTGTGTATATATATAATATATGTGTGTATATATATATTTGTATATACACATGATGCAGAAGAAGAAACCAAGGAAACACAGGTGGTTATCTTTTCGAAATTTTCTATAATGGTCATATTTAATTTGTATTACCCATAAAAATCTTGTTTAAAAAAATGTTTTTTTAGTCTAATCTAATTAGATCTAATTAGGATATTTTTGGAATAAAAAATTCTTGTTTGACTGCGTTTCTTTAGACAAGAGATGTTGGGTTTCTGCAAACACTGTAGTGTATTTTTATAATAAACCAATCTAGGAAATTGGAATGTAAGAGTCTTGTGGTTGCTACATCATGTAGTTTGTGAAATAATGAAAGTGATGGTAATCAATGTAGAAAACTGCATATATAGAATTGGAAACAGATGCTAATACACAGGTGGTTGAACAAAAAATAATATGGCTCTGGTTCAGCAATCTCGTGCTAAAGGAACATCTGGATGTGTGTGTTTTATCCCAAAGCTAGAACTTGCTAACAAAAAATAAAATCAAGAAATTTCTTGAGTGAATAGAATTGAATCAAAAAAGTTTTTCCAGGTGATCTTTAAGTTCATATTGCTTTTGAATGTCTATAAAGTAATGAGGCTGAGTCATATGAGTCATGCGTGAAAATATGTTGCTTACAGATATCTTACAGGTATGTCACTTTGCATATACAAGTAAGTTTATTTTATAGCACATGTAGGCTTTTTTAGTATTAAATATTTCTAATTTCTAATGACCAGTATCTAAACTTAAACATTCTTACATAAATATTTTGATGATTTTATTAATAGAAAACATTTTCTGGAACTTTATTCTTCTGAAAGTCCTTCTTCTAGAAGTGCTATTTATCATATGTAAAATGTAAATAAAAGCACAGCTGTGTCTGTCATATAGTGGAATGCTTATAAATTTTTCATTTGACTTATGAACATTTTTTCTTTTACGAGCTAAGATGACCTACCATGCTTTCCTTCTTACGCTTCTACCAAAACAAACAACAAAACTAGATACACAACAAGATATTACAGCTATAGTATCTGAATAATGAAAATATTTCCAAGCTCCAATCACTTGCTTATTCTAGAAACTTTTACTAAAACAAAAGTTAAATGTATAAGGCAAAAAAAATCTAGTCCCTAGGAATTTGTTGTAATAGCATTTGGTCTTCACCATTTGCAGAATTAGAAGGAACAGATGGACCTGCATTCAAAAAGAACCCATTCTCTGGTAATGTTTTTATAACCTGCATTGTTTCCCTTGAGTTTTGCGCTACTAGTTTGTATAATTATTTTTTCCTATTTGGCCATAATATTGTGAGCGTACGAAATGGGCAATATGTCAGGAATAATTAGGCCCCGTAGTGCTGAAACCTCAGTGGATAAACTGCCTCTTTTATAGATGCCAATTCATTACCTGTAGACCTGTCAATTCTGCTTAGTAAAGACCATCTGTTTGTAACCACCTCTTTTCCCAGAGGAGCAATTCCTCTTCCATGAAGAACTGCTCCATGATGTCAAAATACCTTTCTCCATAAAATGGCCTCTCGTCTTCTCTTCACTTCTTTCTATTCCTTCGAAACTGGGTTATTTATTACAGAACCAGCAAAGGTGGCTCTGGCTAACTTAAGAGGTCAAATAAAATGAATCTGATAGACAATACCTTCAACCGAATAGGTATATAATGAATGTGCTTGGATGGATGTGTGGCTACAGGAAGCTTTCTCATGGACAATATCACAAAATATTACACGTACCTCTGACTCTGAGTTTATCAGCAGCAGTAAGCGAACTGTTATTTGTCAACCACATAAAACTGGTACATTTCGATTTCAACTTAATTTGAACTCATGAGGAACACTATAACTGACAAAAATGGTTTCATGTGCCTAGAATTTAACAGTTTTTATTATTTTTCAGAAAATTACACAATTGATGTTAGAGTAGTTCAGATATTACTAGGCCACTTAGGGTTAGCAATTATTTAGAAAGAGACTATCAATTTTATATAAATCCCCCTAGATAACTAGCATGGAGATATATAAAGTTATACAGATAAATAATGTTCTGCATCCTCCACCCCCCATCTCATGACAAACTAATATCAGTTTTACTAAATATGAAGATACATATAAAAGCACCAGAGCCTACAATACCTACATCGCCTATAGTTGGAGAGTAATTCAGAGGGACATTAGGAATTTACCCAGCAGATTGTGCTCAAGGTTATATGTTTTATATACATATTGCAGGAAGAATGAAACAGGCCTGACATTTATGCATATTCCATAGTATTTAGGGAATTTGTCCAGAGCAGAGTGGGAATTTTTTTGTTCTAATCCTCCTTTCTTATATGATGCCACAGTGGTCTGCAGTGAGTTGATAGGTAATGGATGCAGTATTTCAGTGAAAAGAACAGTTGATCATAAAAATTACCCAGAACTCAGAATTAGTATGTAGTCCTGTTATGATCCCTGGAAGAGCATTCAGGGTTCATGTATTCCCAAGATAAGTTTTAAAAAGCTATAAATAGATTATACTGTCCTTCCAATTTAATTACCAACAAATTCTTTCTGAGAAGTCAGCATTCATGCTCCCTCTAAATGACAAGTTAATACAGTAAGAACAAGGTAGCAATTCAGAAACCACCATGCACTGTCGTATATAGAATAATCACAGAAGTAAGGCAAAGAATGTTTGGATACTCAGAGGCGGACCAACCAAACACATATTACAGTAGTAAGGTATAAATTGTGAATGGTGTCTTGCAGTGTGGGCCCTGATGGTGGTTCCAGAATTAGACTTTTCTTATATCTAAAGAACTTTTCTGGAATAATTAATAATTCAGGCTGAATGTGAAAGTTCTAATATTGTGCCAGTGCAAAATGACTTTTGATCTTTGCCTAGTCTAAACTCAAACCAAACCTACCTGGGGCCATTTTGTCCTTGAATGGATTTCATTTAAAAAATTGTGTTTTCTCTCAGTTGAAGTCATCCCTGATTGGTTTAGTTAACAGTTGTACTAAAGATACAAGCACCCTGTTTTATTCAAAAGTAAAGATGACTTCTGGCTGATTTTACTTACTGAGCTTTAGTTTATGTTTTACAACTAAATTTAGGAATAATTTCAGAAAAAAGGACATAAATATTGTTTGCAAGGGATTAAATTAGCAATAGTCAGAATATAGTTTCAAAGAGAACATCTGGGAAGGAGGAAAAGCAATAAATGTGAGCAGATGTAATAAAGGGGAATATCTAAAATGATAAATGTGATTTTTAGATTTTAAATTTGTATACTTATAACACATCTATCTCTGTAGTACTAAGCTGACAGAAGCATGTCAACTGAACATGATATAATGAGCAGAGGGAAGGGAAGTCACATTTCTTGGCTAAAGGAAATAGTACAAAATAGAGGCCTCTGATTTGACATGGTGGCAGATATAATGTGCTTTCTCTATTAAAGTGATCCCAAGGGAGGTTTTAACAAAGCTTCCTGTTTTATAAGCAGTCTTTTTTTTTTATCAGTTCCTGACTCTGCTGGCTACCAATCTTGCTGAATGAACACAGGGAAGAAACCTAATGGAGGGGAATGCACAGCTTCTCCACTCACAGACCTTCTCTATAAAGGGCACAAGAATTGCTAGAGCATGGCTCTAGCTCCACATAATTTTCCTCTTTCCTTCCTCTACTTTTACTTCCTTCTTTACACATCTAAGTTTGAACTTTATAAAACAAAAGGTCTTGTAATTCTCTGCCATTGTCACTTTCATAAGATGTAAAATTGCATATTTTAGACCAGGTAAATACCTGGTAGTCAAGCGGATGGGTTTAATTTTTGCATTAAAATATAAAAAAAGAGGAAATGTCTAAGGCGATCCTGATGTAGTCAAGTTTATGACAGAAAGCTTCTTGCATCGTAGTGACTTGAAGTACTCTTTAGATGGCCTGTAAAATCAAAACTGCATGCTATTAAATTCCACCTGCCACCAACACGTACGTGCTGCTATACACACGAACTCCTTGAGGACAAGGATTGCAAGGATGATTTGGAACCCTATGTTATCTCAGAAGTTTAATGGTCTTTAATCTTCTATATATCTTCCACTAGATTGATCATGGAGTAAAATGAATAGTTTATCTCTTTCTCTTTGTCCTTTCTACCTTTTACTGGAGATGAAAAAACTATAGCCAAAGAAGGGGGGAAAATAAAAATGGAGATTCTAGATATACTTTACACTAAATAATAAACTTTGTAGTTTTCAGGAGTTTGCTCATTTTATTATTCTTAGATTTTTGAGACTACAGATAATTAGTTTCCTCATTTTAAAAGCAAACATACTGATAGTACACTGGACATCCACAAATAGGGTCTATGTCTTTTCAGACAGTGTAATCTAAAATAGATGTGAATAATTAACAGACTATTTAACGGATAGGCTAATGTGTGCGTTATACAACCAAGATTAAAAGATAATATGCCTTTTTTGCAATTCTTTCTCTGCTCAATGTCAGTGCTACAAGATGACCGACATGTGCATTATGTATATGTATTTCATGATAAGGATAAAAAAATCTTGAGTCAAAAGGCTCAGGGGTTTTTTGTTTGTTTTTTAACTTTCAATCTTTTCACAGCTGCTACATAATTGTGTAAGCTGTCAGGATACAGATTTACAAGGTGTATAAGTGTTAATGTGATATATTGGAACCAAGACTGAATCAAGTGTTCTAGTGATATCCAAAGAATGGATATTACAGCACTGGTTTGCCAACCACAAGTCACATAAAATATGCTAGTGTTCTATTTTGCTCCTTATTTCACTTTCACACGTGGTAAACATCTTCCTATGTTCCTTTTATCTAGATGATAAAATGAATGATTCCTGGTATATCATTTAAATAAAATTTGATCATAATTATCTGATATTAAAAGCTACCAAGGCTTATTTATGTCACAAAAATATATAGTTGAAACCTCGTCAAGTTTTATTGGTAATGGTAACCACTGATTTCAACATAATCTCTCTATAATTGCTAATCTTCACTAACAGTTTACTGTTAACATAACTGGAATAGCTGGGCTTACCCGTAACAGATTAATGTTTAGACTCATTTCTTTTGTCTTACATAACAGCAGAAATGTAAGCATTTCTTTTTCACCCCACAATACTCTCAGGAAGAACTGCAGTACATTATAAGGCCAGCTATTGGTTGAATATTACTCGTGCATTTCTTAAGGGTGAATTTGAAACCAATTTCAGAGCCAAAAATGAAAGGGCATAATTTGATAAAAATCTTACTGCCTGATAGCTAGCAGACATCTGTCAGCAGTTTTGGTTTCTTTTAAAGGGCAGTACATGGCTGACTGATCTCATAGTAGGATTTATAAGTGTAATTATTGCCATATAATTCAACAAATCACTTTTATCACTGAAAACCTAAAGCTTTCAATTTTTTCTTTTTTTGCTTTTTAGTTGTTGAGTTCCTAGGGAGATAGGCCTCTGTAAAATGAATTTTAATTCCAATAGAAAGCCTTCAGTAAAATTTAAGTAATTTAATGACAAAATAGAAATAATGATTTCAAGTCTCTAAAAAAATTAGTTTTTGCTTTTGCATTTAGAATATTGCTATGGATATAAAAAGGTGGCAGCTGGACCTTTTAGAATCACATTGCTTATTAACATCAATAATTAGTTATATTTAAAGATTAAAAAAAATAATGTGCATAGCTGACTGACAGTTAAGGTAGGTTTGCACACACACAAAATTGACTTATGCAAAGGCTGAAAAATGCTTCAGAAAGTGCTCATTGCAGAGGCAGCCCTGCTTTCTAAGCACATTCCACTGTAATCCAGCATGTACAGACAGTTCAAGAAAATAACCTTTCTGAGCTGGGATCTGCCTCTCATAAGGTTCTTCTCTGCATAAAATGAGAAATTTTATGCAAATTAGTGAGTACAATTCCTGCTACATAATATGCACCTGATAACTTATGGTTATTGTGGAAAAGCTTATTTCTTAGTTACTGAGTGGACATACTTTGCATTTGGAAATGAGAATACTAATTTGGGGTAAAATAAGAGAAAGAACAATACATAGTAGCACAAACCAATGTAACTATATTCAAGGCCCCTAACTTAATTCCTATCTGATAAAAAGAGTTTACAGAAAGCTTGATAAGTGAGATGAGATGACAGAAGAACCAGAGACATTACAAAGACATTTTTCCTTAAACATCATGCAAATATAGAAAGAGCACATATATTATTTTATTCCAAAGGATGGGGAGCTCTGCCTGAACTGGAGAGGTCTGAGAAGTTTTCGCAGAGCAAGCAAAATTCGCAGGATGGAGAGAGAGCAAATTAGTGGAGACATGACCAAAACTGCCTGTTTAATCCAGAACTGAGAGGCAAAGGGCTGCCTGAGACAGATGTAGAGTTATATGGAAATCAGAGAGCAGCAGGACCTGCCCATTCTTTATATTTAGAGTAGCCCTGCCATAGGTGTGCAACGCGATACCTTCAGTCTGTTTTTTCCTTCATATCAAATTTTACATTTCTTCATTTTCTATTTATTTACTTTATAATCTTTTTCTATTTATTTAATTTACAGTCCCTCTCCCCAACTACATTGTGAGTTCTGTTAAGGCAGAGTCCTTGTCTTTCTTCTTAAGCACTCTATTCAGACATACCTAGCATTATACCAGACAGATATAAAATAGTCAGTGTTCAAAAAACAAAAATTAAATCAATAAATTCATGAATATGAGCTGAAAATTAGAGGATTAATCCTTTTAAAAAACCTTATTGGATAAATTGTGGAATGACACTGTCAGGTATTAATCAGAGAAATCCATGCCACCTTCACCCCACCACGCTGTCTTTCCCCATAGAACTGTTCTCAGTGAGCTCTCTACTGCCACAGCAGTCATCATAGCTCACGATGAAGCTAGAGCATAAAGCATCCTATCTTTCAAGTTTAAGTCCATGGTCTAAGTGTAAGAGAAAGATGTTTGAGAATCTAATAATTTGGGGATTTTCTTTCCTCTAAGCTAAATAAAGAATCCATGGGCTGGGGAGAAAAGAAGAGAGTCTAAGAAAGGAAAAAAAAGTTACTGGGGATTGAGACCAATGCAGAGCAATGATTATGAAGTGGTTTAGTATACTAGTACAAATTATATGACCAGGGAGTTAAATGACTCAGATGATTCAGTAGATGCTACCATGGAGGAATAACAGTGGTCAAGAACCACACAGCTTCCCTTCCATTGCAGTAACATTACATCATGTGTGCCACTTGGAAGAGAAGGGATGGATGGAGGGAATGAATGCTAAGTTGACTTAGTGTATTAAGAGTTGCCAAGATGGAGTTCTCCCTTAGGGGATGTAAAGAGCTCAATGCAGGAGTTTTTGCAATATGCAAATAATTTCAATAGAAGGGACAGATAGAAGATTTTCAAAGTTTATTCTCCTAGGAACGACTATGATGGGACACTATATGGGCATAAAGTAGTTATACCTTAAATGAATATGCAAGCATCAATACACATCCCCACAAACACACACAAAGTTCCTGTATATTTCTATTTTAATCCATAAGACTCTTGTCTTGTTTTAAATATCTCTGTTATTCCTTGACCTCGACTAAGCTGCTTAGCAGGTGAGAGGTAGGTATTATGTTTTAAGTTATCAGTATTTTATATTGGCATGTTAGAGTTGTAAATCACTGCAAAATGGGGGAAAAAATCTTGGCAATCCAATCATATCATTTGTTCTGATTATGAGACCTAAGCACTCATCCATCCACCCATCATTCATTCAACATATATTTGTCCCTTTTATCATAAAGCAAGAAATTTTCCAGAATTTATCAGCAATTTAAGTTTATATTCCATTGGCCAGATATAAACAATATGCCTCCCCTACTTATGAGAGAGACTGGGAAAGAGTCTCTTCCATCGTCTATAGCAGGAGGTAACCAGGCAGAAGAGGATTGGCAACTGTCATGTAAACAACAATGTCTGACACAATACATAATAGAACCTCAGATTAAGACAAATCTGCCTAACCAAATCTTAGCTGTCTATTTCTTTCAGATGACTCTTATGACTCCATATCTCTTAGCCTCTCCATTTTATACAAAGTAGCTATTTTCGGTAGCCCCACCTCTTCCTTTTTTATTATCAAAGTGCATTTTTCTCGATTTTCAGATTGTAGAGACTTTTAGAACATATGACTTTGAAAGCTGAGGCTCTATTTTAGCAACTCCTTCCAGAGCCTTAAGAAGCTCTAGTTATGAGACACTGAACAAGTCAAGAGTGTCTGCCCTCCTATCTCTGCCCAGATCATTCCTTTTTTGTGTCTTCACTTCTCCCTGAATATCTGCCTCTCACCTAGCTCAACCTCTGACTTGACCACGTGAAACTGGTTCAGTAAAGCTGGAGAACGAGAGTCTGCAATTAAAATTTGAGAGGTACTGCCAGTAGAGCATTAATTAGACATGCCATTAAGTATATTTGAAAGTATAATGAGGTTCTATAGGGAGACTTATTCTTGTCCCGTACAGTCGTTCAAAGACATTGTGTATTCAGTCATTCAACACATTTTTATAAAGCACATACTGTGTGACAAGCGCTATACAACAAAGAATGTGTCCCCTGTACTTGGTCTTTGTGTAGGCACAACCATAAAGAGACATCTGAAAATTAAGTCTGAATGCAGTTATTTTAATTATCTCTGATTCTTCAAATCAAATATCAAAACATTTGAAATTCCATATTTCAGAATACAAGGGGCTCATTGAACTAGATATCCGGACTTCTTAACATCTCAGAAACTAAACATTCTTTTGTACCTAATCCACATAGAATATTTTTTCATATTTATAAAAATGCAAACTCTTTGCAAATATAATGGTTCAGTCTTCAGAGGCAACATAGCTTTACCTCTAAGTCTCTCCTTAGCCTTGTATTTACCTGCTATGATCCTGAATACTAATTTTAGGAATATTGAACTCCTGTTAGTCAACGCTGCTCAAATGTGAAAATCTGTTAATACAGTGAATCCCACACTGCTTAAATAACAAAGCTATCCTTGTAACTTGTCTTTTATTCATAGCAGAGTCATCAACTAATTTCATAGTAATCACTCATTGATTCAAATGTGAGATTGTTCATTTCTCTCTGTGCTTCATTTATAAGCAGGTTTTGAAAGTCTGGGTGTGGTTTAGGAGAAAATGAGTAGTATTTTATACGTAGCAACATCTCTTGACCAAGAAAGAGCTCAAATCTTTACACAAAAATCATGGCTTTTTCTCTTTTAGTCATATGAATTTTCACTTTCAGAACTAAGTCAATTCATATAATTACCTTGTATTGCTTAGATTTGTGTGATACCTCTCACAAGGATCCTCTGTGACTCCTCCAAGCTTTTGGTTGGCGAATGACAGATTCACAGCTATTCTGCTTGTTAAATTAACATCAGAAAGCAGAATTTGCATCTGGCCACCAGGCCTTTACTCATCAAATCAGTGAATGGAACTAATGTGGAATAATAATGGGATAGCTGGCTTTTGAGAACAGAAACTAAAAGGGATTTTTATAAAACATGCAGTTCACATTGTAAGAAATCACAAAAGCCATTAAACACTGAATCTATCTTATTTTTCATGCCAGCTAAGGTTATCATTGTCTTTTCTAGGACATTCATGATTCTTATGCTACAAGTAATGTTGAGAATTTTTTCATAACCATTTTAAATGCCAGTCATGTAAACAGTGTTTCTTGTCTTTGGATAAAATCCTATACTCTACCTGTGCATTTTGCACCTTTTATAAATATAAGCTTGAATTGGAGAATTTTTTTAAGACTACAGTGAAATGTGATCCTAGGAGACTATCACAAAAACAGCAAATGCCAAATATGAATTTTCTGTATTGAATGCATAAACATCTTTTTACATTTTTTTCTCCATGATATTTTGATAGAGTGATTGAAAATACTCCAGGGAAGAGAGAGGTTTTTAAGAGGTTCTTCTAAAAAATCAACTTAATTATACAGTTAACTCCTCTACATGTATATTAATTTATGTGACTATTTAAAGTAGATGTGTGTTTCTCTTTCTATCAAAAATTGAGCTCACATAGTTTATCTTTTGAATTATTGAAACTACCAATAATCCCCTTGAAGAACTAGATAATGCCACTTAGAATTTTTACAAATTCAGATTTTATAGTTGGAAATAATAGAATGATTAAGAATTTTAATTAATTAAGTGAACCAACCTTCAAAATGACCACCCTTTCCTAAAATTATCTTCCGTTTCCCTATTTTACATTATTTTTTTTCTACCTTGATTTGTGCATGTAGATATAAGCAGTCAGATACCAGTCAGCCTCTAAACATTCATACCGCTGTGTCACTGGAATTTTCTCCAGGTCTCTTCTCTGTGTCTGTCTCAATACAGACAGTTTCTGGTACTCCTCTCAGACTAAAGGTAGATAATAAAATTTAAAAGAAATATGAGTGGGACCTTTGCAGACTTCCTCTCTTCCTCATTTGCCAGATTGTATGGTTTGCTTTGGAATTTATCTAGGACATATGGTTTGAAAATTTTAGAGCAATGTGCATCAATTTTTTTCTTCATGTATGCCTGAACATTTTGAAAAATAGTATATATTCTCTCACAAAGTTGATATCTAAAATTGTTTCATAAAATTAAGTAGTCACAGAGGATATTATCTCCCAACATGTTGTATATTGTAATTGTGCTATAAATATATTTTTGCCAAAAGCTTATAGCTGCAACTACAATTATTCAATTAAATTACTGAGTTTATGGTAAATGGTAAAAAAAAACCAGTCTTTATTATCAAACCAATCAGCCAAATCAAACTAACTTCATTATCAATTCAAATAAAAATGTGATATCCATTCTTAAGATCACCTCTTCTGAATTCTAGACAGGAAGATAAAATGATAAAACAGTAAAACAATAGATAGCTATAGATAGATAGATAGATAGATAAAAAAGAAACATGAGACCTTGCCATGAGATTTTGTTTGCAGGGGAAAAGGCACGGCCATCTTCAGTGTCTCTTGCCAAAACTCTCTTTGCTTCCCCTGTAAGACTCATCCATTAGGAGCCATCCATTTTCTAACCGTTCCTTGGTTTGGCATGACTGACTTGGTTATACCTAGGGCAATAACATACTTCTCTTTAGCAAAGTAGGGGAAAAAAATGATTGAAAAAAGGGAAGCTGGAAAGGAAAAGTCAAGATGCTGTGAACCAGAATGGTGTGAACCAATTTTAAGAAGGAGTTCCTATAGAAGTTGAGGTTCTAGGAATGATTATCATGTAACTATGTGCCTATGTGCCCATGTACCCATAGGAAATTCTTTGTGACTCCCAAGGGTACATAGAGACTGATTTTGAAGACTATTGCTTAAAGTGCCTTTTTTCTACCTCACTGCCACCCCACCAGCTTTATTAAGATATAATTGACATATAACAGTATAAGTTTAAGAGTTGAAAACGCTTTAATGTGCAGGTTCCTGAGCTTCAATTCCAATATGTTCTTATTCAAGGAGTCTGAATGAGTCCTTGGACTTGACTTTGAAAAGACAGAACTAGGATAAAGGTGAAAAGCATAAAAGATTGATGTAGAACAAAGTAGTCATTTTCTCTTTCAATGCTCTGCTTTCTTTAATGTTTCTTTTTTCCTGTTGCTTTAAGAAAATAATGTCTGTGTGAAATAATTAATGAATAATGTTAAATTTGCTACTGAGTTACTTTACAGTCTGGTAAAGCAGTCCATATTGTATTTCTTAAGGAGAAATGGAGATTTGTTTCTTCTATTAAATACCCAGGGGCAAAAATCAAGGAGAAAATAGTATTTTGTTTGCACAGTTTACTTACTTATATTTAGCTATATTTTTGTAATATATTCTACCAAAAGCTGTTTTCCTCTCTTTTCATCATGAACTGTAATTTGTTTATTGCATTTAGTGGCATTGTACAATCCTTTATATCTTTTTTTAAAACTTTTCCAAAGAGACAGTTCTGATATTTTATACCATTTGGAATGGTTTTGTTTTCTTTACATTTTAATTTTTCATGTGATATTTCTTCTCTTTAACAAGGACCCATGGGTAAGCAAAATACTCTGCTTGCCAAATTGTACCTATATAAGATTGTTGCTCTGTTGCCATACTGCATTTTTAAAAATAAGTAGTGAAACTGCAATAAGCTTCTGTTTTACATCAGATTCCTCCAAAAGAAGACCTTGAACTGTGGGACAGGGATTCTAATGCAAGGGAGTGCCCTTCAGAGAAACCTGTGATGGAGTGAGGGAAGCAGGATAGGGAAGGGACTGAAGCCAGAAGTGGTGAGGTTTCAGCTCAAGTCTAGCTTCAGCCTGGTCTGCAGGGAGCTCTGGAGTGTGATTAACACTGTAGTGTCTGTAGTGTTGTCTAACCTGGAAGCACAGGCTCCAAGCTTTCTGCCCCTATATCAGTCAGTTGTTGGCTGCAGGCGGCCATGGTGACGGGTAATTTCTCAAACATTTCCAGGCAAGATGGCTTCCGGCAAAAGACAATTTTTTTTTTTTTTTTTTTAGAGAAAATTGCCCTTGTGGACAATTAACAGCTAACACTGTCAGCAGCCGGGGGATGGATGCTGTACTGGCTAGAGAAAGGTACCTGGCTGAAGCCCCAGTAGCCTCTACTACTGATGCTAAGCCAGTCAAATATATTTGTGTAGTTAAAATGTTAAGAGCTTTCATTAAAATTCATTAACATTCAATCCAAAGTAAGATCTTTCATGTGTGTGTGTGTGTGTGTGTGTGTGTGTGTGTGTGTGTAAGAGAGAGAGAGAGAGAGAGGGAGAGAAAGAGAAAGAGAGAGAGAATTTGCTTCATTTGGTGGAGCTCAGGGCTGTTACTGCCAAGGTTTCAGGCAAAGTGGTTCTGTTAAAAAGTAGTCCTCTGGCAGTAATAGATTTGTATGATTTATTTGCTGTGTAATCTTAGGTAGTTACTTAACTTTTCTGAATCTAGTTCATTATCTCTGTGGTTGCAGTCATAATACCTTCCTATGGATTATTGGGAGAATATGTGTACAAGGTTGCTAACCAGAGGGAGATACTCACTTAATGGTGGCTCTTTTTTTATATATAGTGTAAGTTATTTTACTGTCCTCTTATTTCATGGCCTCAGACACTTGCTTTGAAAACAAAAAATAGACCAAGTGAGAAAGTGTTGCTGTGTCAGTGCAAATGTCATCTCAACCGGACAAAAGCTCAACACTGGGTATCGTCTCTATATAAAAAATCAGAACATTTAGTTTTATATTTTTCTTTTAAATAATAAAGTTCTCAGACATTACTGAGGTAAATAAGGAAATGCACCATTCAAACACACCATTGCATCAGCAAAATCGGCTGGCATTCTATAGAGCTTTCTAAAGAGAGTTACTCTTTATGCAATATTTAAATATAGTCAGAAAATGGTAAACACAACTTGGACAGCAAGATATTTTGAACTGTCACTGACATTCTAAAGTAGGGTGTTATTATATAACCCATAGATAAGAATAGATTGACAGGCCTTCATGGGGCTTTTGCTCTTTCTACTGGTCACCACTAGATGGTGATATATGAAAGTTCACTTCAGACATGTTTAAAGATAAAAGTAATGCTTTGGATCCAAAATCAGCTACAGGCAAATCCATCTACCTGGATCATAATAGTCACAAAGTGTATGCACTAGTACACATATGAATAAAACTCAAAGATTACCAGACTATTTACTAGATCCCCTCCCTCACTCTCATTCAGAGGCATTAGCTCTCACTTTACAAACTGTTATAGCGAGCTTTGGATATCTGGTATCTGAAACTGCAGGTGAATTAGAAGCAGGAAAATGAGACAGAAGAAGGGTACGCACAATAAACCCACACATTTTCAAACTGACAATTGACAGCCCCAGAGAAACAATTTTTCAAATTTGTGTATATCTTGCAGTACAAGATACATCTATGCACATTATCACTTTAGATTTTTATAACACACTCTAGGGTTTGCTGGTCAAATAGATATTCTCATTTTACACATGAAGAATATTTTTGACTTTTGCAAAGTCACAATACTGGATTTCAGATGCATAATTAGATCTCCTAGGCTGCATGCTTATCATACTGCTAGATTTCAAGTAAGGAGCCTTTTTTCCCCCCCCATAACTCAGAATGCTCTGCTTTTGGAGTCCATTTGATAAAGAGAAAAAAGTATGCATGTTTAGTACTAGGACTAGAATATAAGACCACAGTATCTTTTAGTCAGTACTTTTTTTTTTTTTTTTTTTTAATTAATTAATTTTTTAAAAAATTTTTGGCTGCGTTGGGTCTTTGTTGCTGCGCACAGGCTTTCTCTAGTTGCAGCGAGCAGGGGCTACTCTTCGTTTTGGTACTTGGGCTTCTTATTGCGGTGGCTTCTTGTTGTGGAGCATGGGCTCTAGGCGTGCGGGCTTCAGTAGTTGTGGCACGTGGGCTCAGTAGTTGTGGCGCATGGGCTTAGTTGCTCCACAGCATGTGGGATCTTCCCAGACCAGAGCTTGAACCCGTGTCCCCTGCATTGGCAGGTGGATTCTTAACCACTGCGCCACCAGGGAAGTCCCCAGTACGTATTTTTTACACAACATCTACATGTGATAGCCACTGTACTAGATAGTAGGGATTCAGTGGTAAATGAAACAAACATGTCTTGCCCATCCTAAAACTTATAGTTGATAGTCTAATGTGGCAGCCAGATACAATGCAAGTAAACACAAAAAATTTATGTTGTAACAAACTTTGAATGTCATGAAATGAAAGAACAGAGAATGGAACAGTGTAATTGGCAGAGCCTATAGGGATGGCCTCTTGAAGGAGTGACATTTAGGATGAGACCAAAATACGAGGAAAAATCAGCCACGTAAACAGGTAACAACGAATAATTTGTAGGAAGGCTCTGAGGGCAGAAAATACTTTGCAAATTTTAGGAAGAATCAGAAATTAAGTGTAAAAGGAGGAGAGTGACCAGTGATGGATGTTAAGTGGAGAGATGAAGATAGAAATATAGACAGGTGCCACATTAAAGAGTTTGGACTTTATTCCAATATCAAATGAAGGCTGACTGATTTCAAACACGGGAGAGTGTTATGATCTAATTTACATTTTAAAAAGATCACTCTACCAACTGTGTAGGAAAAGAATTGGAGGGGGTTAGGAGTGAAAGTGGGGAGACCACTGATAGGGCTACTCTACAAGTGCAGGATTGGACTCCAAAGGAGGCAGTGGAGGTAGAGAGAAGTGAATAACACACATTTGAACAAACTTTAGAGGTAAAGCTAATAGAACGTGGTGATGGGTTGTAGATGGGCATGGAGGGGGTGAGTAAAGAAAGTGACTTGACCCTTAGGTTTCTGACTTGTCCCAGTGACTAAATGACATGGTTTGCCATTACTGAGGTGAAGAAGATGAGGGAAATGTAGAAGAAAGATTCAGGAGAGAAATCAGCAGTTCATGTTTACACTGGATAAGTTTGAGATTCTTATGAGAACAAATGAAGGTTCAAGGAGAAAAGTAACTATGTGTGTCTAAATTCTGAAGGGGAGTTTCAAGCTGCAGTTATGAATTTTAAGTCACCAACATTAAGATTTTATTTAAAGTCAAGTAAATAAATAATATCTTTTAGGTGAGCAGAGAGAGAGATTAGAAAAAATATCCAGGACTGAGTCTGAGAAACACTAACACATCATGGTCTTTCTACCATGTCACACTGCTTTCCTGTAAGAATTTTCAAAATAAGTGTAGAATGTTACTGGGACCAGAATCACCCCTAAAACTTTTAGGCTCTGAAAGAAAGATTTTCACTGTTTTCCTAATATTAACCCCATGTTGCATGTCATAACGACAAGCGTTACATGTCAGGGAAGGTGGAGGTATAGGATAGAGGGAAGAAACCTTATCAAAGGAGACAGAAATCAATAGGCCACTGTAGCCTTTCCCCTTGTCCTTTAACTCCTCTACCCTCATCTCCTTGTGAGATCCTGGCATCTTATTATCTTTAGCATCAGGACTTAAGCCGTAAAAGGTTTGATATCTTAATGTCATTTCTCTTCCACATCTACATGAGCTATGTGATGGTTTAGATCCCACTTAAGAAGTAGGATACAAAGGAAAACTGTCCTAAGATAGTGGACACAGATTCTATTCCTAGGTGACTATTTATTAGGGAAATGCAAACTAGAGACAAATATTATTACGTAATTCAGAATGGTAGAGTGATAAATTATTACCCAGCTCCAGAATATTCTCTTAATTTCAACTGAAGGCACACAACAAACCAAGAAAAATGCAGAGGATGCTCAGAAATTGTATAGAAAAACCTTGGAGAAGAAAGATGAAAAGACAAAATCAATCTACATGCCTATTACATTACTAGGAATTGAATAAAAACAAAATGCATCATATTCAAACCAGGTAAATTCCTTAATTGAATTCAATTGAATATTTAAGTATCAAAATAAAAACACTAATTTAGGACTGAGCTGAAAATAATGCAAGAGAGAGCTGAAGGATAGTATAATGCCATAAGTCATATAGCACAACATAATCCATCAAAACCACAGAACCTATAATTTTCTTCCTTTATTTTAGATTGAAAAATGACTTCAGAGTATATGATTAGAAGGATAAGTGATGAGAAATCTAAATTGAGGGAAAACTACTTGCTACTAGCTTTATATGATAATATATAAATCTAACAGGCACAATTAGTAATAGTTAAAGGTTTAAATGGCCCTGGGATATATAGTTAACAGAAGACAGGTACACTTGTCAATATGAAGCTTTGGAACATTACTCAGATAAAGTTAGGGCAGTTAACCTGACAGCATTCCACTGAATTTCTAAGCACAAAAAAATGTTATAAAAATAATGTAGGTCAGAAATTGACTTACAGTATTATTTATAGTTCTGACACACCATATTTAAATTAATCATTGTTCAATTATAACTTTGAAATTAATGAATAAATCTGAACGTGCAATTTATACAGACAAAATAAATGGGAAAATCCTTACTGAATTTATATTCATATTTTGACATTAATATTACTTTAAAAGGCTGTTAGCCCTGTTTAGAAATTGTAGAATTTCTGAATCAATAAAGTTCAATTTAAAATAAAATATCATTCCTTTGGAAACATTCTACAATAGGAATGGACTAAATAGTAAATCCCCATAGTGAATATACCCAAATCTCCTACACTTTTACTGAAAGAGTAAAAATATCATTGTCATTGCAAATAAATTATCAATGGCAATATTAATAAAATTTTTTTAGGTACTCCATATAACTTAGTTCACAAAACTTTTTTTCAGATTTCTCTGTCATTAGAGCTCTACTCCTGTTATTTATACTTTAGTACTTTTCATTGACATTGATGTGACAGCTATATGTGGTTAATATCAGTTTATGTGACAATCATCTGTGTTTTTTATGCGTTTTTCATCTTTTGATTTAACCCATTAACTGGTAAAGTGCTTAGGAAAATATTGAGGACCGTGATATTTTAAAATCTATCATATATATAATGAAATAAGTATTATCACATTCATTCTCACTTCTTTTGTCAGTGAAAGATGATATTTGGGCCACATTTGCTCTTCAGTTTAACCTGGCCATTGGTTGAAAATGGCCCAAGGTTTTTATATTCTATAATTCTATGTGTAAATCATATGTAATTTAATACATAACTTCCACTTCATTTCTAATTTGGTAGCAGAATTGACCTATTATTTAATTGTTTAAAATGTAGAAGATAAGCCAACTACACAAGTAAAAATCTAGACCAATATGCTAACTAAAAATTCTTAAAAGCACAAATCCATTTCTAATTCATTCAAATCTCATATTTTCAAAATGTGAAATATTTGTACTGTTTTATTTTAAATCATGTGAAACAAAAATTAAATTGAACATGAGTTAATTATGTATTTTTTATAATTCTTTGAAAGAGCTCATAAAATATAGATATATAAAAATTATAATCCCATACAAATATAAAGTTTTTGAGAGCTTTTGGGAAAGCAGAATAAAGTCTAAGATTTCTAAAACAAATGTAGAACATGGATCCACAGTTAATATTATTTGACTCCAAATACCAGTCCCTTTCTTCACCAGCCCATTAGCATTTTTTTTCAATATTTATTGTGGTAAAATATGCATAACATAAAATGTACCATCTTAATCATTTTTAAGTGTACAGTTCAATGATATTAAATATATTCATAATGTTGTGCAACTGTCACCACCATCCATCTCCAGAACTTTTTTCATCTGGCAAAACTGAAACTCTATACTAATTAAATAATAACTCCTCTATCCTCTCCTCCCATTCCTGGAAACCACTGTTCTACTTTCTGTCTGTATGATTTTGACTATTTTTGCTACTTTGACTCTACTTTTGCTAGGTATCTCATATAATTAGAATCATACAGTATTTGTCTTTCTGTCATTGGTTTACTTTACTTAGCATAATGGCGTTAAGGTTCATTTATGTTGTAGAATGTGTCAGAATTTTCTTCATTTTTTAAGTCTGAATAATATTCCATTGTATGTGTATACCATATTTTGTTTATCCATTCATCTGTCAATGGATACGTGCGTTGCTTCCACGTTTCAGCTATTGTGAACAATGTTGCTACAAACATGGATGTACAAATATCTCTTGGAGATCTTGCTTTAAATTCTTTTGGGTATATATAAGAAGCAAACTGGCTGAATCATGTGGTAATACTATTTTCAAGTTTTTGAAAAACCACTATACTGCTTTCCACAGTGACTGTACCATTTTTCATTCCCATTAACCATGCACAAGGGTTCCAATTTCTCTACATCCTCACCAACAATTTGCTATTTTATTTTTTTATAGTAGTCATTTTAAAGGGTATCCCATTTCTGGTTTTGATTTGCATTTTCCTAGTGGTTAGTGATATTGAGCATCTTTTCATTGGTTTATTGGTCATTCGTATATCTTCTTTAGAGAAATGTCTATTCAAGTTTTTTGCCCATTTTGGAATTGAGGTGTTTTGTTTTTGTATTTGTTGAGTTTTAGGAATTCTCTATATATTCCATATATTAATCCTTTATCAAATATATCATTTGCAAATATTTTCTATCCTTCTGTAGGTTGCCTTTTCACTCTGTTCATAGTTTCCTTTGATACACAGATGTTTTTAGTTTTAATATTTAATTTATCTATTTTTACTTTTGTTACCTGTGCCTTTGATGTCATATAGAAGAAATTACTGCCAAGTCCAATGCTGTGAATCTTTTGCCTTATTTTATTTTCTAAAATTTTTATAATTTTAGCCCTTATGTTTAGATCTTTGATCATTTTGAGTTAATTTTTATATATGGTATTAGGCAAGGGCCCAACTTCATTCTTTTATATGTGGATATTCACTTTTCTAAGCACCATTTGTTGAAACACTGTTCTTTCCCCCATTGAATGGTCTTGGCATCCTTGTTAAAAATCATTTGACCAAATAATCAAGGGTTAACCTTTTGGCTCTCTATTCTGCTCCACTGGTCTCTATGTCTGTCTTTATGCCAGTGCCACACTGTTTGATTTCTGTAGCTTTGTAGTTAGTTTTGAAACCAGGAAGTGTGAGTCCTTCAATTTCGTTCTCTTTCAAGATTGTTTTGGCTATTCAAGGTTCCTAGATATTCCATATGAATTTTAGGATGGATTTTTCTATATTTGCAAAAAACTTGGAATTTTGATAGGGATTTATTGAATCTTTAGAGCATTTGAGATCAGTTGATATTTTAACAATAGTGGGTCTTTCAGTCCATGGGATATCTTCCCTTTTATACATGTCTTCTTTCATTTTTTTTCAGAATATTTTTAGTTGTCATTATATATTTCTTTGACCTCCTTGGTTAAGTTGATTCCTAAGTCCTTTATTCTTTTTGCTGCTACTGCAAATGGAGTTATTTTCTTAATTTCCTTCTCAGGTTATTCTTTTTTAATGTATAGAAATGCAACTGATTTTGTGTTGACTTTGTATCCTGCTAACATGTTGAATATGTTTATTAGTTCTAACAGTTTTTTGTGGAATCTTTAGGGTTTTCTGCATACAAGATCATATATTCTGTGAAGAGAGAATATTATTTCTTATTTTCTAATTTAATGTCTTTATTTCTCTATCTTATAATTGTTTTATCTAGAACTCCCAGTACTATGTTGAATAGAAGTGGCAAAAACAAGTTCCCTTGCCGTTTTCATGATATTAAAGAAAAAACTATAATTCTTGCATCATTGAGTATGATATTCACCGTGGGTCTTTCCCATATGGCTCTTATTATGTTGAGGAAATGTCCTTCTATTCCTAGTTAGTTGAGTGTTTTTATCATGAAAGAGTATTTTGTCAGATGCTTTATCTGCATCAATTGAGATGATCACGTGGGTTTGTTTCTTTCATTTTGTCAAAGGGGTATATTATATGTATCTAGTTTCATATATTGAACCATCCTTGAATTCCAGAAATATATCTCACTTGGTTATAGTGTTCATATAATCTTTTTAACATGCTGGTCAATTTGGTTTCCTAGTATTTTGTTGAAGAGTTTTGCATCAATGTTCATAAGGGATGTTGGTCTGAAGATTTTTTTCAGCAAATGACTGTCTAGCTTTGGTATCATGGAACTGCTAGCCTCATAGAATGAGCTGGGAAATGTTTCCTCCTTTTCAATTTTTGAAAAGTTTGAGGATTGGTGCTAGTTCTTCTTTAAATGTTTGGTAGAACTCACCAGTGAAACCGTCAGATCCAAGACTTTTCTTTGTCAGATTTTTGATTACTGATTCAATTTGCTTACCTAGTCATAGATCTAATCAGATTTTCTATTTCTTCACTTTTCAGTTTGTGTAGGTTTTATATTCCTAGGACTTTGTCTACCCCATCTAGGTTATCCAATTTGTTGGCATATAGTTGTGCACAATACTCTTTTACAATTCTTTTTATTTCTGTACAATCAGTAGTAATGTCTTCACTTTCATTCCTGATTTTAGAAATTTGAGTCTTTTCTATTTCTTAGTCAGTCTAGCTAAAGGTTTGCCAATTTTGTTGACCTATTCAAAGAACCAAATATTAGTTTTATTCTTTTTCTCTATTGTTTTTCTAGTCTTTGTTTATCTCTGCTCTAATCTTTATTTTCTTCATTCTGCTAACTTTAGGTTCAGTTTGCTCTTCTTTTTCTAGTTCCTTAAGTTGTAAACTTAGGTTGCTGATTTGAATTCCTTCTTGTTTTTTAATGTATTTATAGCTTAATTCATTTACTTTTAAATTTATGTTACATTTGCATCACTGATGAGGTGGAACTTCTGTCATTTTGGTTTTTGTTTTCTTTATGCCTTATAGCTTTTGTTCCTCATTTCCTGCACCATTGTCTCTTTATTTTTTGTAGTGAAATATTTTAATTCTCTTCTCATTTTTTTCCCTGTATATTCTATAACTATTTTCTTTGTGGTTATCATGAGGATTACATTTAACTTTCTAAAGTTGTAACATTCTAATTTGAATTTGTACCAACTTAACTTCATTACCAGACAGAAACTCTGCTCGTTTACAGCTTCATCCCTACCCCTTTCAATTATCAGTGTCTCATAATTACGTATTTTGCATTATATGTCAAAAATACACTAATAGTAACCTTTTTAATACATTAGTTCCTTAAATTATATAAAAAACAAAGGTGGACTTATACACCAAAGTTATAATAATACTAGCTTTTAAAATGAGAATTTTTTTTTATTTTAAAAAAGTATTAGTCTCCTAAATCATGTAGAAAACAAAAAGTGAAGTTACAGACCATTGTTACAATAAGAGTAACTTTTATGATTGCCTATGTATTTACATTTACCGAGATCTTTGTTTTTTTATATAGCTTTCAGTTATCTTCTAGCGTTCTTTCATTTCAAACTTCAGGACTCCATTAAGCATTTTTTGCAGGGCCAGCCTAGTGGCAACAGACTCTCAGTTTTGTTTGTCTGAAAACGTCTTAATTTCTCCCTCACTTTTTTTTTTTCTTTTAATTTTTATTTATTTTATTTTATTTATTTATTTATGGCTGTGTTGGGTCTTCGTTGCTGTGCATGGGCTTTCTCTAGTTGCGGCAAGCGGGGGCCACTCCTCATCGCGGTGCGTGGGCCTCTCACTATCACGGCCTCTCTTCTTGCGGAGCACAGGCTCCAGATGCGCAGGCTCAGTAATTGTGGCTCACGGGCCTAGTTGCTCCGCGGCATGTGGGATCTTCCCAGACCAGGGCTCGAACCCGTGTGCCCTGCATTGGCAGGCAGATTCTCAACCACTGCGCCACCAGGGAAGCCCTCCCTCACTTTTTAATGACAGTTTTGCTGGATATGGGATTCTTAGTTGACAGTTCTTTTTCTTTTTTCTTATGACACTTTAAATATATCAGCCCACTGCCTTCTGGCCTCCAAAGTTTCTAATGAGATATCTGCTAACAATCTTAATAAGATTCCCTTGTATGTAATGAGTCACTTCTCTTTTTCTGCTTTTAAGATTCTCTGTCTTTGGCTTTCAGCAGTTTGTTCATAATGTGTTCTTGGTGTGAGTCTGTATTCATCCTATTTGAAGTTTGTTGTACTCATGTCTTTCATCAAATTTGAGAAATCTTAAACTATTATTTCTTCAAGTAATCTCTTAGCCCCTTTCTCTCTCTCTTCTCTTTCAGAAATTCTCACAGTTCATATGTTTGTCCACATGATGGTATCCCCCAGGTCCCTTAGACTTTGTTTACTTTTTTTTTTAATCTTTTTTCTTTATGTTCTTCAGAGTTGATAATTTCAATTGTCCTGTCTTCAAGTTTGCTTCTGCTTGCTCAAATTTGCTTTTGAATCTCTCCAGTGAATTTTAAAATTTCAGTTATTGTCTTTTTTAGCTTCTAGAATTTTTTTTTGGTTTTTATTTTTAGGTTTATATTTTTTATTGGTATTGATATTTTGATTTTCCATTGATTGATATTTGAACAAAATATTTCCATTTTGTTCATATATCATTTACCACCTCCATGTCTTTTTTTAATTCTTTGTGTATCTTTAAGATACCTATGTTAATGTCCTTACCTAGTGGGTCTGCCTTCTGGTCTTTCTCAGGGACAGTTTTTGTTGGTTTATTTCTTTTTTCTTTGAAGAGGCCCTATTTTCCTATTTCTTTGTATGCCTTGTGATTATTTTTTTGTTGACAACTGGACATTTGAATCTAACAATGTGGTAACTCTGGAAATAAGATTTTTCCTGTTCCCCAGAATTTGCTCTTCTTTGTTTTTGTTTTGTTTTATTTTGATTGTTGTAGGCCTTCTCTATGCAAGGATCAACCTGAGGTGTAAGCTTAAGGAATTCTCAGTTTTTTCTGAGCTTGTGCCTTTCCCTGGGCTTGCATGGTAACTTTCTAGTTTTTCCATGTATGAAGTTTATTTTGAATGCCTTAATCTTTAATATCTGCCTCCCAAAAGGAGAAAAAGAGAGAAATGAAAAGCCAAGGGTAATGGGTACCAGCTCTTGAAATTCCCTGGAAGTCCATTCATCTGGAGGAGAAGGAACTTATAACGGTGGAGGACTGCCTGCCTCTGTGTCTGCACCTTTATGATCAGAAGCAGCAATCAGGCTTCCCTGGTGGCGCAGTGGTTGAGAATCTGCCTGCCAATGCAGGGGACATGGGTTCGAGCCCTGGTCTGGGAAGATGCCACATGCCGCGGAGCAACTTATCCCGTGTGCCACAACTGCTGAGCCTGCGCGTCTGGAGCCTGTGCTCCACAACAAGAGAGGCCGCGATAGTGAGAGGCCCGCGCACCGCGATGAAGAGTGGCCCCCACTTGCCGCAACTAGAGAAAGCCCTCACACAGAAACGAAGACCCAACACAGCCAATAAATAAATAAATAAATAAAAATAAATTAAACCAAAAAAAAAGAAGCAGCAATCAGCTATCAGAACACAGATCCCTAATATTTTCCCACATAGCTCTTGTAAGCTGTGTGCAAGCTGCTTCAGGAACACGTTCATGGCTGCCTTTCATGGGACTGCCACTGAACATAGAGCTGAAATTGACCAAAATTAACTTCGATTTACCATCTAAGCCTTCCTTTGGAAGTTGCAAGACTTCCAAAAAAGTTATATCAGATAGATTCTGCCTATGTGATTGTTGTCTAAGTGAGGAGACAGATTTCTGGTTCTTCTTACTCCAGCATCTTCCCAGAAATCTCTCCCATTAGCTCTTTTTTTTTTTTTTAATTTAGATATAGTTGACAAATAATATTATAATAGTTCCAAGTATACAACATAATGATTCAATATTTGTCTGCATTGCAAAATGATCACCACAATTCATCACCACACAGTTACAATTCTTTTCTTGTAATGAGAAATTTTAAGATCTACTCACTTAGCAAATAAACAATACAGTATTATTAACCACAGTAACCATGCTGTATCCATTAGCTTTTGATTTAAGAAAATAAATTAAGTCAAAATATTTGAATCAAATAATAGTTATAATACAAAGAAACATGTTGTCTGAAACACAGAATAATCTAAAAATATTTTCTTCTTCCAGCCAATTAACAGATGATCCATTGGATCAGCTCAGCTCTTGTGTTTGCCCAGAGGCTGGAAAAAAAATCTACTAAAAAAAATGGTGTCAATATCACAAGATTACAGATTTGCACCATTTTGTGGGTCAATTAGTGAAATAATTGAAAATATCTTTTCTCAAGATGGAGCCAAATTTATCTACAGGCCACAGTGAAGTACAATAAATAGTTACTTCAGAGACTGTTGCTTCAGCATCAGCATATCAGTAGAATCTGAATAGATGTTCTAATATACCTATTCCATACTAAACACTTTTAATTAGTTCTTGAAAATCTTGCTGCTAAGTTAAAAATGTTTAAATAATAAAAATTCTCCCTTACTTTTAATGAGAAAAATTATAATATGTTCTATCCAACCTAGTTAGTTTTCTAGATATTGAATGTATGAGAGACACCTGCATCCTTCTTGATGCTTTTATATGAATGAATTCAACCCCAGTAATTCACAGTATGTGACAATGTGGACATATACATGGCTTAGAATTTGTATTTATGAAGAAATCAATTGGAAACAATAGGTAAAAGTATAAGGATAATGTATAAACCTCCAGAAAGGGCAACTTTTTATGTTCTTTATTTTATTTTTTGTCTTTTGCCTCATTCATTTTGACTTTTATTCTTTTTCCTTTGAATTTAATTTTATTTATTTTTTTATACAGCAGGTTCTTATTAGTCATCCATTTTATACACATCAGTGTATACATGTCAATCCCAATCTCCCAATTCATCACACCACCACACCACCCACTGCCACTTTCCCCCTTAATGTCCATACGTTTGTTCTCTACATCTGTGTCTTAATTTCTGTCCTGCAAACCGGTTCATCTGTACCATTTTTCTAGGTTCCACATATATGTGTTAATATACGATATTTGTTTTTCTCTTTCTGACTTACTTCACTCTGTATGACAGTCTCTAGATCCATCCACGTCTCTACAAATAACCCACTTTGGTTCCTTTTTATGTCTGAATAATACTCCATTGTATATATGTACCACATCTTCTTTATCCAGTCATCTGTCGATGGGCATTTAGGTTGCTTCCATGACCTGGCTATTGTAAATAGTGCTGCAATGAACAATTGGGGGTGCATGACTCTTTTTGAATTATGGTTTTCTCTGGGTATATGCCCAGTAGTGGGATTGCTGGGTCATATGGTAATTCTATTTTTAGTTTTTTAAGGAACCTCCATAATGTTCTCCACAGTGGCTTTATCAATTTACGTTCCCAACAACAGTGCAAGAGAGTTCCCTTTTCTCCACACCCTCTCCAGCATTTGTTGTTTGTAGATTTTCTGATGATGCCCATTCTAACTGGTGTGAGGTGATACCTCATTGTAGTTTTGATTTGCATTTCTCTAATAATTAGTGATGTTGAGCAGCTTTTCATGTGCCTCTTGGCCATCTGTATATCTTCTTTGGAGAAATGTCTGTTTAGGTCTTCTGCCCATTTTTGGATTGGGTTGTTTGTTTCTTTAGTATTGAGCTGTATGAGCTGTTTATATATTTTGGAGATTAATCCTTTGTCTGTTGATTCATTTGCAAATGTTTTCTCCTATTCTGAGGGTTGTCTTTTTGTCTTGTTTATGGTTTCCTTTGCTGTGCAAAAACTTTTAAGTTTCATTAGGTCCCATTTGTTTATTTTCGTTTTTATTTCCATTACTCTAGGAGGTGGATCAAAAAAGACCTTGCTGTGATTTATGCCAAAGAGTGTTCTTCCTATGTTTTCCTCTAAGAGTTTTATAGTGTCCAGTCTTACATTTAGGTCTCTAATCCATTTTGAGTTTATATTTCTGTATGGTGTTAAGGAGTGTTCTAATTTCATTCTTTTACATGTAGCTGTCCAGTTTTCCCAGCACCACTTATTGAAGAGACTGTCTTTTCTCCATTGTATATCCTTGCCTCCTTTGTCACAGATTAGTTGGCCATAAGTGCATGAGTTTAACTCTGGGCTTTCTATCTTGTTCCATTGATCTATGTTTCTGTTTTTGTGCCAGTACCATATTGTCTTGATTACTGTAGCTTTGTAGTATAGTCTGAAGTCAGGGAGTCTGATTCCTCCAGCTCTGCTTTTTTCCCTCAAGACTGCTTTGGCTATTCAGGGTCTTTTGTGTCTCCATACAAATTTTAAGAGTTTTTGTTCTAGTTCTGTAAAAAATGCCATTGGTAAATTGATAGGGATTGCCTTGAATCTGTAGATTGCTTTGGGTAGTATAGTCATTTTCACAATATTGATTCTTCCAATCCAAGAACATAGTATTTCTCTGCATCTGTTGGTATCATCTTTAATTTCTTTCATCAGTGTCTTATAGTTTTCTGCATACAGGTCTTTTGTGTCCCTAGGTAGGTTTATTCCTAAGTATTTTATTCTTTTTGTTGCAATGGTAAATGGGAGTGTTTCCTTAATTTCTCTTTCAGATTTTTCATCATTAGTGTATAGGGATGCAAGAGATTTCTGTGCATTAATTTTGTATCCTGCAACTTTACCAAATTCATTGATTAGCTCTAGCAGTTTTCTGGTGGCATCTTTAGGATTCTCTATGTATAGTATCATGTCATCTGCAAACAGTGACAGTTTTACGTCTTTTCCAATTTGTATTCCTTTTATTTCTTTTTCTTCTCTGATTGCCATGGCTAGGACTTCCAAAACTATGTTGAATAACAGTGGGGAGAGTGGACATCCTTGTCTTGTTCCTGACCTTAGAGGAAACGCTTTCAGTTTTTCACCATTGAGAATGATGTTTGCTGTGGGTTTGTCATATATGGCCTTTATTATGTTGAGGTAGGTTCCCTCTAGGCCCACTTTCTGGAGAGTTTTTAGCATAAATTGGTGTTGAATTTTGTGAAAAGCTTTTTGGGCATCTGTTGAGATGATCATATGGTTTTTATTCTTCAATTTGTTAATGTGGTGTATCACATTGATTGATTCGCGTATATTGAAGAATCCTTGCACCCCTGGGATAAATCCCACTTGATCATGGTGTATGATCCTTTTAATGTGTTGTTGGATTCTGTTTGCTAGTATTTTGTTGAGGATTTTTGCATCTATATTCATTAGTGATATTGGCCTGTAATTTTCTTTTTTTGTCATATCTTTGTCTGGTTTTGGTATCAGGGTGATGGTGACCTCATACAGTGAGTTTGGGGGTGTGCCTTCCTCTGCAATTTTTTGGAAGATTTTGAGAAGGATGAGTGTTAACTCTTCTCTAAATGTTTGATAGAATTCGCCTGTGAAGCCATCTGGTCCTGGACTTTTGTTTGTTGGAAGATTTTTAATCACAGTTTCAATTTCATTACTTGTGATTGGTCTGTTCATGTTTTCTATTTCTTCCTGGTTCAGTCTTGGGAGGTTATACCTTTCTAAGAATTGGTCCATTTCTTCCAGGTTGTCCATTTTATTGGCATAGGGTTGCTTGTAGTAGTCTCTTAGGATGCTTTGTATTTCTGTGGTGTCTGTTGTAACTTCTCCTTTTTCATTTCTAATTTTATTGATTTGAGTCCTCTCCCTCTTTCTCTTGATGAATCTGGCTAATGGTTTATCAATTTTGTTTATCTTCGCAAAGAACCAGTTTTTAGTTTTATTGATCTTTGCTATTGTTTTCTTTGTTTCTATTTCATTTATTTCTGCTCTGATCTTTATGATTTCTTTCCTACTGCTAACTTTGGGTTTTGTTTGTTCTTCTTTCTCTAGTTCCTTTAGGTGTAAGGTTAGATTGTTTATTTGAGATTTTTCTTGTTTCTTGAGGTAGGCTTGTTTTGCTATAAAATTCCCTCTTAGAACTGCTTTTGCTGCATCCCATAGGTTTTGGATCATCGTGTTTTCATTGTCTTTTGCCTCTAGGTATTTTTTGATTTCCTGTTTGATTTCTTTAGTGATCACTTGGTTATTTAGTAACGTATTGTTTAGCCTCCATGTGTTTCTGTTTCTTACGTTTTTTTCCCTGTAATTAATATCTAATCTCTTAGTGTTGTGGTCAAAAAAAATGCTTGATATGATTTCAGTTTTCTTAAATTTACTGAGGCTTGATTTGTGACCCAAGATGTGATCTATCCTGGAGAATGTTCCATGAGCACTTGAGAAGAAAGTGTAATCTGCTGTTTTTGGATGGAATGTCCTATAAATATCAGTTAAATATATCTGGTCTGTTGTGTCATTTAAATCTGCTGTTTCCTTATTTATTTTCATTTTGGATGATCTGTCCATTCGTGTAAATGAAGTGTTAAAGTCCCCCACTATTATTGTGTTACTGTCGATTTCCTGTTTTATAGCTCTTAGCAGTTGCCTTATGTAATGAGGTGCTCCTCTATTGGGTGCATATGTATTTATAATTGTTATATCTTCTTCTCAGATTGATCCCTTTATCATTATGTAGTGTCCTTCCTTGTCTCTTGTAACATTCTTTAGTTTAAAGTCTATTTTATCTGATATGAGTATAGCTACTCCAGCTTTCTTTTGATTTCCATTTTCATGGTATAACTTTTTCCATCCCCTCACTTTCAGTCTGTATGTGTCCCTGGGTCTGAAGTGTGTCTCTTGTAGACAGCGTATACATGGGTCTTGTTTTTGTTTCCATTCTGCGAGCCTGTGTCTTTTGGTTGGAGCATTTAATCCATTCACGTTTAAGGTAATTATCGATATGTATGTTCATATTACCATTTTCTTAATTGTTTTGGGTTTGTTTTTGTAGGTCCTTTTTTTCTCTTGTGTTTCCCACTTAGAGAAGCTCCTTTTGCATTTTTTGTAGAGCTGGTTTTATGGTGCTGAATTCTCTTAGCTTTTGCTTGTCTGTAAAGATTTTGATTTCTCAATCGACTCTGAATGAGATCCTTGCTGGGTAGAGTAATCTTGGTTGTAGGTTCTTCCCTTTCATCACTTTAAGTATATCATGCCACTCCCTTCTGGCTTGTAGAGTTTCTGCTGAGAAATCAGCTGTTAACCTTATGGGAGTTCCCTTGTATGTTATTTGTCATTTTTCCGTTGCTGCTTTCAATTTTTTTTCTTTGTCTTTAGTTTTTGCCAGTTTTGTTACTATGTGTCTCGGCATGCTTCTCCTTGGGTTTATCCTGTATGGGACTCTCTGTGCTTCCTGGACTTGGGTGGCTATTTCCTTTCCCATGTTAGGGAAGTTTTCTACTATAATCTCTTCAAATATTTTCTTGGGTCCTTTCTCTCTCTCTCCTCCTTCTGGGACCCCTATCATGCGAATGTTGTTGCATTTAATGTTGTCCCAGAGGCCTCTTAAGCTGTTTTCATTTCTTTTCATTCTTTTTTCTTCATTTTGTTCTGCAGCAGTGAATTCCACCATTCTGTCTTCCAGGTCACTTACCCGTTCTTCTGCCTCAGTGTTTCTGCTATTGATTCCTTCTAGTGTATTTTTCATTTCAGTCATTGTATTGTTCATCTCTGTTTGTTTGTTCTTAATTCTTCTAGGTCTTTGTTAAACATTTCTTGCATCTTCTCGATCTTTGCCTTCATTGTTTTTCTGAGGTCCTGGATCATCTTCACTATCATTATTCTGAATTCTTTTTCTGGAAGATTGCCTATTCCCACTTCATTTAGTTGTTTTTCTGGGGTTTTATCTTGTTCTTTCATCTGGTACATAGCCCTCTGCCTTTTCATCTTGTCTATTTCTATGAATGTGGTTTTCATTCCACAGGCTGCAGGGTTGTAGTTCTTCTTGCTTTTGCTGTGTGCCCTCTGGTGAATGAGGCTATCTAAGAGGCTTGTGCAAGTTTCCTGATGGGAGGGACTGGTGGTGGGTAGAGCTGGCTGTTGCTCTGGTGGGCAGAGCTCAGTAAAACTTTAATCCGCTTGTCTGCCAATGGGTGGGGCTTGGTCCCCTCCCTGTTGGTTGTTTGGCCTGAGGTGACCCTTGAGCCTACCCGGGCTCTTTGTTGGGGCTAATGGTGGACTCTGGGAGGGCTCACACCAAGGATTACTTCCCAGAACTTCTGCTGCCATTGTCCTTGTCATCACAGTGAGACAGAGCCATCCCCGCCTCTGCAGGAGAGCCCCCAACACTAGCAGGTAGGTCTGGTTCAGTCTCCCCTGGGGTCACTGCCCGTTCCCCTGGGTCCTGATGCACACACTACTTTGTGTGTGCCCTCCAAGAGTGGAGTCTCTGTTTCCCCCAGTCCTGTCACAGTCCTGCAATCAAATCCTGCTAGCCTTCAAAGTCTGATTCCCTATGAATTCCTCCTCCCGTTGCCGGACCCCCAGGTTTGGAAGCCTGACGTGGGGCTCAGGACCTTCACTCCAGTGGGTGGACTTCTGTGGTATAAGTGTTCTCCAGTTTGTGCGTCACCCACCCAGCAGTTATGGGATTTGAGTTTATTGTGATTGAGCTCCTCCTACCGTCTCATTGTGGCTTCTCCTTTGTCTTTGGATGTGGGGTATCTTTTTTGGTGAGTTCCAGTGTCTTCCTGTTGATGATTGTTCAGCAGTTAGTTGTGATTCCAGTGTTCTCACAAGAGGGAGTGAGAGCACGTCCTTCCACTCTGCCATCTTGAACCAATTTCCTATGTTCTTTAGAAGCATCTATTTCCATACTATTAGCCAGCATGCTACTTAGGAAATATACTAGTTAGTTCACTTCAGTATACCTTCTGTAATGTCTGATCAACTCTATTGTATTGATACAATACCAATCAAAATTCTAGAGCAATTCATATGATATTCTCAAATAAGAAACTTTTGGCATCAAATAAATTGATGAGTATGCCATTGCCTGAACTGTAATGTCAAAATATCCCATTTCTTTAGTATATATTTTGGGGGAAAAGTCATTTATACCAACAAAAGCAGTCATTTACGGGAAAAAGTATAACTTTAAAAAATCTGTTGGGACCAAAAGACGTTAACTTTTTTCTTTTCAAGTTTTTTTTTTTAATTTTAATTTATTTTTGGCTGTGCTGGGTCTTCATTGCTGCACACAGGCTTTCTGTAGTTGTGGTGAGCAGGGGCCACTCTTCGTTGTGGGGTGCAGGCTTCTCATTGAGGTGGCCTCTCGTTGCAAAGCACAGGCTCTAAATGCGTGGGCTCAGTCGTTGGGGCTAACGGGCTCTAGAGCACAGGCTCAGTAGCTGTGGAGCATGGGCTTAGCTGCTCTGCAGCATGTGGGATCATCCCCGACCAGAGCTCGAACCCATGTCCCCTGCATTGGTAGGCAGATTCCCAACCACTATGTCACCAGGGAAGCCCAAAAGATGTTAACTTGATAGTTGCTTTATTATATGTCTATATATCGATTGAAGACAAAATTATCTGAGGAAAGATGATATGGGGAAGGAAAGATGTTGACTAACATTGCAGAGTTTCTGACAGATTTTTAAGACATATATGATTGATATTTAATTTAAGTGTGTCTGCATTTCTAGAATATAAAAACCTTATGTAAGGGAACACCTCTTAATGACTAAAAAGAACTTGGAGGAGTATTTAATAAAATCATGGAGAGGGGATAAATTTTAACTATGGTCAACATCAGGGCAGAGGTAAAGGGATTTTGAAGGAAAAAGCCTGAAGCATGGGAATTCTATCGAGCCAGGAAGTAGCAGCCAGAAATGATCATGAAACCATGTGCACCAGTGAATATTTGAACTAATTTTAAGAACATTGTACTTTCCTCAAAACGTGAAAGTTGGTTTGAACTAATCGTTTCTATCTAATATCTAGCTAATGTATAACTTTAAGGGCCAAAAGACAGAGAATGGCATTTAGGGTACACAAATCTGTTCAAAGCATCAGTATCCAAATACATGTAAATAGAAAAGCAAAGGAAGCAAACACTTTTTTTGATTTCCTGTTGGGACTACCACAGAAAGCGTCACAGATTTCCACCACCCCCCCCCCCCCACTATCTGCTAAACTATTATAGAATATAATCCTGGGAAATGTACCTAAGAGAATTACCTTCTCTTCTGGTACTAAAACAAATTCCTAAATTTATATTTTTTGAAATCTCTGACAAGGTGAAGTCAGTGTAGAAATCCAAAGTTGAGATTTTTAGCTATAGCAATTAAAATTATTCTTTCATTTTGCCAAAAAAGGTGATCCATTCAAACTATATGTGAGAGATTATTGATGATGAAGATAACTATATCATGCTGAACATAATTGGATGACACCTCATTTAAAAGTAAATCCCAATATTATTTTCAATAATGTGTTTTATTTAATTTTCTGGTTCTGGGAGTTCTTTAAAGTTTTAAGTTGATAACATATGACTTTGGATGCCTAGTTGTTTTTGTTAATATGAGAGTTAAAAACTATAAATCAGTGAAAGGCATAATGATATCTTTTCATTTTTATATTTATAAATCTCATATTTTAAGTGTGTTTTTATTCATAGAAATATTTCTTTAAATTATATATTTAGTACAGAGGTATCAGTTGCACATCACCTTGCCCGTATATAAACATTTTTTGGAAGCATATCTCACCTGAAGATATTTTTACTTTAGTTGAGGATACAAAACTTACATTCATGAAATAACTTGTTATCCCTACAAAAAACACATTAAAATACTCTAAATAAATAAGTTATATGTGTTACAGTTTTTGTGGAGACATTGAGTGATTGATCAAAAAAATGAATCCCAGAAAATGTATAAAGTCAGGGAAACCATTGCCAAAGGTTTAATCTCAACCTCATTAAAGTAGATTCCAATATAATAGAATGTGATCATCTTAAAGAAGTAGTTCCCTTATAGCTGCTGGAAAACCTAAGCCTCCAATGAAAACTCAGTTCTGCCTGAAGGACTTGTGTCATTACCCTGTATATCCAGGCATTCTAGATGGTTGGACTTCAACCTATGACATTTGAGGATTAGAACTGTTTTATTAGCCCTTGTTCTTCAAAAGTAAGATATATTTGTCTCTTAGCTTGCTGATAAAAAATACTGTAAAAAAAAAAAATACTGTAATTGTTTAGGGCCATACTACAAAAAGATGATTTTTCTTGAAGGTATTCCCATTAACTTCTATGACATGTAGACTTCAGCCTGTCTATATGGATGAGTTGTTCTGTTTCTTGGATCTATTGTGATGCACCCACAGGCCAAAATATTACTTTCAAATCAAAATTTTGTAAATGGTATGATTTGCCAATATCTGCCTACACTGGGTGCTGGAATCCTGATTCTAATCATCAGATAGCGCCCACCCAGTTCATATGCTTGTTCTTAAACAATATTTGACTAGGTAGTTCTATGTGGAATTTACTAAAACAGCACAGGGTTTATTGTAACTGTCTGTCCCCTTCCTTCTCATCTGTACTATTCCTCTCCCCACCCATTACCTCCTCCACCTATAAAATTGATAGTTTACTCTACTTGGTTGTGTATTCAGTGAAGATATACAGTGAGTTCTGATTCCAAGTTTCTATTTTTGCTCATTAAGAAATGGATCCTATCTCTTCACCAGTGGTGTTGATCAATTTATATGTTCCTTGTTGCTCTTCTCAGCTACAAAAGGGTGGCTTCATTTTCATTGAAGATCCTTATTTCTCATGCTTAGCTTTTCTTAATAAAGGTGCTCAAGTAGAGGCCTTAAGTGCTGAGTATTTTCAAATTATTTCAATTGAAGGTTTTATTTTGCATAATGAGCTCATCAAAATATTGGTTATATTAGAATGATAGAATGGTTAAAAACATGGTTCTAGAGCCAAAATGCCTAGATCTAAATCCCAACTCTTCCACTTACTAGCTGGATTAATAGCTATCTGACCATAGGTAAGGTACTTAATTTTTCTGTGCCTTGGTTTCTTCTTTTGTAAAATGAGGGTTATAATAGTAACTACTTCATAGGTTTGTGGCAAGAAAGAAATGTGACTATAACATTTTCTGGTGCATAGTTAAGTTTTCAGTAAGTCAATACTAGTTGTTATTTTTATGGTTATGGTATGATGTTTTCTATTTCTTGAACCCAATTGATCTGTTTTTGTTATTATTGTTTGTTTTTTTATTCTATTTTCTGGTCGCTGCAATACCTCCATAGATCTTTCTTTTTCCGAAAGCTATGATGAAATTTTAAATCCCATTAGCTGAAAGAATCCTTTCCTATTTAGAGTCCAGACTCAAAATAGATCTCTTCTCAAGTTCCTCTCCACACCTGGATTTAGTCCTCTATAGCACTATATAACTTAGGTTGTTGGTATTTCACCTATTCATGCCTAATATCCTGGGGACACACCTGGAACTCTGGATAAAACCAAAGAGCAGAAACGTTCCGTCCTAATTGTAGAGAAACCCACAGCAACGTGTCAGAGATAAGGTATTCACTTGTGCCCCACACCCCCACGACCTCTGCTTCCTGAGACGTAAGATAACAGTAGACGAGGCTCTGATTTATTTGAAATTTTGAAAGCATGCATTACCCAAGAGCTGTTTAAATACTCTGGAAGACTGTTCAAATAGCACACCCACTCATGAAATAGGCCACAAGGAAATGTCCTCTGCTTTTCTCACTTTCCCTTCAACAACATGAAAGAGTATTCTGGGCCATAGAACGAGGTCTGTCTTTGCAGAGGACCAAGTCTTATCACTAAAGCAGAGGACCCTAACCCTTGGTTCCAGGTATGGTTACCAGTATGATCAACGCCACCTATTGGTTAGTTACTGATACTTATGCCCGTAACAAGGATGTCCCAGCTTTACCCAGAAATATTAGCACCTTCGCCTTGTATATTAAGCCTAATTAAGGTTATTAACTTCCAACCTTCCGCAGTCAATAACATTACATAATTTATTAATGTCACACCAAGAGCTATACTTCAGTAAAGTACATGAATTTATTTATTTTTTAATGGAGATAACACCAAGGGAGTTCTTAAAGTCCATCTACTGTGTTTGTCACCTGACCTTTACCAACCCCAATCTTGCTCTATCCCTGTCAAGAAAATTGGAGAATTTAATGTTTGTGATAAATACCAGATGTTGAACGAGATCACCATCTGAAATCAATACTCCCTCCTACAGTTTTCTCAACCTGTTTGGTCAACTTGAGTAAGTGTGATTTGTATCAGCTGAAACTCCAGGACAGTGTTCAAAGGTAGAGAAGAGAGGAGGGGAAGGGTCATATCTCCAGTCAGTATCAGAAAGATTTTTTTTAAGTATGCATGAAAGACTGTGTTTTTAGATCCTCATGACAATTTTGAATAGTTGGTAATATCATTTGGACTGCATAGGATATTTATCTCTGTTTAACATATTCTAAACAATGCTTTCTAGGATCTAATTAGAACATTACATAAGCATATGTTTGAATAGAAGTTAACATATTCTTGTGATCCTAAAAATTATACCTCATAACCATTACAAATAATTGGAAAAAGAAAGAATTATTCAATAAATGGTTTGAGGACATTTGGCTACCTCTTTATGGCAGTGATGTTGGTGGTGGTAGTAGTAATGAATTCCTGCCTTCTGCCATTCACTGAAAGAATTACAAATGGAGTTAAGACCTAAATATAATAAATAAAGTCTTGAGAGATTTAGAAGAAATAAGGTGAATACTCATCTCACCTTAGGTTGGTTATTCTTAAAACAAAAAAACACACCCCAAAACAAAACAAAACAAAAGTCACAACAGGATAAACATTAAAAAGTAAGACATACCTACATACAATTAAAATAATGTATTTCAAACAATACAATAAAAATAAAATTAAAAACAAAATATACTCTGAGAAAAAAGTATTTATTTGTAATATGTAATAGAAAAGCAACATTCCTTAATATATAAAAAGGTGAATGAATATTCTTAATCTATAAAGAGCCCTTATGAGTAAATAAGAAAGAAAAATGTGATAGAAAGATAGGGCAATAGATAAATGGGTCACAGAGAAGAACAGAAATGAGCAGTTTATATACAGAAAACTTCAACTTTGGTATTAAAAAGTCCTAATTAATTACAGAAGGTTTTTAAAGAATGATACTCTATTCCTACAGAAACATGAGCACTTTTGTCCATTACTACTGAGTATTTTAAGGTAATCTTTCATTGGTGGATGGGAACCAGTATATATCAAAAGCCTTAGGCATATTTATACCTCTGACACAAAAATTCTATTCCTAGGAATTTTTTCCAAAGGAAACAACCAAGCATAGAACAAAGTTTTATGTAGAATGGTCATTATTTGAAATAAGAAAATAACAAAAAGAGACACAATTTGGAATTTGCAAATATGCATGTATATCAGTGTGTGTACATGTATTTAGATATGTTATGACATTCATATAAAACACTATGTGACTGTTTAAAATCATATCAATGTAGTACATTTGACAACACAAGAAAGATGTCATAATGTAGGTAAGTGGTGAACAAAGGTAATGTGTGTTGTGTTATATCAACCTTGAAGTTGATAATGACTGTATAGGTGATGATACTGCAAGAATTCTTTTTTAACTTCTATTCTTCGACTCTTCATACACATTCCATTTTTCCCACAGTTACTATGCAGTAATTTTAACAGGAAAAATTATTTTCATCAAGGAGGAAATAAACCTATATTAGAATTTACTACGAGGGAGCATTTTTAAAACATTCTAAAACTTACGCTGACTTGCTGAATCAAAATGTTTTTTGGTTTTCTGTTTTGTTGTTGACATTTTTCACATGGTTCTGAAGTGATTCTTAAGTAGACAGGCCAGCATCAGTCCATAAACTGGTATTTGTGTACCACTGGCCTTGAGGAAAAGAATACTCATTTCTCAAGATATTGTGAGAACCAAGTATCAATAGTATAATGTGAGTGAATGATCAGAAGGATGATAGATGCCTATTCCAGTTATGGCATATTTCCCAGTAAACTTAGCTCTGTAAGGTTTTGCTTCTTTTGGAAAAGACCACTGGAAGCAATATGGTACTAAATTTTGTATCCCTCTAGCACTTCTCCGCTCCCTTCTTGCGGTAACAAACCCCTGCTCCATGGCCATAGACAAGGCCTGTTATCAAGGCTGGGAAAGCCAACATCTGTTATGTTGCCAGTAGGCCAGTGAGTGGTCCAGGCTTTGACTAATCAGTCATTACCAAGGATTTTTTCTGACTGTGGCCAGTGAATTGTAAAGTAAGCCTGCTTCACCCCAGTTTTCCTTGTCGAAAGAATGGCACTATTACTCCCCTGTCATGATCAGAGTAAAATATTTTCCTTCATGCTTTCTTTCAATCCATCAGCAAGTCCTTTGGCTTTTCCTTCCCAGTATAATCCAAATCTGCCCACTTCTCCTAACCTCTAAGTTACCACTCTGTTTTTGAGCTACTATGCCACTTGGTGCATAATTGGTCTTCTGCTTCATTTTTGTCTTGTTAAAAGCTGTTTGTCCACATATTGTCTACACAGCCAAATACAGTTTTAAAACAAAAATCAAATGATGTATTGATAATTCCTCAGCTCATAATTCTCCAATGAAATCCCATTCCATTTAGGACAAAATCCACACTTCTTTGGTCTGACAAGCCCCTGTTTGGTTTATCCCTTGCTAATTTCTCCAAACTCATTCACCATTTCCCCCAGTCTCTTGGGCCTAACCTTGTTGCTGTTTCTTGAACATGGCAAACTTTCCCTGCCTTTATATTTGCTCTTTCCTCTGCCATCATTGCTCATCTCCCAGACCTACAGATGACTCCCTCCCTTATTCCTTTCAAGTTTTACCTCAAATGTCACCTCCTCAGAGGCAACATCCTTGACTGCTTTATGAAAATAGTTCCTCCCTCCTATGCCCACCACCCATCAATCTCTGTGCTCTGTTCCTGCCTTTTCAGGTCACAGCCCTCAGCACTTGCTAATAGTCTGTCACATGTACCTTGTCTGACTCTTGCTAAAATGGCAGTTCCACAAGGGCAGGGAACTTCTCTGTCTGGTTTACTTCTATTGTGCCCAGGGCCTGGACATACATTGAATTAGATCACCACTGCATAGTGAAAGGCAGGCTGCAGAAGGACAGACTGAAGTACCAAGCAAAGGGAGAAGCAAAGAGTAAGAACTGGTATAGCTTTAGTTCCCAGAATCATCCCAACTAGCTCTCTTTTCTCTCTTTTTCATCTGTTAGTTTAAGTGAACCCAAAAAGTCCTCCTTTTCTCTTTAGTTAATTTGAATATGATTTCTATCACTTGAAACTGAAAGATCCCTAAACAATAGCCAATTGAAGATTCAGTTTCAGAACTCAAGGCATTTTGTGGGGAGACCCATGAAACACCACAAATCTGTGCCCAGAGCACTGTGATGTAGAACTCCACACAGCACAAATTTTCATCTCCTAGATTAACCTCTGGATGCACCATGGGCCACCATTATTGTCAATATAGTCAAAGACCCTTTTCTCTCCCCGACTGAGTACTTTGTTCTTTATGTGATTGTGTATTCCCTTCATCTACTATCTGAAAGACTAATCCTTGACTCCTTCTTTCCCTTCCTAACCTTTCCCTTACTCTTCCAGATTTGCAAAGCATTTCAGAGTTATAAAGGAAAGTCTAGTTTTTCAAAATTGAGTTCACTTGGCTCTGTCTATCTTTCACACAGTAAGCAAATAACACATGAACCATATCTTGTAATACCTTCATCCCTATCAAGTCTTAAAGAAGACTGGTTATCCACCAATCTGCACCCCTGATTTTGTTTATACAAATGTTCACATGAAGCTACCACTTATTCCTGCCTTCCAGGCAAAGCTGATGACTTCACAGAGCTCCATAAATGTTGAGCATACTGAAACCATCCCTATAGCAACATAAGGCAATCTGAACAGGCAGGGAGCTGTGTCAAAGCCAAGCCCAGAGACCAGCTGCCAAAATTCTGCCTCAAACACAAGGGAACAAGTACAAGTCTGCGGCAGGTTACTCAATTACAGCGCTATTATTGACATTTTGGGCTGAATATTCATGCACGGGAGCTGTCTGTGTATTGTATCATGTTTAGCAGCATCCCCTGGCCTGTACTCACTAGACGCCAGTAGTACCACTTTTGTGACAGCCCAAAATATACAGACTTGGACAATTATCCCCTGGTGTGTGTGTGTGTTGGGGGGAAGGATTGCACCCAGTTCAGAATGACATGTGTATAGAGAAAGTATTTATCTGGTAATTAAAAAAAATAATCAGATCCATCCATTATCCCTGAAAATAGGTAGTAAGAAGTCTTGAGTAGGTGAGGGTCCCACCTCTTCTTTAGAGAGTTGAACCAGTTTTAACAGGTCCTGGCTTTTATAGCCCAATAAGGATCTATTGGGAGTAAAACTGGTAGATGAATATAATCTGTTTATAGATTTGAATTTTTAAAAGTGATCCTAATTTCTTCAGAGCCCTATTACTTTCATGGTTAAGGTTAAACTTTTTCTTACTTACAGTGCCTTTTGTGATAGAGCTCAGGCTCACTTCTCAAACCTGAATCCCCACTATTCCTTAGCATGTGTCCTATGGCCAGCCATATCTTTTTTTTTTTTTTTAATTCTATGGGAGAAAAAGTGCTTTCTAATATCTCTATTTCATTTGTACATGCTGTTCCCTCTACCTAAAATAACCCCCCCAAACTTCCATATTTTTTCTGACATTATAATTTCTATAACATTGAAAAACTTTCCTCTGCTACTGTTCCTCCCTGACACTCCCCCTTTCAGGGCAGTAGGCTCCTCTCCCCTCTGAGTCACCAACTCTTACTGGTTATTCTGTCCTGTAAATGTTGGTTGGATTTTTTAACCTATGTCCCATGCGGCATTTGAGGGCTGTATCTTATTTACTTAGGCAGATCTAAAGTTTCTGGGTCCTGAAGTTTTTACAATCTGGAATACCTTCACGTGCATGTGCACAAACGTACACACACACACACAAAATTAGCTATTTAAGAAAGAAGTGACAACAAATAACTGGAAGCTTAAAGATGCAGGCTCTTTTTTCTAAGATCTCTTTAGTCAATTTTCCAGAAATACTTACATAGAAATACGACCTAATAGCAACCTGGCTTTCCCTACCATCTAGAAGTCTCTGCGGCTATCAGCATCTCACAAAATTCTTTATAATTAAGGGGCCCTGGATCTTACAATTCATTACCTTTATCATAAATCTACCTTTTTAAAATTTATCTGAATCTCCAATACACAGTGGTTGACCCATAGAAGGAACTTAATAAATGTTAGTGGTAACAATGCTTAATTTTACTTGAAGGTTAAGAAATCTCCTCACCCTTCTGTGTTCCAGAAAAAAAGACTTACTTCAAGGAAGCACTCTTCCAAATATGACTTTAAATAAGGCTTATAGATGCCCCCCTTGTTTATCTAAGACAAGGCTGAACACAGACCCTCCAATTCCCATTCTTTGTCTAAGAAATGGCTAGCTGAACTTCTTATCTCCACTAATCAACTAGAACAAAATGTTTTTTAACCAAACTTTGATTACGCTTCTGTCCTTCCTCCAGGCCCCTAAACTTTAGCTCACTTTCAGCCTGCGCCAGCATACCCTCCCCCCACCTACCCCCCGTAAGAGTAGACTGGCCTCAGGATAAAACATTCTCTGACCTACTATCCTATTATGCCACCCTTTCATCCCACTTGCCCACACCTGGTTCTTTTTAGCTTTGTTTACTCTTCTTTGTAAAAGGACATCTCTTTTGTCTAACTCTTGAGAAACTTACAGTTCTTATAATCACAAAGGTCTCTCCATTATAATTGTCTCCTTTCCCAGCCTTGGAAGAGGTCTCTTTTCTCCAGACTTTTGAATAGTCTCTCCTTTTTATGACCAGATTTGTTTTTCATTTGACAGTGGAATTACTGGAAAAAAAAAAGTGAATGAAGGAGAACTCCTATTAAAGCATCCAGCTTCCCTTGTAACAATTGTGCTGCTGCAATGATAATGCCATTGCTCTCCTCCTGATCCCATGTGGACTCTGGATTTTGACATTATTCTACCTGCTACAATCCACTTATCTATCAGCCATAACTATAAATTTATTTTGTCAATATTGTCAAACAGTCCTGAACTCGCCCTTCATTTTGGCTTACACTTCATCTTCATCATGAGTCAGTCTAGATCCTAATCCATTCAGATTTTTTTCCTGGCTTAGTTCCCAAGAAGACCTGACCCCTTTTCTGCAATTAAAATTAAGACAGTTAGTTTTGAAAGGCTTAATAGATACTAATTCCAAAAAGTTTGGGAAAAGCTATTCCAGATGCAAACAATTGTATGTGAAATCTCAGAGGTAGGAGTTGGAATTCATGCCTAAACACAATAAAATTAGCTTAATTTTAGTTTAATTAGTAGAGTAATGAGAGAAAGTTGGAGATATTCAGGTGGTAGCCTGATTCAGACAGAAGTGACTGAACTTGATACAAAAGACCAAAATAGTGAAATGCTTGATTGTGATGAGGACATGATAAAACTGTTTAGGATATTAGGTTAAATGGAGATAGGAAGAAGTTGGAAAGCAGGAAAACAAAACAAAACAAAATAGAAGACAGACTGAGGAAATAATATAACCAGGAGGTGATATCAGAATTCTGACTTATAGGGATCTGTAAGGATGTTAAGGATGGATATTGATTGCCATAAGATCATTCTTTTGCCTTAGGAGACTGATGTAAGAAAATATTGCTACAATTTATGTCAAAGAGTGTTCTGCCTATGTTCTCTTCTAGGAGTTTCATGGTTTCAGATCTTACCTTTAGGTCTTCAAACCATTTTGAGTTTATTTTTGTATGTGGTGTGAGAGAATGTTCTAATCTCATTGTTTTACATGTGGCTGTCCAATTTTCCCAGCACCAGGTATTTAAGAGACTGTCTTTTCCCCATTGTATATTCTTGCCTGCTTTGTTGTAGATTAATTGACCACAGATGCATGGGTTTTTTTCTGAGCTCTCTATTCTGTTCCATTGTTTTATGCCAGCACCATACTGTTTTGACTACTGTAGCTTTGTAGTATAGTCTGAAGTCAGAGAGGGTTATACCTCCAGCTTTGTTCTTTTTTCTCAAGATTGTTGGCAATTTTTGGTCTTTTGTGGTTCCATATAAATTTTAGGATTATTCTTTCTAGTTCTGTGAAAAATGTCATTGGTATTTTGATAGGAATTGCACTGTAGATTGCTTTGGGCAGTATGGCCATTTTAACAATATTAATTCTTCCAACCCAAGAGCATGGGTTTTCTATTTCTTTGTATAATCTTCAGTTTCCTTCATTAGTGTTATATAGTTTTCAGAGTCTTTCATCTCCAAGGTTAAGTTTATTCCTATATATTTTATTCTTTTTGATGCAATATTAAACGTGATATTTTTTGTTTTCTCTTTCTGATATTTAATTTTTAGTGTATAGAAAAGCAACAGATTTCTGCATATTAATCTTGTATCCCGCAACTTTACTGAATTCACTTATTAGTTTTAATAGTTTTTGGATGGAGACTTTAGGGTTTCCTATATAAAGTATCATGTCATCTGCAATCAGTAACAGTTTTACTTCTTCCCTTCAAATTTGGATCCCATTTATTTCTTTTTCTTGTCTGATTGCTGTGGCTAGAACTTCTAATACTATGTTAAATAGAAGTCGTGAAAGTGGATATTCTTTTGTTCCCAAATTTAGAGAAAAGGCTTTCATCTTTTCACTGTTGAGTATGATGTTAGATGTGGGTTTGTCATAAATGACCCTTATTATGGTGAGATATGTACAACTTCATGTTAATTGTAGGATGCAGACAGGCATATTTAACACTAAATGTTTTGAATATGTAAGTACAGTCAACATTTGAGAACACTTAAGAACATTAAGTACAGTCTTGAACTTATTTTTTCATTAGTTGAAGTTATTCTGTTAAAGAGATATGGATGATAAAATTCTGCATAGGCATTCTGTATAGGCATGAGGTATACAAAAATGTGATTAAGATAGTGTTAAATTATAGGGTCATTTTTACAATCATCATTTTATAGATTAACAAATACAAACTTCATCAGACATTAAAATCTATTATTCAGATAAGGAGCAATGATTTATAAGAACTAAGTGGCAGATTTAGCACAATCTCAGGTTTTAATAAGTGTTACAAAGTTTTAGTTATTAAAAATTCAAAAAGGTTAACAATTTAGATATAAAAAGAGCAAGGCAGTGATCGATCTAATGGGAGATAAAGGGTAAAGCATGCAATGCTCAGACTTTAAAAATCCAATTATTACTATTACTCTGCATGCATTAGGCAGTCATATTTTAGTGCTATCCCATGCCTCACTTGTCTTGCTGCCTCTTATCAAACCTCCTGTGTAAAAAAAAAAAAAACAACAAAAACAAAAACCTCCTGTGTTTGCATTTTAATTGACTTGGGGAAATGCAAAGAGAAAAAGGAGAAGAAGTTGTAAAATAAAGGGCTTCACAAATTTGAAAGCATGTATGCGACCCTTTCTGACTATGTTATGCCAATGCTTTAAAAACCATTGTGCTCCAAAAGTCAGGTCCCTATCAGCCTAGCTACCTTTAAATTGTTGCTTCCAAACTAAATATATTTTATAAAAGTTTATGTCATCACTTTTAAGAGTGCTTAATACATGCAAGAACCATATTAGACTTACTTGAATAAACTCCCACTAGGCTACACACATGGTGAAGAATAGGCCACACATTTGGGGGGTTATGATTTCATAATTTTTTAATGCCTATATTCCTCAATTTTCTCATCTGAAAATGTGAGTGACAAGAGCTACTTTATAAAACAGCTATGAGAATAAAGGAAAAGTTAATGTCTGCACATGCCTGATGGAATGCCCTGATGAAGTGGGCTCTCTGGGAGTGGATTCATGGTTTTTGTTTTGACTTATGAGTTGGTTTTGAAGCTGCTTCTAGGGCAGTGGTTCTTAAACTTCTTGCTCTTAAAACCCTTCTACATTCTTAAAACTTATTGTGGATCCCAGAAACCTTTTGCTTATTTAGATTAAGTCTTTTAATACTATATTTTAAATTAAAATTTAAATGTATATATAATATAAAAATACATATTTATTAATTTATTTTAAATAACTATAATATACTCTTTACATCCCAACATAAACATTTTACAAAAATCTATATTTTCCAAAACCCAAAAAAAGGGAGAAGATTGGCTTTGCTTTATTGTTTTTAAACTTCTTTAATATGTAGCCTAAGAGATCTAGATTCTAATTTTTGCTTCTGCCATCGAGGTTTTGCAGTACATTGTTTTGTTTGAAGCATAGAAAGAAAATGAGGGCTTACACAGATCTGTGGTAGGAAAAGGGAAAACCTCAAGGTCTCCCTGAAAAAGTCTTGGGGACTCCAAGAAGTCCTGAAACCACACTTTGACAATTGCTGTTGTGGGGAGTAGAAGCAAAAGGGAGGAAGGCAGACTGTTTCCAGCATTGGCTTCATGTCAAATCTGGGGAAATTCGACAGGAAAATACTGAAGACCTAGAGACTTTCCTTTTGCCTTCAAGCCACCTTTAACCTGGTTGTCTATCCACCGTGCTATTATAGCCCACACGCACTTTGCTCCTGCCAAGATGATCAGAACTTTAGTCTACACTCATTTGACAAAAACAAGCTGGAAAGAGAAGACAGGAGCTACTTGTGTAATAACACATTTGCTAATCAAGAAATAAGACCAGGGCTGTAAGGCAACAAAAGCATTTATTTGAAGTTAAATTGCAGTTCAGGAGATGCAGGTTCAGGCAGGAACCTAAATGTGCTCTGAGGAGGGTTGAAAGCCGAAGGGTTTTTTAAAGGAAAAGGAGGGAGCTTACCTAAATTGTTTTGCAAGAGTCATGATTGGTGCTGGCAGATCGAAACGATACGTAATTGGTTGCTATGGCTGTTACTAGGCAAGAGTTCATTGTATCAGCTTTTTTCAGGATGCTGTGGTCTTGTGGCTTGGCCTCGTTCAAATTTCACGTTCCTTCCAGGGGGGAGATGTGCACAGGCTGTGCTTCCCCAGAGGCCTCCTGGGTCCATTTTAGTGCCCTGTTGGCAACACAGACTCCATTTTTACATGTTGATGCTGTGGAGGTTTTACCAAACTCTATTTTCGCGGTAAATGTGGTTTGATTTATTACTAAATACTGTAGATCCTTGATATACGCAGATTTAACATTTGCTGTTTCACAAGTGGTCATGAAGATGCATGGCGTGAAATCATTCGTAGCTTTGTTGAGGCATGAGTTTGGAACAGGCCTCGAGGCTGGTGTGCAAGGGTGAGTGAGTCACGTGACAAGTGGGCTTAGTGGATCCCCAACATCTCCATCCCAGTGGAATTTACTAATGGCCACTCTTCCAGGGAGAACTGCTCCTAGAATAAAGTCATTTTTGGAAGTCTTGGAATTTGGGAGAGTATTGCTGTTTGGTGAAAAATGGCCTCGGGTAATTGAAAAGCAAACTACCAGTCTTGGTATGCAAACAAAGAGAAAGTGAAACTATCTAAAGTATGGTGCTTGTTAAAAAAAAAAATCCCAAAAAACAAACAAACAAAAAAACTCTACATTTCACTTCAGTCTAATATTCATGAAATAATTGTGTATCCAAAAATATCACTTAAATTTAAGATTTATTACACTTTATGAGGTTGATTAGATACAATTGTAGTATTCACAAATTTGAGCATTTGAAAATGTTGAGGCTACTATATTAAATTAATGTTTAAATTCAATTTAGAATAATTAGCATTGTTTTTAATTCTCAGTTTGGTGTGGTTGTGAAATCTTTGTTTAAAATCTAATCTTTAGGAGAAGCTAAAACTATTAATTATTAGTTATACTAAATAGTATTTACAAAACCTTTATAAAGTAAAACAGAAAAAACTTATCAAATAGGGATATTTCCAGCTTTAATCATATATATATATATATATATATATATATATATATAAATTTTTCTGATTTTGTGAAATTTTCTGTGCTATATATAACTTAGGATGATCTATGCAGGACTGTATTTAAAAGGCTTAGAACAATTGCTTGGCATATATAAAGTGCTATGTAAGTTTTTGCTGTTTTTATACTTTCTTACAAACACCAATCACCAAAAATAAATAAATAAATAAGATGACAAGAAAAAATAAGATAATTTATGGAGGGCCTGCTCTGTGCCATTTACTATTTTTAGGCATTGGGGATAGAGAGCCTAGAATAGAACTGGGTAATATGTGTTACACAGCACGGAATGCAATTCCATGAAAGTCTCCACATTTTTAGAAAAAAGTCTTGCTAGCTTCCCTCTGTCTATCTGTGTGTTTACTGTAATTTACATGAATTTACTTTCAATGAAATAAATTATTCTATGTGGCAAGCTCACAGATGATTATTTCTATCTAAAATACTAGGCCAACTATTCCTTTGGTTGCCATTTACTGATGAAGGAAGCTTAAAGAGTATAAACCTTAAAATAAACTTAATAGACATGGACAGAGAATTTAGAAAAACCTATTGGTAGGTTCACCCTCTAGAGAAACATCATATTTTTAAATTATTTTTTATTGATACTTTCTCATTTCTGGATAGTTTACTTTATAAGGAAATTTTACACATATGGATGAAAATACTCACTACATCAATATGTTAATGTTAAAGGAATACAAGCTTTAGAATAAGATGTTTAAAAATAGAAGACTGTAATATGATTTGATATTTCATATCAAATTTAGTTTAAATTTTATTACCAGTAACTATTTAAACTTTATCTTATAATAGAAAGTTTACACATTTTTAGAAAGCCTTGAATTTTTGATCCAGATGGTCTTTTATCTAGGCTGTTTAGAACCTTTACCAAAAAATTAGCCTCGCCTTGCAGCCTGCCCACAGCCATCTAAAACTTGCTTGATTCTTCTGACTGGTTGTATACGGTTTCAGACATTGGAGATTATCCAAGTACTGTCTGCTTGAGGTATGGAAATACTTAATGTTTAACTAATTTCAATTGCATTTGAGCTTGTTAATTTTTTGTTTGTTTGTTTGTTCCTTTTTTTGAGCTTGTTAATTTTTAATCAGTAAAATTCTCCACATTCTCAGTAGAGAAATATACTGTATAACCTGAAAGTTATGTCGCCACCATCCCAACCCACACCAAAGCCCACTCAGAATCCCCAGTAACACCTCTCATATCTAATCAGAATTAAACACACCTTCTGTGTTCTGTACATACTACTATTATGGAATTTGTCATAGTCAAATATGCCAAAACTGGACTGCAAATTTCAGGGAACCCAAAGCTTCTGTTAGGTTTTTATTCTCTGATTCTTAGGGTAGTGCCAGGGAAATAGTAAACCCTCAACAAGTGAGTGTTTTTAGGGATTAATGAATTAATCTTCAAGTAGCTTTTTACTTAAAAGCAAAATAAAATTATCAGGGTAAAAAAAGATATCATATACCATGTGATGGACATATTTTATTTTCTAGCTATTCTATATCTTCTTTATCTTTTAGGGGAATACTCCTACCACATTCTTTTTCCATATGGTTGAAAGAGAGTGACTCCAACTCCATTCCTTCAGGGTGGACATTCAATCCACGACCTTTGGTACTTCTTCCCCACCCCCAATGTTTTAATTATGAGAACCAATGTATTCCTTTATTTTGCTTTAGATAATTCCAGTTGGGTGTCAAACATGTTCAACAGCATCCTGGCTAAAACACTGTCTGCATTTTAGAATCCCCCATCAGAAATATTCACTGAGTTCATGTTCTTTAATGCTTTCCTAACTACAGCTTTATATACAAATGCAATGCTATGTTTTATTGCCTCTTATTCTGCAGGAAGTTTTCAATTCCCACAACTAGTTTTTATTTATTTTTCTTTTTACAACATTTCAAATATCTTGGGCAGAGCCAAACTATTTTTTAAACAGATTTATAGAATGGTGTTTTCGTCGTACCTTGTCTTATTTTTCCCTTAAGTGTCTGATAGGTGAGGATTTTCACCTCTGTTCTCTTTCTCAGGCTTGACATTTGTCTCTATTTTCTCCAATGATTTTATTTTTCAGCCTCTTCCTCTTACTCAAGATAAAGAAAAAGTTACATCTATGTAACACTTTAGAAATATTCACCTTAAAAAAAAAAGTACAATGGTTAAAGTAAGATGTCTCACTGTACGTCATGACTTGGTAATGGCTTATCTTTCTCTTTTAACTCTCTTTATCAAAAGAGAGAAACTGCTAAAGAATAGATATTTGTTCCTCTTGAATGTATTTCTTTAGCTCCTTATTCCCCCTCTTGTCTCTCAAAAAATTGATAGAATGAAATTTTTACATTCCATACCCTATATGTATAACCAAAACTAGCTTTAGAACTTTTTATGCAGCAGAGGAATGCTTAAGAAAGTAAGAAAAAATATTTCATACTATCTTTAGTGTTTCCAATGAGCACTTCAATTATGTGCTTATTAGTGTACATTCTTCTTATGTTTGGATTTTTTTGTGTGTTTCTTTTTAGAGTAGCTTTAGGTTCACAGCAAAACTGAGATGAAAAGTACAGAGATTTTCACATCCCCTGTCCCCACACACGCACAGCCTCCCCCGTTATCATCATCCCCCACCAGAGAGGTAATTTGTTATAATTGATGAACCTACGTTAACACATTGTAATCACCCAAAGTCCATAGTTTACCTTAGAGTTCACTCTTGGTGTTGTACATTATATGGGTTTGGACAAATGTATAATGACGTGTATCCAACATTATAATATCATATAGAGCATTTCACTGACCTAAAAATACTTTGTGCTCTGCCTGTTTGTCTCTCCCTTCCCTCCCATAAAAAAACCTGAGCAACCCCTAGTCTTTTTTACTGTCTCCATAGTTTTGCCTTTTCCAGAATGTCATATAGTTAGAATCATACAGTATGTAGCCCTTTCAGATTGGCTTCTTTAATTTAGTAATGTGCATTTAAGGTTCCTCCATGTGTTTTCATGGCTTGATAGCTCATTTCTTTTTAGCAGTGAAAAATATTCCACTGTCTGGATGTACCACAGTTTATTATTCCACTCGCTTACTGAAGGACATTGTGGTCGCTCCCAACTTTTGCCAATTATGAATAAAGCTGCTATAAATATCTGTATGGAGGTCTTTGTGAGACATAAGTCTTCATTTCCTTTAGGTAACAAGTGAGGAGCATGATTGCTGGATTATATGATAAGAGTAGGTTTAGTTTTGTAAGAAACTGCCAAAATATCTTCCAAAGTAGCTGTATCATTTGACATTCCCACCAGCGTAGGATGAGAGTTCCCACTGTTCCACATCCTCACCAGCATGTGGTATTGTCAGTATTCTAGATTTTGGTTATTCTAGTAGGTATAGAGTGGTGTCTTATTGTTTCCATTTGTATTTATCTGATGACACATGATGTGAAGCATCTTTTCATATGCTTATTTGCCATCTGTATATCTTCTTTGGTGAGGGATCTGTTAAAGTCTTTGGCCATTTTTAATCAGCTTGTTTTCTTATTGCTGAGCTTTAAGAGTTCTTTGTCTATTTTTGGTAGCAGTCCTTTATCAGATATGTGTTTTACAAATATTTTCTCCCAGTCAGTGGCTTGTCTTCTCATTCTCTTGGCATTGTCTTTTACAGAGCAGAAGTTTTTAATTTTAATGAAGCCCAGCTTATCAATTATTTCTTTCACAGATCATGCCTTCGGTGTTGTATCTAAAAAGTCATTGCCTTTGTTTTTGCTGAGTGTAGTACCATGATTATTTTTTTAGAATGTTAGTTTGATTAAAAATCATCCAACACTATTTAAGAATTATTTTAGAGTTAGTAAAGTACCAATTGGAAAATATTATATTAAAAGAATTGGGAAATATCTGAATATTCATTTTGAATAAAAATATATGTTTGTGCCTTATGATATCCAGTGTGATATTCAGTGATACTGGATGTGACAGGTACAACCATGTCTCCTGCCTAATAGCTTTGATTATTTACCAACTAACTAAAAGATTAGTATGTGTTAAGAATTTAATTCCCTTGCTGCAATGGACTAAAGTTTGTGTCCCCCCAAAATTCATATGTTGAAATCCTAACCCTTAATGTGATGGTCTTAGGCCTAGCCTTTGAGAGGGAGGTCATTAGAGTCTAAGAGTGGTGCTCTCATGAATGGATTAGTGCCCTTATAAAAGATACCCCAGAGAGCTCCCTCCCTGCTTCTGACTGGGAGGTTACAGTGAGAAGACAGAGTTCTGTAAACCAGGAAATAGGTCTTCACCAGACAGTGATTCTTTCCGTGCATTGATCTTGGACTTCCCAGCCTCCAGAACTGTGAGAATAAAGTTCAGTTATTTATAAACCACTCAGTCTATGGTGTTATGTTATAGAAGCCTGAACTAAGACACTTGTTGTCCATTAGCAGGCTGTGAAAAGCTGACCTATTTTAAGCCCCAAATAATCTAGCCATCCACACAAACTCTTGTTAATAACCCTTTTCAGTCAGATTGTAATTTGACATTTTTCTCTAAGAAAAAAAATTTTATTACTCAGTCTGTGAAACACAGAACCCAAGTAAATGTTTTTTGTTTAAAATAGACATTTCTTTCTGTTGTATGTGCCATGACATAGTTGTTTACGATGTAGAATACCTACTACTATTAATGTAATTGTCAGAAACATCTATTTTCAGTAAAGCCATGTGACTAACCCGGCTAAAACATACTCTTTCAAGAGATTCACCCCAGGGATATTTACCCTGGGATTCTCTAACCTACTGAACTTTAGAGTTGCCTGGAGCTTCTATAAAATGCCTGCTGCACAAGTCCTATACCAATTAAATAACAATCTTTAGAGTTGAGGCCTTAGATTATATTTTTGGAAACTCACCAGGTACTTCTAAGGTGAAACTAAGGTGAAATACCATTTATTTGGGCCAAACGAATGTTCAGAATCTTATTATTCAATTTTTAGTCTTTTGTAGAGAACCATTTCCTTGTCAAAAAGACATTCACTTAGTGTTGCTGGCTAATGTCAAATGTTTTTCCTTTCATTTTTAACATGAAGCATGTTACAAAAACCCTTGATAATCATAAACATCTGCATTTTAAAAGATTTCCATTGTTGTGAACTATTTTTGCTCATTCAGCTCTTCCTGGGGGGACTTTTCTCACTGGGAGGTAATCTATGTTTAGTCTTAACTCAGAAAATGAAAGCTCTTCAGAAAGGCTTGGGGCATACAGGTCATTAGCAAAAAGCTGAAATTGAAGTATTCACTGATACATTATAATAATGAATACTACATTATTACAAGATTTACTTTCCTGGAATAGTAATTTTCCCACATGGGCACTCTACAATATTTTATTTAGTAGACTTACCTTTAAACTTATTTCTGAATACATATAGCATATAAACAAAATCAAATAGGTAATAATGAACGTAGAACAAAAGAAGGATTTTTGTTTTAAAAAGATAAAAGTTATGTCCTACTTTTTCCTTCAGAACAGTAAAATGCAAACTGGTGGAAAGTTTGATTAACTTAAGAGGTAGTTGTTCACTAGCAAAAATCAAAGCAAAAGAAATAATTTTGGTAATAATATTTTAAAATAACTTAAGTCTAAATATTCCCTATAGAATATACTATGTATTCTATAGAATCTCGCTATAGAAAAGATATGCTATTATAATAAAATATCTATTCCTACTTACAATTTAAAAAATACATATTAAGTGCCAAGTTTATCTAATACTGTACAGGTGATGTAAATATGAGTAGGAAATGATTCCCACTCTTAGATAGTTAACCATATTTGGATGACACAGAATTATGCATAAAAACTGCAGTATAGTGAGTGCTATACTAATAAATCATGGAGATCAGAAGAGGGTATGTTTCAGCCTGAGACACTGAGCAAGGTTGCCCAAAGGAAGAGGCATTTGAAATGGATTTCAAAGGATGAGAAGCTTTCCATAGGGAGCAGAATGAGTAAAGCAAATCAATAAAACTTAGAGCATTCTGCAGAAAGGCAAGCCGTTCAATATGTCCAAAACTTAGAGTGCAGGTGTGAAGATCAGCTGTCACTGGGGCTGTGGTCACTTTGACCCGGGATCATGAAGAATCTTGAATGTCATGCTAAGGATTTTGATCTTCCTCTTGGGAGCAATGAAGCACCATTCACACAATCCAGAAAATGTAATTTTGAGTTACTTAAGACTTACGATTTCTTAGCCACTTTCCTTGGCCTGACACGAAGCTGTCTCCGCACAGCCATACTTTAGCTTTTTCTTTCACATTAGTCAATTTGCTAAGTTACAGATGTTTTACAATTAGTCTATTTCTTTAAAATTAAGACAAAATGGTGAGTGTCCCATAAAAATATATATTAGTACATGTTAGTTATTTCTATTAAAGATAAATCATTATGATTGAGGTTTATGATTTCATTGGTATGTATAAGTACTATAATTTTGATATGTCTAAAATTAAAATGTCTAAAATTTATCAAATACAAATTTATTTTATGACAAACACATTCAAAAAGACTTGCAATTTCTTAACCAATAAATAATACATAAGTTATATGAAAAACTTGAGAGTTAAGGTAGAGGAAAGAATTGCAAAACTAAGGCTTTTTGGAGGAAAGGCTGTACAAATAATTACTCTGAGAACAGAGCTTTACTTGTTTGCTTGTTTGTTGGATAAGACAAACCACTTTAGTCTTAAGGTTCATTTTACAACCCTGGGAAATTTTGTTTTTAAACATTTTACTTGTTGAAAGCAAACAAATGAATATTATAAATGAACTGTCATTTATTTAGCAAATATTTATCAAGCACCCAATATGGGTGTGGCAATGTTCCAGGCACAAAGCATGCAGCAATGAAACAAGAGTAGAATCAACCCTGACCTCACGGGGCTTGCATTCTAATGGCAGTTGTCATAATGGGGGCAGGAAAACAATCAAACAATAAGAAAATAAACTAATTCATAATATGTCATGTGGCAGTGGATGATGTTGAAACAAAAAAGCAGGATAAAGGGGTCTGGGTTACTGGCAAAAAGAGGAATTTGCTAATTTTTGTACGAGAATGATTGGAGAAGGGCTCACTTAATATGGTAGCATTTAAGCCCTGCAGATGGAAGCGGGGAGAAAGAACACAACTTACAGGTAAAGAGTGTTCCCCAATGTTCAAGGGGAAGCAAGCAAGCCTAATGCAGCTGGAAGAGAATGAGCCAATGATAGAATAGATGGCAGGAGATATGAACAAAATGTGAGAATGCATGGGGTGAGGAAGGTGGAACCAAATCGTGCAGGGCCTCGCCAGCTATTCTCGGAATTTGTTTCTTAATATGAGTAAGATAGGAATCGATTGGAGAGTCATACATTTTAGAACAATCAATTTGGCTGCTCCTGAGACTAGACTATGGAGAATGAGGGCATAAGGAATCTATTGTGATAACCCAGGAGGGAGAGGATGGGGGCTTGGACTGGAGTGGAAGCAGAGAATGTAGGAACAAATAGCTGCGTTCTGTATATACTTTGAAGATATAAGAGGCAGGGATATCAATATGTGAAATATTGAATTACTATCTACTTATGTATTAAAATTGACTTCATATAGGTGGCAAAGTTTTGATATTACCAAAACCGCAAAAATCACAGAGGATTCTTCACCCCTAGAACAGACCAGACAATATTTCCTGTACTCTTCTTTGACCTCAAGCATCAAAAAGGATAGAAGCAAAACTACCTTTGTAATTGTTGAGCATCCAGTCTATGGAACTGGCCCACAAATTAGTTCATTTTGTTTAAAATATAATATCTGATTTTAAAAAATCAGTGAGGGTAAATGCAGAATAAATGTTTGTTTCATTCTAATCATTTAAACTGACTATGTTATTGAAATCAAATTTACCAACTAAATGCTTATGTAGACACTCAGAAGCAGTTACAGATAAGTCGATAACATCATTTCTTACATGTTGGCCCTATACAGTCTAGAAATGATGCTATTTTTTTTAATAGCTGAGTAGTCATCCTGAATCAAGGAATCTGATTACTTGTGGTAGCAAACCGACAGTGGGACTTCAGTCCTTACTTAAGTACAGGCTGGAAATAGACTCTGAAAAGGATTTTATGTGCAAATCACTATATAACAAACCACTCCAAATTTATTGGCTTAAAATACGAAGTGTTTGTTATTTCTCACAAGTCTCAGTGGATCTCAGGTGTCCTTCTCTTGTCCAGTTTGCTAGTGAGTTGGGAGGGGCTGGCTGGTCTTAGAATGGTCTTAGCTGGGGTGCTCAGCTCTGTCCCTGTGGTCTCTCCTCCTGTGGGCGATTTGCCGAGGGTTCTTCTCGTGATGGTGGTGGAAGTCCAAGAAAAAAGTAAAAAATGCACAGCACTTTTAAAATCCTCTGCTTGTGTCAAGTCTGATAACATCCTAATGGCTGTAGCCGAGCAAATCACACGGCCAATCCCAGATGTAAGGAGTGAGGAAAAAGGCTCTGACCATTTAGTGAGAACTTCAAGGACACAAGTAAAGAGCAAACAAAATACACGGTATTAACCACAAACCCAAAAAGCATTACAGCCACCATTTCTTTTGCAGGTGTCAAGTCTGGAAGACAAGCATGTTGGGTTAAGACCTTATTCCCAATCTTGACCTTTTGCTGCTCTCTGAAATTTGGTCACCGCGCTCAGAACAGCAAAATGACTTAAAGGCTATTTAAAGCACTTTCACACACTCCCCCCAAACCTTACCATGATAAACACATTAACAGAATCTCATAAGGTCATACTTTGGGCCCCTTAATTTAAAAATGAGAAATCACAAAACATGAAACTGAAGCATTATTCAGATAGCAGGTCAGTCTTTGAGGAGAAAAAAGGTAGTTTCTGGCTGATACTGATTCCCTGGCTCTTAAATGTGCTTGGTTTCCTAAAATTTCAGTAATAAGATCTTTGAAAGTTTTACTTTATGCACTCTTATATCTTAGGATTTTATACATATCTTTTATTTATATCAGACAATAGCTAAATTGTCAGTGAAGTATGAATAAAAATAATTCAAATTGATTACTCTTAAGGGCATCTCAAAGACATAACAGTGCACTAGTCTAGAGAACTAATCCAGAAAATGTAAATAAGTTCAGTAAAGTGTTTTTCAGAAAGAGCTTTTAATATATATCATTAATTATTTTTAATTGAGTAATAAAAATCATATAAACTTCATGTCTAAAACGTGTTAAATTCTGTCTCCTCCTGATAACTGTTCCAATTAATTTGTGGTCAAAGAGTGATTATAGAAGTTTTAGACATTCTGTGTCTTCTGTATAACTTATTCTGACTATAAAGCATGATCTGAATAATATGCTGCCTCAGTGTTGAAATTAATAAGCTAAAGTCAGTATTAGGAACTATTTCAACATTTGCTGCCAAATATCCTTAAAATACTTTTCAGGACAAGATAAGAATAAATAAACAAAAGCCAATGATATTAATAATTTATTTCATTACTCCCAAAAGCTACATATATTTTATTTCCTGTCATTCTTGCTCTAACTCCTTTCCCAGTCAGGACGGCAATATGTACTCACCTGTCTCCCAGAAACAAACATGGTGACTTTGCGTTGTTCCACTTTCTTTATATCATGATGCAGCTTCCCCTTCTTTCCTGGTTACCTCTAGTAGTTGCTGTAGCTGCTCTCTGTAGCGGTTCCCTTCTTTCTGCCATAGATGGTGGCCAGTTTGAAAATTCCAGCTTCCCAATGGATAGCTAGGAGTTTGTGTTATTAATAAAATTTGTTCCTTGTGGAAACTAACTCTATACATCTGTGTGTCTGTCTGTCTGTATGTATATATCCTAAAACCTTTAACTTTCCTGACATACAATCTTCTCCCCCTTATAGGCCAATTTTGGGTTGTCATTGTTTTATTCAGACTAGGAGCCAAGAAGAGCAACCAGTTTAAGATAGAAGTCTGGCAAATTCCTTCATTTAAGCAGCTAACCTGGAATGTCCTTTCTTTTTACATGCCTCTTGCTGAGATTCTATGCTGTGTCTATTTGTAAATATAAAAGCTGCTCCTGGAGACAGATGGTTATTTACTGTGTTTTTTCTATTATGCAGGATAAATTATTAATAAGAAAATAATTGAATATTGACTATGCCCTGGCAAAGAAATAATCTTTCACCAAGTCTGTCACATAGTATGCTGCAAGCCTGCATTCCAATTAGTAGGCTGGGTAGAGTAGGTTAATGTATCAAATTGTTTAAATTCATGATCCAAACCTAGTTTTCTTAAGAACATTGTACAATTGTGAGTTAATTGCTGTTCAAGTTTATTAACTTTCTGCAAGTTTCAACTATATCTTATGACCCATGGATTTATATCATAATTCAATATACATACCATTGAAAAGGTTTTCTCAAAAGCATTTTTTCATATGTTTTTCATTTTGCTAGCCTTATAGCTGATCAAATAATTTGTCATTTTAATATATTAAAATGTATGGGTAGGAAATATTTTACCTTGTTTTTTATAAGTGAGTTTTCAAGCTACTAAGTTTTGAAATAGAAAAGAATATATTCAGCTAGGATAGTAGAATAACTGAAATATGTGAATATTAAAGGATTATAATATGAATACAGGAGGAGACGAAAATGTTTAACCATTCTAGAGTAACAATTCCCTATATCAGTGGTTCTCAAAGTGTGGTCTTTGCATTGACAGCATCAGTAGTACCTGCGAGCTTGTGAGAAACGCTAATTCTCAAACCCTAGAATTTCTGAGTCAGAAACTCTAAGGGTGGTGCTCAGCCATCAGCATTTTAAAATGACATCAAATGATTCTAATGAACACTAAAGTTGGGACATCCACTGTTCTATAGAGTTATTTATCCTTTTCAAGCACTATTATAATCATAATATCATTTAATCTGCATTTTAAAAAATCAAAGTATTTTTAATTGAGAAGACTAAAATTCAGCAAGATTAACTTCTTCAAAATTCCACAGCTAGACTGATGACAGAACCAGTACCTGATTTGACTTTCACTAAAACTTGTCTCTATTAACAAACTCATAACTTTCACTTTAATTGGACAGAAAAATTAAAGGAAAAGGAAAATCTAAGTCAGGCAAGACATTGACTTTGGCATGATGTTGAAAGTAGGGGAAGGACGATCAATACACTAATATTCACTGAGCACACACCACAGGAGAGGATTTTCTCAGTAGAATGAAGGCTGCAAAAACTTAATCTGTATGCTTCCTGCTATGTAACACACTTTCATTCTTCTAACAAATCATATATCAGTAGCTGTATTCATCATGGAAGATACAACCATGAGCAAGACACAGTCCTTACCCTCAAGGATCTTGGAGTCTACTGGGTGAAACAGATGCCCCAAAATGGGTAATTTCAATATAGAACAAAATATATTTGTATTGTATTAAAGCATGCCATGATGAACACATAGGAAAAACACTTCTTCTGGTTCTTAGTTTGAGAGAAGGGCTGGCAAGTGATTTAAAGACCACTTCCTTGAATATTATAGAATCTCAGAGGAGTGGAAAAATATCTTAACCCATAAAAATAGCTAACAACATGAGAAAGAATGAATGGGCATGAATCCTTATTCTCTTGACAATTTTTATCTAAAGAAGAGTGCATACACTTTCAAATGTCATTATTCTGAAGAATCATTGTCCAAATATACATTTAAAATCCAGAGAAAAGTTTTGAACTGAGTTTCTTCATTGGAATATAATAATTTAAATATTTTACAGTATAAAAATTAAGTATACACTCATTCTGCTTAAAAATTTAGAATACTAAAAACAAAAATCATAGTTCAATGCTTATTTCATATTTGGGGGAATCAGATATAAAAGGTGACTTCATGCCATCGGAAAATATTTACATAGTGCAAAAGTGGGAGACAGCATTGAACATGTTGTAAAATGAATTATAATGAAAGATCTATAATCTACGTAGCCTCTGATCTACTGAGGATTCTTATAGTGTTAATATAGTTTCTTTTCATAGAAGTGTCAGCTAAGTTCAGCACAGTAATACTGAACTATTCCAGTTTTGCTGAATAAAACTGATAATGAGTTTTCTCTTACCTTCCAACATTTTACGTGATGAAAGTAGAAAAACAGGAAACACCTAAAATACTAGAGCAGATAGAGTGAAAAATAACTAAATCAGAATGATTTTCCTAAATTTTCAGTAAGTTACACAATAAAAATAAAGATTTAATATGCAACAGCCTTTCCATTGCAGTTGTTCTACGACAGTGAACCCATGGTGATTAGAGTATTTTCTGTATTAAATTATATTGTTTTGCATTAGTGCTACCTGATTCTAGATAATATTGATATTTATATCATCTAACTAATTTCTACATTAACCAATATATGTAGCTAATAGACCAAGAAACATGACAAGAGAAAAGAGATGTTCCTAACCCTTTGTTAGCCCACAAAAATACTGAGTTATAGAATATATAAGGATATTAATTTCACTATTAGTCAAGTAATGTCAATGTTAGGTGCAGTTCTGACTGACTATGCCTCAAATTCTTTCTTGCAATGAGGTGAGATATAAATGTGCCAGTGATATTAAATATTTATTATATTAAACTTTTATGTGTTGAAAACAACAGTTTATCTCAGGGAGAAATATGATAGTTTAAAAATCAGTTCATAAATAATTGGTATTTATAAATTTGGTAGTTTGCTCCCAGCAGGGAATTAAAATACACCTCTATGTACATGCTGCTACAATAGGCATGAAATGTACCACAGAGAGTCTCCAGAGGACACCAAGATTCTGAGACTAGATCCAAAAAGAGGCAGGAAAATACAGCTCAAATCTAATTTGGTATCTGATATCCAAGGGGGAGGCCACTGTTGTGGAGATGTCAAATGGGAAGGCATTGAGCAGAAATTTCAGAAATAGCAGATTTGACACTTGTTGTTGTGGGTCAACTTTTAATAGAATATTTTGAAAGAAAGGCATGTTAAGCAGACCCAAACCATCTCTCTACCATTCTGGATATCAATGCCACTGGGAGAGAGTTATGAACGGAGAAAAACTCCATTCATTCAAGAGGTCTTAACTGGAAGTGTAGCCAAGGAGTTTGAGTGTCTTCTTTGATTGACTAGCTCCAGCCCACCTCAGCCTATTACAGTTTTCAATGTTGTAATAATTCTTGATTTCCTAACTCATTGGAGCTAAACAGGGTTGGAACAGCCAGCCATGTCCTAGAACTGTGTTCAATGGAAACAAATAAAATGAGTACAGGACTAGGTCAGAGCTTGAGATAGTCTATGTTATTTATTGACAAATATTTTTCAAATATATTCCAAATATATTTCTGGCCTATAATGAAAAAGTAGACAGATCAATCTAGAATAGAGATTAAAGTTATCAAGATCAACTTTACAAGTGGATGTTTTAAATACAACAGTATGTTATGGCATGTGATTTCTTAAAGAAGTATCTTAGATATGAAGTCACATTATTTATTAAACTTCATAATGGACTAAGGAAACCCATGATTTAAAACAAGGCAAAAATAATATATATTTGTAAAAGATGTCAAATAAACGATATTCCTGTTTTTAAATTTACAAGAATTATATAACAATACTCGTAAATATAAGAAGTAATAGTATTCTTCTGTTTACAATTTTGAAATTCTTATTTAAATAGAACTATTGATTCCATTTAATTATGATTTATTCTATTAAAATTTATAAAAATCCATGATTTATGCTAGGGAAGCTCATGTAGCCAGAAGGTATTAATAAAATACTGAGCCCAAAAAAGAAGAAGGGTGGTATTGAGGCTGAGAAAGAGGGGAGAGACACTTAACAAAGTAGACCACACACATTTTGCAATTCCAGAGACATTACCTTTTCCTTAAACATATTGTCAGGTTTCATCAGGAACTATTATCTAATTTTTTTCAGAAAGTGTGATAATGTGCTTATTTGTTTTGATTGCTAAATTAAAAGTTAAGAATTCAACAGGTATTTTTATTTTTTCAGTGAATCAGAATGAAATTTAAGATGATTTCTTGATGATATTCTAAATTGTATGGAATATTTCACTATATTATCCAAAATTGAAATAAGATTTACTTTTATTATTTTTGTTTTCCTGTTTAACGTTCTCTTTTGATGACTCAACATTAGTGGTGAATTTGATTTAGAGTTTTCAGTGGTCGTGGAAAGCCCAGTTAGTCAAGGAGTTAATAACTATGGAAGAATATTTGAGAATATTTTAAATCTTTATATTGAGAAATGTAAATTAGAAGGATGCACTCAAATACTACCTAAATCACCAGTGACAACTGAATTGGGGGAAGGGGGTGTTTCTGATTATATTGCAATCGCCTAATCTATTCTAAAAGTGCTAAATGCAGATTTGAACAATAACCATCTTAAACTTCTTTAAATATCACTAGTGTCATATATATATATATGACATATGTCATATATATATGTATATAAATGTACATTAACAAATGAGATTTAATGTGTATTCAGTGACTTATTTTTAGGATTATCCTGCTTTTCCCGCTTTGGTAATTTACGAGGATCACTTCAAATATAGCATCACTAAATTCTGAAGTGTTATATTTTTCTTTATTGAATGGATATTACAAGAAGCTAAGACCATTAGTTAAGAAGAGGAGTAAGAAAACATCCCAAACATCAATCAGTAGTAGAATGGATAAATAAAATGTAATCTGTCCTTGAAATGAATACATGCTATCATGAAAATGAATGAGCACACAGCAAAACATAATGTTGAGTGAAAGAAATCAGGCAAGAAGAATACATAATCCATGATTCTTTTTATAAAAAGTTCAGAATCAAGCAATACTATTCTGTTATTTAAGGGTGCGTACTGTACAGAACTCCACAGCAAGAGAAGGGAAGGATAACCATAAATGTTAGCACAGAGTTTACCTTCAAGAGGGAGAGCAAGGGTTGGAAACAGGAAGTGGCACAAAGGGGAGCACTTCTGGGGTTCTGGCATTGTTTTCTTTCTTGACGTGGACGGCAGTTACACAAGTGTTTGCTTTTCAGTAATTCACTAATCTATATAGTCTTTTGTATGTGCACCCTAATTCTCAGTAAAAATAAATGATACGTAGATAGATAGATGATCGACAGATAGATAAAATAGATAAATATAAAAAAAAGGGAGAATTAAAATTAAAATCAAGAAAACCAGGGTATTTGATGTATTGTTTATTTCTTGCAAGGTGTACAGTTGGACTGCCATAGAAAACGTATCACAAAGGGTCATGGGAGATATTTTGGAAAGACTAAGAGACTGAAAACTTGGGTTCAGCATCCAGATCCATACTTAAACACTTAGCTTTGTGTAAACCATGAAAATTCACTTCAGTTCTCTGAGCCTCAGAGTTCTTATCTGCAAATTGGGAGTAATAATTATTTGCAGAAAAGTGGATGATAATTTCAATGAAAGTACAAAAATTATTTAGATAATTATCTCCTCATCTCCATCCTTCTCACCACAAATCCTCACTTCTATGCATGAAAATGTGGAAATGATGTCAGCTATAATTGCCAAAAAGTATGAAGTATTTTACATATTTCACACATTCATTATTTTTTTCAACAAACCTTCATTGAACAAAGCATTGTGGTCATGAATAAGGCAAAAGATTTTATCATTTTCATTGCACACATACACAAAGACACTCACATATACACACACACACACACACACACACACGCTCCGTCTACCCTTTGTCCGGCTAAGCACATTGGAAAAAAGAAATCAAGGAGTAAAAAAGAGCAAAGTGGTTCTTAGCCAGGATTCATCTATTGTCATTCCTGTTTGTAGGGACGTAGCAAAAAACCACATCATTACAGGCATCAACCTGACTGCAAAATATACACAACGAGAATTAGGAAAAAAGAATGATATTTATTCAGAATCTCTTCCTCTTTCGTGCCATGCACTGCGCTAGATGCTTTCTCTCGTAATACTCCATTTAATCTCACAGAAATACTGCAAATAAAATCAAGCCTCCAAGAGATCAAGTGCTGTTCACAGGTCTCATGGAAGATAAATGCCAGAATCAGGATTTCACCTCAGACTTGCCTGACTCTACTACTGCAGAGTATACCCCCCACCCATCTCTCACTCTCAAACACGTACACACCCAAAGACAGTTTTTAAATTAATTTATTTTTTATTGGTTGCTATCTTTAACATGCCAAAGGAAGAAAAGAACCAACTAATGACCCAGAACCAGTTTTCAGAAATATATAGGTCACAGTCCTAAACTTATGAAAAATTCTTTCTAATAATGATCCTTTTGAGTAAATTGGAAACCAATTTATTTTGTGTTTAAGTGCCACTAGTCGATTACTATAGTAATGTATACCTAGATTTTGTGATATTAGTAAAAAGGCTATACCTGAATGTTTATGTAGTATTGATTTAAATGGTTTTAATTGGTAGCAAGCTAAGAGTTCAATAGAACATTTGACAAAAACAAATTTCTACAACTAGAATAAAATATACATGGATTTTATTAAAGTCCAAACTTAATATTTCTCTGACTTAAAAATATTTTTCCAAATAATTATTGCATTATACTTTTCTCAAATGAATATTCGTCAAATAGATATTACACCCTACTTCTTTTCAGATAAATATTGGACTATACTTGAGCATTGAGATGTCTTATACCAAGTACCTAAAGCTCGAAAGATCCCTCCCTGCCCCCTGAATAGAATGATCCCCCCCTCAATATATATGTGTGGAATATAATTGAAAAAGGTGCTCCTATCTTCCCTTTTTTGTCATTGAAGATCTTACCACTAGTGGGACAGAGGAGTGGTCTGTGGTCTCTGGTCACCCAAGTTTTTAACAATTACTAAGAATTTATTTTTCTTTCATCCTCATGCCTATTCAAAGTAATACAACTTTCAATGTTCAAACCATTTAGGTTTCATTTAGTTTTCTTTTGATCATAGCAATAACATTTATTTCTAACAGTGCAATTAAATTTTGTATTTGTTTTATGTATTGTAGCTACCACAGCACCACAGTATATACCCGAATTTGTCATTATGTTCTACAACTGCTAGTGCAATTAGAATTTTTATTTGTCTCTTTTTTAGCTTTTTAATTCTGAAGTAATTTTAAGGACATAGAAATACAATGTGTAGAGTGAAGTGGAGTGGTAATTGTTTATTATTCTGAAGAATAAAATGTACAATAAATTCTTCATTTTCTATTAAAGGAATATGATAGGAGAGTAAATATACATATTTCACTTATGACTTTGATAACTAGAGTCTAACCATCTGCCAGACCATATTGTTGCATAAATAATTCCTATCAGTTGCCCTACTAACTCTGATCAATTAATACTTGTAATTCAAGTTCAGTAACAATAATAGCTATATCTAGCAAGCATTTATTTCCTGGGTGCCAAGCAGTATGAGAGATACAGTTTAAGCTGTTGAAGTTTAGTACAATAAAAATTACATTAAGTGTGTCGGTAGTTATAATGAATCACTAGTAAAAGGAAACTGACTATGAATAGTCTTCAAAGGCACAATTTTTGAGTTCACCTCCTATATCTTGATTGCCCAGCAGTTATCATGAGTCGCCAAATAAGGTGCATAGAGATTTTTAGATCATGAAGCTTTAGGCATTCTCTGGATTCAAATGAGTCCCCTGAACATATCCTGCATCCTGATAGTGACTGTGGGATGAGAAATAACATAAGGTTTATGGCTAAGCTGAGAGTGAGAAAGAGCTTATATGCCATCTTCCTTAGAAAAACAGCGTGATGTCTATTTTGAATTCTCTGCCTCGCATTTCCCCCAATTTTATTCCTGGAACTCATTCTCCTCAGTGTGACCCCTTCTTTCCACATCCATAATGTGTACTTCTGATCCTTGAGCCTCATCATGAAAGGACAGGTGGAACCCTATTTTAAGAACCAGGATATTTTTTTTCACAAAAATCAGGAGAGAGAGTATTATGAGTCCCTATGTGGTCAGCAAAAAGGGAAGAACAATTTTATCACTTGCAACCATATTGTTACTTTTCTCTTTATGCTCTGGATGCATGGTCTGTTTTGATATGAGGAAATATTTCTAAAGATAAAGAATGCACTTCCTAAGAGCATTCTGACATATGTTCCTAATAGACCTGCAACATTTTTGAGTTAATAGTGTTTGATGAGCTGGCTGTCAAATATTAAAAAACACAGGTTTTAATTCATTAATTGTTGTTAGTATTTTATTCGTAAGATAAATAGCATCATGTAATCATTAATGATCTACTCTCAAGGAGAATGTTTTTATAGGATGGTATTTATGAGAAGTTTTCAGAATGAATTCTGCATTACTAGATTTCTGAAAACTATGAGTTTCCTTTAAAATGTTAATAATACATGTATTTAAATATTTATACTTATAATCCTCCTGGAAAATGGGAAAAATAAATTGCAAATTGTGCTTATCTCTTTTTAAAAAATTTTTTTATTGGAGTATAATTGCTTTACAATGTTGTGTTAGTTTCTGCTGTACAATGAAGTGAATCAGCTATATATATACATATATCCCCTCCCTCTTGGATCTCCCTCCCACCCTCCTCATCCCACCCACCTGTGTCATCACAGAGCACTGAGCTGAGCTCCCTGTGCTATACCGCAGGTTCCCACTAGCTATCTGTTTTACACATGGTAGTGTATATATGTCATTCCTAATCTCCCAGTTTGTCCCACCCTCCCCTTCCTCCACTGTGTCCACATGTCTGTTCTCTGCGTCTGCATCTCTATTCCTGCCCTGGAAATAGGTTCATCTCTTATATCATTTGAAAATGCACTAACAATCTAGGGACCAATATTTTGTTGATTCAACTTTTGTCACTTACTAAATTAAATAGTAGTGTGCATAATATAATTTCATTTCTATGATTTTATAACTCCCTTCCTGGGAGTAATATCATCTTTACTTCATCTAATTTTCCTTATAAAAATCATTTGGGATCAAAAAGTATAGTGTAAAAGAATGAAAGTATGTTTTTGAAAGAACATGTAGAAGAAATTTAATATGACTGCTTCTGTACATGAAGATTAAAACTAACAGTTTCAGTACTTTTATGTTTTTCACATTTTAGAAACTATACTATCATTCTTCTAAATTTACAAGCTTGTTGCTATAGATTTAGAGATTAGAGCATTATGTCATATTCTAAAACAAATATTTGAATTAGGAACAAGGTCTCATGTTGCATAAACTATTGTAATTTAGATTGTCACTAACATCAAATAGATTTCTTACTGTATTAACAACCTTTAATTTAGTTAATCATACAATTTGTTTCTGTTGCAGAAAATGCAGCATTTCCATATGGGTTAGCAAACTCAAATATACTATTTCTAGCTTTTTGAAAGTTACCTCAGATTCAAGTCATCAATGTTAGAACTGTATATTCTGAATAGATATATAATAAGATATTTTATGTCTAACTTTCCATCGTCTTGAGTTATCACTCTTTCACCACTGTTCATTTCATACTGTCCAATTTCCATGGGATTTGCCCCTCTAATCTTGTAATTCCTTTGAAATCAAGCTGTCTTTCATTCAGGAGTTATTTTTATGCTCAGGATCATCTTGCAAATTATTTTATATCATTACAAACAATCCTACTGTTACCTTTTCAATGGCGAAAAAATTAGATTTCCCGGCATTAATGTGTTCCATCAGTAATGGTGCCAAGTTCAGATGGCAAAATTGTAATTGCATTTTAATCAGGAAAATTAATTCAATATATGGTAAAGATATTTTATTAAATTAACATTATAGTTGATATAACAAGGCACTATTAAGTGAATATTGCATAAATTAAATTATGAATATAAATTTTATTTAAATTTAAATTAAATATAAATTAATTATAAATATAGATATAAATTATAAATACTAGGGCATTTGGATAGTTTAGAATTTCATGTGCTATCTAGTTTCCTATTCCCACAAAATTCATGACTTTATGTGCTTGACTTACAAAAACTTAACTCATGAGGCTAATACGCATTTTAAATGACTACCTTCCATGATAAAAATATTTTTGTTCCTAACAATAAATATATCTGCAGCTAACATTTCTTAAGAGTAGATGATATTTATTTGAAAATTGGCATTCAGTTGCCATACCTGGCTGTTCACTGATTTAGAAATTTAATTTTGAGGTCTTCAAGGCTACTGGAGTCATAGCTCTGATGTAGTTAATCATTGAACTGCCTTTTCTTTATTTAATTATGGTTAATGAAACATAAAATGTACCATCTTAGCTATTTTTAAATGTACAGCTTAGTGTTACTATATTCACATTGTTGTGCAGCAACTCTCTAGAAATTTTCATCTTGTAAAATTGAAACTCTATACCCACTGAACAATGAACCACCATTTTTAAAACTAGACTGTCTTTCTAGATTTGGAAAAGCTCTCTTTCTTCATTATTTCCCCTTTCTTCAATGAAAGTGGACTTTAAATTGACTTTGAGGAAACAAATACATAAACACTCATTTTAATGGACATGTATTAAAACTATTTTAACAATAAGAGCAAACTTTAATTCACCTAGCTGTTTTTAGTTTGCAGGGCACCTTGACAGACATTACTTCGTTGCTTTTTTCCTACCGTCCCTTTGACATAGATGGGGCAGTATTAGCGTTGCACTGGAAACAAGGTAGAGGACATTCAGGTTGTCAAGTCCCCACTCAGAATCCCTGAGAGAGGAAAGCTGTTATTGTTGGAAATGTAATGCTTTTAGTTAGTATTAAATACCTTAAATCAGCTATGTAAATTGGGAAGCATAGGCAACTTCTGTTTTACTGTGACAGATTAAAACAGTTTAAAATTCATAAAATTTTATTGAGAGGAAGCAAAAACAAAAAATAGGAAGAACAGCCACCCACAGTGCACCCTCCACGACACAGTCCAAGTAGCCAGTACCAACCCGGATAAAGATTATGTACCTCCGTAGAGTGGGCATTAAAGAAATATGAGGAAACTGAACCACAGAAATCAAATAGTGTCTTCCCAAACTCACATGATTGCTGAGGGGCACAACTGGGACTAATATCAGATCCTTTCCCTCATCCCTCAGTGTTCTTTCCATCTTTCCATCTTGCCATGTTGGAAAGGCTTTTCCTTATCACCCCCAATCCGGGGGTCTTAAAGCAGTACAAAACTGCCTTCAAAAGAGTGAATTATTTTTTCTGATTTCCCTCATATTCATTTCATGGAAAAAGAATTCCAAAGTCAAATAATTAAAATGCTAAGTTATATTTGACTTTGTTCTTTCATTTGTTTTTAGACACACTCCTGAAGAGAATGTACACTTTTGAGGACAGGTCTATGTCCTATTCTTCATTGTATCCCTTGGGCTTTCTCTGTATCTGGCTTATGGTGGGTAAGAAAGTTTGGTAAATGAATGAATAATTGGCTTCCATGTAGAATGTCTGAAAAACTATCTGATTTCTGTTTCAAATGCACAAGTTCCCTATGTAATTCACACCACCACCAAAGCAACGTTTAGGAAGGGTGTCTCAGAATGGAAATTCAAGCTAGAAGTCTTAAAATAAGAAATATGAAGTTTTCCTTTTTATTTCTTCCAGAAATTCTCTAAGGATTTATAAAATTTACCTATACAATCTACCTCAGATGATGGCTTCTAGATGCTATTTAGAAATTGGCCAGTCGTGTCAGATAAAATCATCCGAGTTGAATAATGCAAATCAGTCACCATCAAAAATGTATAATAGAGCTAGAATTTATATAAATTCTACTAAGCATTTACTTGATAGGAAAGAGGAATACATTCCACAGCATATAAATAATTAAATGTAAATATATGTTGAAAAAGTTCATAATCATAAAAAATACATATCCTGATGGAATACTTTTATTTGACAACTACTTTTTCCTTCCAATATCTGTCTTAATATTCAAGAGTAGATTAGAAATTATATCTACAGTCCCATTCTTTCTATGAAATATGTATAAGAGTAGGTATAGATAATTTATTTTCCTTCAGCTGTACATAGAGATGGATAATTACATCTTTCTGAAAACTTAGTGAAGCCATTAAGTCTCTTCTAACCTTTAGCTGTACCTTTATAGACTTTAATATTGTCAGCTAGAACAAGTTAGTTATATACTACTATTCAAACATGCCCATCCCATTTTTCTAGCATCTTTTTATGTTTTTGTAACATTTACACAGTTTCAGTACATATGGCTTTATGTTTGACTCAAAGTAAATTATTTAGTGACAACATTTTCAAAAAAAGTACAGTTTTTACTACCTAGTTAAATAAAAATAAATTGATGATAGGAACCCTCTGTACTTTCTATTTCATTTTTTTCTATAAATCTAAACTGCTCTAAGAAATAAAAATCAATTAATTAAAAAATAAAAATGATGTAGGAAAGGTTTAAAAAAGTATTACTTAAACTGGAAGTTAAGAGAAAGGAGAATAGTTTAATGACCTTAGAGTTACTTGTTTTACAGGGCATGCTAACTGCCTTTCATCTCCCCTAAGTATAGGACAAGGAAACAGCCTTTAATTGCCATAAGAGAGTTGTAAGTTGTATAAAAGAAACATTCTGATATTAGAGTTCATTTGTAGTATTGAAACAGATTCCTAGCTGAAACTTTCAGATTTTCATATCCTAGAGAGTTTAAAGAAAGATGCAGATAATCAATTGTCTGGTAAAACTTAACTTTCTCTTACCTAGAAGCAAGGAGATAAATTAGTCAAAACTAGGAAAGCTGGTTCAACTTCCTGTGGCTATGATCCTATGTTTCCTAGACTGAACTGCTCAGCCCATTAGAAAATGAGGGCTTTATGAATTTAAGGTCACAGGCCTAATTCTTACTTCAACCTGTTAGCTTCCCTTTCTTCTGAGGTTATAGACTCTACTCCTAACTTTGGCAAATTATATTGTAACTTTCATCCATTCACAAGACAAGATACTTGGCGTGGCCAGGCACCCCATAATCCCCACAAGTCTCTAGAAGTTTCTCAATGCAGGCTGGACTTGTACCAAAGGAAGATACATGCAGAAACGGAGATGAATCATTACAATTTTTGCTTGTCAAAAACATAGAAAGCCTAAGATTGGCCTATCACATTCTGATTCTCTAATATCAAGAAAAGGGAGGGAATTTTAGAGGGTTGTTCTGTTTTTTCCTTCACAGACATACAGTGAATGATTTTGAATTTTGCTTCTTCTCCAATCTCTTCATTCCTGATGAGTAAGAAACCTCTCAACTGTATTTACTGAATCTACCAAAATATTTTGTTTAGGAAAAAAACAATCAATAAAAAGATGAATATGTTTCTTTTTCATAATTTTTTACAATTTTTGTTGAAATATAGTTGATTTACAATGCTGTATTAGTTTCAGGTGTATAGTAAAGTGATTAAGTTATACATATATATATAAATATATATATTCTTTTTTTTCTACATTCTCTTCCATTATAGGTCATTACAAGATATTGAGTGTAGTTCCTCGTGCTATACAGTAGGTCCTTATTGGTTATCTATTTTATATGTAGTAATGTGTATATTTTAATCCCAAACTCCTAATTTATCCCTCTCCCGCCCTCCCTTTTAGTAACAATAAGTTTGTTTTCTATGTCTGTGAGTCTATTTCTGTTTTATAAATAAGTTCATTTGTAAATATCGTTTTTTAGATTCCACATATAAGCGATATCATATGATACTTTCTCTGTTTGGCTTACTTCACTCAGTTTGATAATCTCTAGGTCCATACATGTTGCTACAAGTGGCATTATTTCATTCTTTTTTGTGGCTGAGTAATATTCCATTGTATACATATATACCACATCTTTATTCATTTGTCTGTTGATGGACACTTAGGTTGCTTCCATGTCTTGGCTATTGTAAATAGTGCTGCAATGAACACTGGGGTGCATGTATCTTTTTTCTCTGGATATATACCCAGGAGGGCGATTGCAGGATCATGTGGTAGCTCTATTTTTAGTTTTTTTAAGGAACCTCCATACTGTTCTCCATTAGTGGCTGTACCAATTTATATTCCCACCAACAGTGTAGGAGGGTTCCTTTTTTTGCACACCCTCTCCACCATTTGTTATTTGTAAACTTTTTGATGATGGCCATTCTGACTGGTGTGAGGTGATACCTCATTGTAGTTTTGATGTGCATTTCTCCAATAATTAGCGATGTTGAACATCTTTTCATGTGCCTTTTGGCCATCTGTATGTCTTCTTTGGAGAAATATCTTTTTAGATCTTCTGCCCATTTTTTGATTAGGTTGTTTGTTTTTTTGATATTGAGCTCTATGTATATTTTGGAGATTAATCCCTTGTCAGTCACATCATTTGCAAATATTTTCTGCCATTCTGTAGGTTGGTGTTTTGTTTTGTTTATGGTTTCCTTTGCTGTGCAAAAGCTTTTAAGTTTAATTAGGTCTCATTTGTTTATTTTTGTTTTTATTTCCATTACTCTAGGTTCTTATCTTGTTCTTTCATCAGGAACATAATCCTTTGCCCTCTCATTTTATTTAAATTTCTATTTGTATTTTTATGTATATAGTAGCTTAGTTACATTTCTTGACCTTGGAGAAGTGGCCCTCTGTAGGGGATGTCCTGTGTGTCCCAGCAGTACAATCCCCTCTCATCAGTCAAGGGCCAGGGACCAGCTGGTTTCAGGATAGGTTCTGACCTGTGTTTGCAGACTCAGTTCTGCAGGTTGCAGGATCATAGTTTCCTTCCTTCTGGTGCTGCCCCCTGGTGGGTGAGGCTGGTCTAGAGGCTTGTGCAGGCTTCCTGGTGGGAGGGGCCAGTGCCTGCCCACTGGTGGGTGGATTTGGCCCTCTGGTGTCAAGGGACTTGTCTAGAGGTGGCTGTGGGCTCAGAAAGCCTTCAGGCAGTCTGTCTACTGATGGGTGGGACTGTGTTCCCACCCTGTTGGTTGTTTGGCCTGAGGCATCCCAGCACTGTAGCCTGCAGGTTGTTGGGTGGGGCCAGGTCTTAGTGCTAATGTCCCAAGCAAGATGTCAGCCTTCAGATGCGTATTCCTGGATATGTTTGCCACCAGCTTTTATGTTCTAAGAGAGAGCCACAGCCACCCTCTGCCTCCCCAGGAGACCCTCCAAGACCTGCAGGTAAGTCTGGCCCAGGCTCCTATAGAGTCAATTCTTTTGTGCTGAGACCCAGTGTGTGTGGGACCTTGTGTGCACCCTCCAAGGGTGGAGTGTCTGTTTCCCCCAGTCCTGTGGAGCTCCTGAAATCAAGACCCACTGGCCTTTAAAGCTGAATGCCCTCGGGGCTCTTCCTCCTGATGCCAGACCCCCAGGCTGGGGAGCTTGACATGGGACTCAGAACTCACTCCCATGGGAGAACTGCGATATAATTATTCTCCAGTTTGTGGGTCGCCCACCTGGGGGGTATGGGATTGGATTATAACACGAGTGTGCCCCTCCTCCCATCTCATTGTGATTTCCTCTTTGTCTTTGGATGTAGAATATCTTTTTTGGTAAGTTCCAGTCTTTTTTATTGATGGCTGTTCAGCGGTTAGCTGTGATTTTGGTGTTCTCTTGGGAGGAATGAGCTCCAGGTCCTTCTACTCCGTCATCTTTTCTTCTCCCCCCAGTATATTTTTCTATATTTTTGAATAATAGAATTTCCTTAATCACTGGCTATAAGAAAATAAAAGTAACATATGAACTGGTTAATATTATAAATAATACAGTAAGTCCCCACTGGGTAAAATAAGGCAAAATCCACATTTCACAAAGTCACCATAATTCAAATACATAAATCTCTTATATAAAAAAAAAACCATGAAATATGTAATAACTTCTATCAGCATGTATTTTGCATCTTCTACTCATATGCTAAATGTGATCTATTAACTATCATTTGAGTAGATATGGCCCTGTACCGATTGTTTCATCCTGTTGTTGAAATAAAAATTTACTTCAAGAATGACTTGCTGATTAGGAAAACTGAATTCTCTTAAGCTTTGGACTGGGAAATCAATAACTGGAAAGATAAATGTTTTGGGTCATAATGAAAAGCAAGTATAATAAAATCCTCTCTAAGGTCCTGAGGCATCGTACAAATTTATGGAAGTGGTAACTAAGTGTTCAAAGACTGAGGAGACATGAGAGAGCCTGAAAACCTGGTTCAATGTCTTGAAATATTTGTCTCTTTATAGTGATAAATGAGTTTTAATCAATTTGACTGTAGAAATAGAACCAGTGGGAGTATTATTCTAAGTGTTATCAATAATCAAGGAAGAAAATACTGATATTCAGCACTCACCATCTTTTTCAGTAGTCCCTTGAGATGAACCCAATATATAAACAAAAAGAACTGTATTATAACATACAAGTTTGCCCATATTTATTTTACAAAGTAGTCTCAAAGTTTAGTTTATTTTTGGTTAAAATTTTCTCCCCGGGTCGGGAGCTTCAAGATGGCGGAAGAGTAAGATGTGGAGATCACCTTCCTCCCCACAAATACATCAGAAATACATCTACATGTGGAACAACTCCTACAGAACATCTACTGAACGCTGGCAGAAGACCTCAGACCTCCCAAAAGGCAAGAAACTCCCCCACGTACCTGGGTAGGGCAAAAGAAAAAAGAAAAAAACAGAGACAAAAGAATAGGGATGGGACCTGCACCAGTGGGAGGGAGCTGTGAAGGAGGAAAGGTTTCCACACACTAGGAAGCCCCTTCGTGGGCGGAGACTGCGGGTGGCAGAGGGGGGAAGCTTCGGAGCTGTGGAGGAGAGCGCAGCAACAGGGTGCGGAGAGCAAAGCAGAGAGATTCCCGCACAGAGGATCGGTGCCGACCAGCACACACCAGCCCAAGAGGCTTGTCTGCTCACCCGCCGGGGCAGGCGGGGGCTGGGAGCTGAGGCTCGGGCTTCGGTCAGATCGCAGGGAGAGGACTGGGGTTGGCGGCGTGAACACAGCCTGAAGGGGCTAGTGTGCCACGGCTAGCTGGGAGGGAGTCTGGGAAAAGTCTGGACCTGCCGAAGAGACAAGAGACTTTTTCTTGCCCCTTTGTTTCCTGAGGCGCGAGGAGAGGGGATTAAGAGCACCGCTTAAAGGAGCTCCAGAGATGGGCATGAGCCATGGCTATCAGCGTGGACCCCAGAGACGGGCATGAGACGCTAAGGCTGCTGCTGCCGCCACCAAGAAGCCTGTGTGCAAGCACAGGTCACTATCCACAACGCCCCTCCTGGGAGCCTGTGCAGCCCTCCATTGCCAGGGTCCCATGATCCAGGGACAACTTCCCTGGGAGAACGCACGGCGCGCCTCAGGCTGCTGCAACGTCATGCCGGCCTCTGCCGCCGCAGGCTCGCCCCGCATCCGTACCCCTCCCTCCCCACGGCCTGAGTGAGCCAGAGCCCCCGAAGCAGCTGCACCTTTAACCCCGTCCTGTCTGAGTGAAGAACAGACGCCCTCAGGTGACCTACACGCAGAGGAGGTCCAAATCCAAAGCTGAACCCCAGGAGCTGTGCAAACAAAGAAGAGAATGTGAAATTTCTCCCAGCAGCCTCAGGAGCAGTGGATTAAATCTCCACAATCAACTTGATGTACCTGCATCTGTGGAATACCTGAATACACAACGAATCATCCCCAATTGAGGAGGTGGACTTTGGAAGCAACAATATATATATATATTTCTCCTTTTTCTCTTTTTGTGAGTGTGTATGTGTATGCTTCTGTGTGTGATGTTGTCTGTATAGCTTTGCTTTTACCATTTGTCCTAGGGTTCTGTCTGTCCCTTTTTTTGTTGTTGTTTTGGTTGTTTTTTTTTTAGTATAGTTTTTAGCACTTGTTGTCACTGATTGATTGGTTTTCTGGTTTGATTGTTCTTTCTTTCTTTCTTTTTTAATAACTTAAAAAAATTTTTTTTTCATTATTTTTTATTTTAAGAACATTATTTTATTTTATTTTATTTTCTTCTTTCTCTCTTTCTTTTTTTTCCTCCCTTTTATTCTGAGCCATGTGGATGACAGACTCTTGGTGCTCCAGCCAGGCGTCAAGGCTGTGCCTCTGAAGTGGGAGAGCCAAGTTCAGGACTCTAGTCCTCAAGAGACCAACCAGCTCCACTTAATATTGAACAGCAAAAATTTCCCAGAGATCTCCATCTCAATGCCAAGACCCAGTTCCACTCAACGACCAGCAAGCTACAGTGCTGGACACCCTATGCCAAACAACTAGCAAGACAGGAACACAACCACATCCATTAGCAGAGAGGCTGCCTAAAATCATAATAAGGCCACAGACACCCCAAAACACACCACCAGACATGGACCTGCCCACCAGAAAGACAAGATCCAGGCTTATCCATCAGAACACAGGCACTAGTCCCCTCCACCAGGAAGCCTACACAACCCACTGAACCAACCTTAGCCACTGGGGACAGACACCAAAAACAACGGGAATTACAAACCTGCAGCCTGCAAAAAGGAGACCCCAAACACAGTAGGTTAAGTAAAATGAGAAGACAGAGAAACACACAGCAGATGAAGGAGCAAGGAAATAAAACCCACCAGACCTAACAAATGAAGAGGAAATAGGCAGTCTACCTGAAAAACAATTCAGAATAATGATCATAAAGATGATCCAAAATCTTGCAAGTAGAATGGAGAAAATACAAGAAACATTTAACAAAGACCTAGAAGAACTAAAGAGCAAACAAACAATCATGACCTCACAATAAATGAAACTAAAAATTCTCTAGAAGGAATCAATAGCAGAATAACTGAGGCAGAAGAACGGATAAGTGACCTGGAAGATAATATAGTGGAAATAACTACTGCAGAGCAGAATAAAGAACGAAGAATGAAAAGAATTGAGGACAGTCTCAGAGACCTCTGGGACAACATTAAATGCACCAACATTCGAATTATAGGGGTCAGTGAAGAAGAAGAGAAAAAGAAAGGGACTGAGAAAATATTTGAAGAGATTATAGTTGAAAACTTCCCTAATAGGGGAAAGGAAATAGTTAATCAAGTTCAGGAAGCACAGAGAGTCCCATACAGGATAAATCTAAGGAGAAACACGCCAAGACACATATTAATCAAGCTATCAAAAATTAAATACAAAGAAAAAATATTAAAAGCAGCAAGGGAAAAACAACAAATAACACACAAGGGAATCCCCATAAGGTTAACAGCTGATCTTTCAGCAGAAACTCTGCAAGCCAGAAGGGAGTGACAGGACATATTTAAAGTGATGAAAGGGAAAAACCTACAACCAAGATTACTCTACCCAGCAAGGATCTCATTCAGATTTGACAGAGAAATTAAAACCTTTACAGACAAGCAAAAGCTAAGAGAATTCAGCATGACCAAACCAGCTTTACATACTAAATACTAAAGGAATTTCTCCAGGCAGGAAACACAAGAGAAGGAGAAGACCTACAATAACAAACCCAAAACAATTAAGAAAATGGTAATAGGAACATACATATCGATAATTACCTTAAATGTAAATGGATGAAATGCTCCAACCAAAACACATAGACTGGCTGAATGGATACAAAAACAAGACCCATATATATGCTGTCTACAAGAGACCCACCTCAGACCTAGGGACACATACATACTGAAAGTGAGGGAATGGAAAATGATATTCCATGCAAATGGAAATCAAAAGAAAGCTGGAGTAGCAATTCTCCTATCAGACAAAATAGACTTTAAAACAAAGTCTATTACAAGAGACAAAGAAGGACACTACTTAATGATCAAAGGATCAATTCAAGAAGAAGATATAGCAATTGTAAATATTTATGCACCTAACATAGGAGCACCTCAATACAGAAGGCAAATAGTAACAACCATAAAAGGGGAAATCGACAGTAACACAATCATAGTAGGGGACTTTAACACCCCACTTTCACCAATGGGCAGATCATCCAAAATGAAAATAAATAAGGAAACACAAGCTTTAAATGACACATTAAACAACATGGACTTAGTTGATATTTATAGGACGTTCCATCCAAAAACAACAGAATACACATTTTTCTCAAGTGCTCATGGAACATTCTCCAGGATAGATCATATCTTGGGTCACAAATCAAGCCTTGGTAAATTAAGGAAAATTGAAATCGTATCAAGTATCTTTTCTGACCACAATGCTATGAGACTAGATATCAATTACAGGAAAAAATCTGTAAAAAATACAAACACATGGAGGCTAAACAATACACTACTTAATAAACAAGAGATCACTGAAGAAATCAGAGAGGAAATCAAAAAATACCTAGAAACAAATGACAATGTAAACACGACGACCCAAAACCTATGGGATGTAGCAAAAGCAGTTCTAAGAGGGAAGTTTATAGCAATACAATCCTACCTTAAGAAACATCTCAAATAAACAACCTAACCTTACACCTAAAGCAATTAGAGAAAGAAGAACCAAAAAAACCCCAAAGTTAGCAGAAGGAAAGAAATCATAAAGATCAGGTCAGAAATAAATGAAAAAGAAATGAAGGAAACAATAGCAAAGATCAATATGACTAAAAGCTGGTACTTTGAGAAGTTAAACAAAATTGATAAACCATTAGGCAGACACATCAAGAAAAAAAAGGAGAATATTCAAATCAATAGAATTAGAAATGAAAAAGGAGAAGTAACAACTGACACTGAAGAAATACAAAGGGTCATGAGAGATTACTACAAGCAACTATATGCCAATAAAATGGACGACCTGGAAGACATGGACAAATTCGTAGAGATGCACAACCTGCTGAGACTGAACCAGGAAGAAATAGAAAATATGAACAGACCAATCACAAGCACTGAAATTGAAACTGTGATTAAAAGTCTTCCAGCAAACAAAAGCGCAGGACCAGATGGCTTCACAGGCGAATTCTATCAAATATTTAGAGAAGAGCTAACACCTATACTTCTCAAACTCTTCCAAAATATTACAGAGGGAGGAACACTCCCAAACTCATTCTACGAGGCCACCATCACCCTGATACCAAAACCAGACAAAGATGTCACAAAGAAAGAAAACTACAGGCCAATATCACTGATGAACATAGATGCAAAAATCCTCAACAAAATACTAGCAAACAGAATCCAACAGCACATTCAAAGGATCATACAACATAATCAAGTGGGGTTTGTCTCAGGAATGCAAGGATTCTTCAATATACGCAAATCAATCAATGTGATACACCATATTAACAAATTGAAGGAGAAGAACCATATGATCATCTCAATAGATGCAGAGAAAGCTTTTGACAAAATTCAACACCCATTTATGATAAAAACCCTGCAGAAAGTAGGAATAGAGGGAACTTTCCTCAACATAATAAAGGCCATATATGACAAACCCACAGCCAACATCGTCCTCAATGGTGAAAAACTGAAACCATTTCCACTAAGGTCAGGAACAAGACAAGGTTGCCCACTCTCACCACTATTATTCAACATAGTTTTGGAAGTTTTAGCCACGGCAATCAGAGAAGAAAAATAAATAAAAGGAATCCAAATTGGAAAAGAAGAAGTAAAGCTGTCACTGTTTGCAGATGACATGATACTATACATAGAGAATCCTAAAGATGGTACCAGAAAACTACTAGAGCTAATCAATGAATATGGTAAAGTAGCAGGATACAAAATTAATGCACAGAAATCTCTAGCATTCCTATACACTAATGATGAAAAATCTGAATGTGAAATTAAAAAAACACTCCCATTTATCACTGCAACAAAAAGAATAAAATACCTAGGAATAAACCTATCTAAGGAGACAAAAGAACTGTCTGCAGAAAATTATAAGACACTGATGAAAGAAATTAAAGATGATAGAAAAGATGGAGAGATATACCATGTTCTTGGATTCGAAGAATCAACATTGTGAAAATGACTCTACTACCCAAAACAATCTACAGATTCAATGCAATCCCTATCAAACTACCACTGTCATTTTTCACAGAACTAGAACAAAATATTTCACAATTTGTATGGAAACACAATAGACCCCAAAAGCCAGAGCCATCTTCAGAAAGAAAAATGGAGCTGGAGGAATCAGGCTCCCTGACTTCAGACTATACTACAAAGCTACAGTAATCAAGATAGTATGGTACTGGCACAAAAACAGAAATATAGATCAATGGAACAGGATAGAAATCCCAGAGATAAACCCACGCACATATGGTCACCTTATCTTTGATAAAGGAGGCAAGAATATACAGTTGAGAAAAGACAGCTTCTTCAATAATGGTACTGGGAAAACTGGACAGCTACATGTAAAAGAATGAAATTAGAACACTCCCTAACACCATACACAAAAATAAGCTCAAAATCGATTAAAGACCTAAATGTAAGGGCAGACACTATCAAACTCTTAGAGGAAAACATAGGCAGAACACTCTATGACATAAATCACAGCAAGATCCTTTTTGACCCACCTCCTAGAGAAATGGAAATAAAAACAAAAATAAACAAATGGGACCTAATGAAACTTAAAAGCTTTTGCACAGCAAAGGAAAACATAAACAAGACAAAAAGACAGCCCTCAGAATGGGAGAAAATATTTGCCGATGAAGCAGCTGACAAAGGATTAATCTCCAAAATTTACAAGCAGCTCATGCAGCTCAATATCAAAAAAACAAACAACCCGATCAAAAAATGAGCAGAGGACCTAAGTAGGCATTTCTCCAAAGAAGTTATACAGATTGCCAACAAACACATGAAAGAAATGCTCAAGATGCATTTCGTTCTTGAAAGAATCAAGATAATGCTCTTGATTCATTATCAAGAATGATAATGATATCATTATTAATATCATTATTAATAAGGATAATCATTATTAATGATAATCATTAATCATTAGAGAAATGCAAATCAAAACTACAATGAGATATCATCTCACACCGGTCAGAATGGCCATCATCAAAAAATCTACAAACAATAAATGCTGGAGAGGGTGTGGAGAAAAGGGAACCCTCTTGCACTGTTGGTGGGAATGCAAATTGATACAGCCACTATGGAGCACAGTGTGGAGGTTCTTTAAAAAACTAAAAATAGAACTACCATACGACCCAGCAATCCCACTACTGGGCATATACCCTGAGATAATCATAATTCAAAAAGAGTCATGTACCACAATGTTCATTGCAGGTCTATTTACAATAGCCAGGACATGGAAGCAACCTAAGTGTCCATCGACAGATGAATGGATACAAGATGTGGCACATATATACAATGGAATATTACTCAGCCATAAAAGGAAACAAAATTGAGTTATTTGTAGTGAGGTCGATGGACCTAGAATCTGTCATACAGAGTGAAGTAAGTCAGAAAGAGAAAAACAAATACCATACGCTAACACAGATATATGGAATCTAAAAAACAACCAAAAAAAAATGGTCATGAAGAACCTAGGGGCAAGACGGGAATAAAGACGCAGACCTTCTAGAGAATGGACTTGAGGATATGGGGAGGGGGAAGGGTAAGCTTGGACAAAGTGAGAGAGTGGCATGGACATATATACATTACCAAATGTAAAATAGATAGCTAGTGGGAAGCAGCCGCATTAGCATCAGCTCGGTGCTTTGTGACCACGTAGAGGGGTGGGATAGGGAGGGTGGGAGGGAGGGAGATGCAAGAGGGAAGAGATATGGGTACATATGTCAAAGTATAACTGATTCACTTTGTTATAAAGCAGAAACTAGCACACCATTGTAAAGCATTTATACTCCAGTAAAGATATTTTAAAAATAAATAAATAAATAAAAAAGAAGCCGTCGAGGAAAAAACAGGAAAACATGATAATACCAATATACAATCCTTTATTAAAAAAAAAAAAAAATTTGTCCCCGGAGTAAGAGTTCCTAAAATCTACAGAACCGGGCCTGTGTGATTCTGTATGGTTTTATGGAACCATATGTTAATTATGTTATTGTGAATCACTAATTAATTAATCTATGTTGATGAGTATAATAAATTATTTTTATGATATCCTTGATATACATAGAATCATATAAAAGGCTATAGTGTATTATAAACAATGCATTTTTGTCTATATGTCACAATTGTCTAATGTAAGAATAAACATTTATACGTATCAGTTCCTGTTCGAGAGTTTATATTCAAATGTCAGTACTTACCTTCAAGAGTTTGCCAATCACATACAATCAATGTTTATAGGCAAATAATTTTCTGAGAATTTTAATGAAAAAAGATATTTTAAATTGTGTCATAAATATCAAGCAGTGTGGAGTTTGGATCAGCACCATAACACACAGTATCTTCCTGTTTCCATAGCCCTTCTCTGTGTATTTTCTCATCAGACTCATGATCTCAGTTCAGAGTTCTAGCATTTTCACTGCCTCCAGGCAACCTGTGAATAGGAATGAAGAAATTCTCAAATATTCCCAGTCATCTTGAGGCATAGGTCAGTTTTTGCCCCAAAGCCACTTATCAGATAGAAAGACATGAAATAATAATGTGACCAGCAGTAATGTTTCTGAAGTTCAAATTTAGAACTTTGGCAGCCATTTATAAATTATTTGATAATATAATTTTAATCATAATGCTTTGTGTATCACACAAACTGTTACTATAATGGCTTTCCTGTGAATCCACTGAATCAGTTATATATGTGTAAGAAATAAAGAAAAGCTTTCAGATTATTAAAAAAATATATATATTGAAAATATTCAAATTGAATGTTTAAAATAATTACTTTTATATATATAACATCATGGGTCAGAATCCATATGAAGATTGGAGACATGTCTATTAAGCAGCTCCCAATGCAATTATAAATAGATTTAATTGGCACTGGGATTTAAAGCTTACTTACCAGTGTATAACTAATTAATAGAATTTTCAGCTCACTCAGCATATGACTTCCTCAATGATAAGCTGAAGTTCTGAAAATAAATAAAGACTTAAAATGACTATGCATATGATTTTTAAATTACTCTCTGTGTTTTCAGAGAAATTAAGAAACTAAGCATAGTACCTGAGACTCTGATACGAGGCAAAGTAATGTTGTAATATGATAAAAATGATCATAGGTTAAAATACTGGTAGAAGAAACAATTGTTATAAGTGGACTCTTATGCTACTAAAACATTTCAGAATGTAATTAAAAATTAATTTTTAGAGAACTTTTCAAAATAGTTACATGAAAATCTATTGCTATTTTGAAAAGTTTGTCATGACTGTCAGTGCTCTATTGATTTTCAGTAACTAATAATGTTGAAATTCTTTTTTTTATCATAATGATCTTCCCTGCTGACTGACATAGCAGATTTTATCATTAATCATTTTCCATATTCAGCATATATTTTTATTTTGGACTCTAAACAAGAAGTTATGTTTAGAAATTTCTGTAGTCTTATCCTCTCTACCTCTTCCCCCAAAAGATGACTCCTTATTCCAAGTATCTTTTTCTAACTCTAAACTTCCTTAACTATCTTCCCAAACCTTAAACTATGCCTAGACATCTTTCAGTTTCCTGGCACTATTGGTTACTTTTCTTGTGTTCCAATGTCCTTGAACTAGTATTGTCTGAATCTGCATTCTAAATATAAATTATGCATGTTCCTCAAACACCACCTATAAATTTCTGCTTCTGTATGCTGTTCCATAATTGCCACTTTACTGCACAGGAATATTATTCTGACTAGACAGCAACATTCTGAAATCATGGATTTAGGATGTGTATAGATTTTTGTAGATGTTTAAAGTATCTACCCTATTCTCGGCTCATTAGTCCTCCCTATATCCTACAGTTCCCTGATTACCACGCATTTCTCCACCAACATTTCTTCCCCCAATCCCCAAAGACAACTCATTTATCTTCAGCTAAAATGCCTTCGGCACCACCTTCTTCAGGGCCTAACTTAATGATATATTTCTATATTTTTTAAAATTGGATGTTTAAAAGAGGAATTTAAAAAATAGAAGTCATTGAGCATATTTCCTCTATATAGTCAAAATAATTAATAATATATTGCCTGAAAGCTTTAGAGAGAAACCTGGGCCGTAATCTGGAGCATTTTTTTTTTCATAAAAAAAAAGTTTTGGATTTAAAAAGAACCTACTCCTCACACCTAAAGAGGATATCCTTTTATTTTATAGATTATACTGAACACAAGTTCTAGTGTGTACCTAAGGAAGCATCTGACCATCTACTGGTAAAATCTAAAGATGTTTCAGGTTAACTCAAGCAAACATTTTTCAGTTCTTTAAATTAGGGATTCATGTCAATATTATATCGTATTTGACATTTGTACTTTTTTATTGAATTAGAGCCCTAAGTAGAGGAAGTTTCTTTAATTTACCTTATATGTATTCACATATCCCCCAGCACACTTCAAAGGACTTAAAATAAGTTTTGAATGAATAAGTAATTAAATGCATGAATTTGCGACTTAGAAATCATATGTTCAGTTAAGACATTCCATGTACAGACAGATTTACATTATATGTCCCCATTGTATGTGTATTTGGGTTTTTACCATCCTCAGTAATCATTTTATATGCCTTAGAAATTCCCAAGGAATTCACATTAACCATGTGTTCCTAGGTTCTGAATTTCCTTTTAGTACCCTCAAGGAGGTACTCTGCTGACAAAGGGAAAAATGAGAGTGGAGGTCAGGAGATATATGCTCTATTTCTAGCTCTTCCACTAACAGAGGTACTTTGGACAAATCCAAACTATTGGACCCCATAGTTTACAAGCTCATAAATTAAGAGGACAGGAAGCTGTTTAGCTCTTAGTAGCTGTGGCAGATTGTATTTTTTCCTAAATGGCCGCAACAGTATCTCCCATCCAACTTGTTCTTCTATATAATGTGATCTTGACATCCTTCCCCCCAAGAGATGAGGTCTAGGATCCCTCCCCTTGAATCTGGGTGGGCTCGAGACTCACTTCTTAACTAATAGAAGTGGCAGAAGTAACATTGGGTGACTTCTGAGGCTTGGTCAGAAAAGGTGATGTAATTCAGGACTGTTTTCCTGAAACATTTGCCCTGGAGCCCTGAGCTATCCTATAAGCCCTTGCCTGCCCTGTGTCCATCACGCTTTGAAAATGACCAAACTAGATGACACAAAATATCATGCGGAGAAATCCAGCCACCCCCAGCTGCTCCAGCCTCCCATTGTTTCAGCTTTTCCCAGTCTCTGACTGCAGCTACATGAGAGACCCTAACCTAAAACCATTCAGCCAAGTCCTTCCTGAATGCCAGATCCACAGAAAATGTGAGATATAGCAGAATAATTTTTGTTTTAAGCTGCTGTGTTTTAGACTGATTTGTTAGGTGGCATACAGTGGCATCCGTGAAGTTAGAACTATTTCATGCCACAAACTGCTTCTTTATTCTTTGAAAAAAAATTAAATACTGCCTTTTTAGTTGACTACCTAAATGTTTTGGCACAGATCTATTAGCTAAGCGCCTTGAATTGTTTCAGGGAAACACGCTATAACAGTAATCTTGTTTATTAGATCATGGACTCTTTAAGAAATAGAATACATGTTTTAGTTGAATTAGATGCAATTCCCAACACATCAACACAGGAGTAGAATCACATGTAAATTATAATTGAAAATGTCATTTCCAAGGGCTACAGACTGGATGTGTACAGCCTGCTTCCTACTCATTTGTTGCTTTCAATCCTGGCCTCCCTGAACCTTCATCAGTGAAATCTCTGTTAAGAATTTCATCATGTATCTCAGAAGAGTCATGTGTTAAGCCTGCTTTAGAATCTATTCCATCATGGAAAAAAAAAAAGAGTTTTCTAAGATCTAGTAGTTTATGTTTTATTTTCTGTTTTTAATATATTGCATTGATGTGGCTTTCTCATACATTAATTGTCTCTTGAAGGATATAACGGTCATATTTATGAATGGATTCTTCATGCTTACCAAATATCTTCCTGATAATAGATGTGCAATAAATATTTAATAACTAAATAAAAGCCTATAAGAAACAATGATTAATTATAGTGGGACGTTAAAAATTAATCACACAGAATATATAGTTATTACACCTCGGTCAAGAAGATACAATAAGTTTATAGTTTGAAACACTACTACTTCAACTAATGTCAGGCCACTGTGTGCAGCTATAGCTCTATAGCAAGCACCAGACTACGGTTCTGGGAAGACAAACACATTTTAACAATCCAGAACTGAAATAAGAGAGCACCTGTGAAAGATTCAATATCAGGACAAGAGTTCCAAAATGACATTTAAAGACCTAGTTTTGAACAGAGGGCTCAAAGGACCAGGCAACTGAAAAACAACTAGAATGGGAAAGACAGACAGATGAGAAAAAGAGAAAGGGTGAGTAGGAGATCACTTTAAAAATGAATCTAAAATCCACAATTCCAGAATATTTGGAAAAAAAATAATATGAAAGACAAGCAACAAAAACATATAGATAAGAAACAAGAACAGCTGATACTAAAGAAAGATCAATAAGAAATCACAGAAATGAAATTTATAGTCATTAAAATTTTTTTTAAATATGGTATTGAGGAATTCATCCAGAACACAGCAAAAAAGGTAACAAGATGTAAAAATATTGAGATGTACAATATACATCAACAGTGACAGAACTAAGAAGTTGAAGTTTCATTGACTTGGAAAATATTTATTGAGTACCTACTATGTGCCAGGCACTATTCTAAGCACTTTATTGAACAGATAAAGCAGACAAAAAAAATCCTCACTGGATTTAAATTTTAGGAGGATAAGGTGATAAATGAACAAATAGGAAAATATTTATTGAGTACCTACTATGTGCCAGGCACTATTCTAAGCACTTTATTGGACAGATAAAGCAGACAAAAAAAATCCTCACTGGATTTAAATTTTAGGAGGATAAGGTGATAAATGAACAAATAAGTATATAAGATGTAGAAGTAATTAATATGATGAAGAAAATAATAGGGTAAGAAAGTGATAGAGACGAGAGTAAGATTTGGGATAAGATGGTCAGGGAAGGATTTTCTGATACAGTGAAATTTTTGGAGAGAGTGGAGCAACTTGATGATGTAAGCCTTGCAAATATCTGGGAGAAAATTGTTCCCAAAACACAGAATCACAAAAGGTAAAAGTTTTGAAGAACAATAAAAAGTCCTGTGTGGCAGACAAACAATATTTGAAGAAATGATAGGTAAGAAATTCCAGAGCTGAAAAAAAGTATGAGACCACAAATTGACAGGGCCCTCTGAAGGCAAAGAAATATAAATTTACACTTAGGCACACTGTGTAAAACTGAAGAACTTGAATAATAAAAAGAAAAAACCTAAAAGTTATCAGGGAGAAAATTCAGACTGATTATCCTCAATGAAGTATCAAACAAAGGCCAGGACACTGCAGAATTATTTTGAAAGTGATGATGAAAAAACTGTAACCTAGATTTTTATAAAAGTAGAAATATATTTTTATTCAATAGTGAGAACAAATTAAAGATGTTTTTCAGCATAAAAGTTAGAATTGTTTACCACCCACAGATAATACACTAAAAGAAAGAAGAAGAAAAAGGAAAAGAATAAGATATCGGAAACAACAGTGCATGTAGAAATTAATAACATGTCAATAAATTCAATTAATTACTGAAAAAATTTATATGAAAAAGTAAGACTAAAACCATTGACAATAACATGATGAAAAGTTAAATCACATTATAGTTTGCATTATAGTTAGCAGGAAAATTAAAATAATGAAAAAAGCACTTAAACATTTTTTATAATTTTAAACTGACACACATGAAGTATATGAGTAATGTCTAGTAGTAGTAGGACTAAAAAGTCTGGTTAAAAGATTAAATTATCATAAATATTGTCGACTTAAGGTTTCCTAAATACGTACTATTTTGGGACAAGTAGCTTTAGGTACTATATTAGTTATAAGAAGACTAGCTATGTTACAGTAACAACTAAACCCTAATTTCAGTGGTTAGGACCAATGAAAGTTTATTTTTCACTCATGAAAAGTTTGGTATGTATTAGTTAACTCTTTGGTAGCATTCCTCCAGTGATGATTCAGCAATTCAACCTACATTCATTTTGCAACTCAGTCATCTTGAAATTTGCTTCCAGGTACAAGGTTAGGCGAAGTCAGGGTCAGGAAAACTCACATCCTCTCTTGAGCACCTTAGACCAGCAACCATACATCACTTTCACTCACACTGTCATTGACAAGAATTATTCACATGTCCACAACCAAGTACAAGGAAGCCTGTAGAAGTAGGTGCTCACATGGATATTTGGTAAGTGCTATCTCTGCCACATTCATTGATAGCTATTTATCATTTTATGTAAAAGGGTTGAATATGTTTTGGACAAATGAATTTCAGAAAAAGTTAAAAAGAAATGAGTTCCTTCAATGGGGAAAAGTGCATCAATAGAAACCATTCAGAGGGGGAATATTGTGGATAACTAGGAATCTGAAACTACTGAAGAAAAAATATGCCACCTTGTAAGTCTAAGGCCAGTACTAACAGAGATCAAGTTTGAGTTGCAGTAAAGCAAATATAAATTTCATTTTTAATGTATTTTATGTTAAATATTTACTAAGAATAGAAAATAGATGAACGGGTTCACAGATTCTCTAGTTAATTACTGTTTCCTAATCTTAATCACATTGGAATAAATTTAGCGTTTTAATATCAGTTAAAGGAAGAAAACAAGTTAAAAGCTATCTTATTGTTATTAATTCACTAACCTTTTGTAAATTAGAAAACAATGGCATTTAAGTTTGCAATATAATAAAGATATAAAGCTCCTTTGGAAAGAAATATATAAATGGACAAATATTGAAGTTTAAAAAGATAAGCAGAGTTTAAGCCAAAGGGGGTTTTGCCATGTTTTCTCTTAAATAGGTTGCATGATTCTCTCAGATTTTGATTCGTTATTTTGATGATTTGCCCCATTTATTAGGTTGGAAAAATATACTAATATCATATTAAAAAGATAGAAGTTTGGCTTCAAACTACCATTACCATTTAAAAAATAAAATATTTTTTCTTTTGTCTGGTGTGTACATAAAGCACTATTATTTTAGCATATCAATTGAGTACAGTTTGATAGAAACTTTTAAATATCCCCTTATCCTTTACTTAGAGCATGTTTTGTTTTAAATGCATATTCATATGTCAAGTTACAGTGCAGATTATTATATTGTGAATAAATACTTTCCAAATCAGGACGTGGGTGAGTATATTTTGGTACACACATATACGTGTGCATGCGCACACACACAAACACACACACACACACACACACACACACACACACACACACACTTTCTCATGCTTTGAGGCCTAAGCAAATTTAGGACTACTGTGTATAGAGAAAAAGGAAAAAAGTCACTGCAAAACTAGAGACATGTAGTCAATTTCAAAAATTTTAAAAATAATAATAAACAAAGGGGAACAAAGACTAAAAGAAATTGAAGTTCTTCCTTTATTTTCACCTTTATTTCTATGTTATAAAAATGAACTTATTCTGAAAATATTAAGTAACCATAATGACTAACTACTATCGATAAACATTGATTAACATTATGTGGTTACGGTTCATTGTGTCAAAACTATACATATGTAAAAATTAACTTACAAAATTATTAATCAGTAAAATTCATGTCATGTGTTATGGCTGAGGATGCACATTACTGAATTTTGTGGTTTCCTCATTTATATATTTCAAGAAGAGTGTCATCCCATGGGCTCGCTCTGTGTCCAACAAAGGTACTCCTGTAATGTTCTTGCTTGCTTTGATTCATTGCTTCAGATGTATTCTAGTGTCTGTTTGAATCTGTTTTTCAATTCAAGGTTAAACTGTTCATACCTGAAAGCACAAATTGCTAAAAAGTAGGGTCTAAGTAGCCGAAGAGATGTTTATTTCTGCCTGCAAAAATTTTTGGAGTAAAACACTGATAAAGTAGCATAATGCCTTTAGTTAACTTATTGTTTCCCTTTAAATTCTTATTAATTATATCCAAATGATAATAATCTTAAATGAGTTGATTTGCTGTTGACTATCTTTCTTTTACATGGATGATTTTAAAAGATTTCTACACTGTAAGTAAAATTTTATTATGCTCAGGTCATAAAAATATTATCAGAAGAATATATTTCCCATTTTATAGGCAAAGTCTACTAAAAAATTAAATTCTTTGTAATTTTCTAGATGACATTTATTTCCAAAATGTGGTGTAGGTTGATGGTACAAAGAACCCTAGATTTGCAGTCAGAATCCTGAGTTCAGGGCAGGTCTTGACACTTGTTAGCCTGGAGAATAATCATTTAACCTCCTGCATTTATAAAATGGGAGGAAAATGCATTTTAATACACGTAATACATTCTTCCATTACCAATGATTATTATCGTTGTTGCTTTAACATGATGCAGTGTGTTATTGTATGAAAGTTACTAGTGTGAAATAAATCATCAGTGAAGCATTATCAATATGATCAGTGACTATCTGGCGTCCTTGTCTCTCCAGCACACCCACTGCCTTCTTTTGGAAATATAACTAGCTCTTTCCGTAGGGAACACATTTTGTGGCTTGGAGACATTCTCTTATTCTCTTGTTCTTACTTTCTTGTCAATAGCAAGGGAATCAGTCTGGACCCAGTGTTTTTCTAACATAGAGAAATGCTTAACCGTTTTAATCGTGAATACCCATATATCCACAACATTCATTCCACAATTAACATTTTACTGTATTTAATTTATCCATCTATGTATCCTCCCTATCCTTATATTAGTGCATCTTGTTTTCTGATTCAGTTAAAATTACGTTGCAGATATTATTACAGTTACTCCAAATACTTCAACGTGTATATACATATATATATATATATATTTTTTAACTAGAGTTCAGTTTTGCACAAATCTTAAGTGTACCATTTGCTGACTTCCAATATATACATAAAGCAATGCAACTCAAACCTCTATTAGATATGGAATGTTATTATCCCAGAAAATTGTTCTCTCATGCTCCTCACTTAATCTCCACCTACATCCCTCAGGAGCAACCACTGCACAGGAATTTTTAAACTACAGACTAGTTTTTGACTGTTGTAGAACTGCAAATAAATGGAATCTTTCATGTAAGGTTTCCTTCATTCAGCATAATGTTTATGGAAATCATCCGTGTGTATCAGTAGTCCATTCTTTTTTATTTCTGAATAGTAATCTGTGGTATGAATTTATCACTATTTATCAGTTTCCCTACTGACGGACATGGGTTCTTTTTAGTTTTTGCTATTATGAATAAAGCTACTGTGAACATTCTTGTACCTAGTCTCTTTGGGATGTGTTTTCACTTCTCGTGCTTCAGTACTGAGAAATGAAATGTCTAAATTATAGAGCTGATACAGGTTTAAAAAACCCAGACTCTTTCCATAGTGATGGTATAATTTTACACTCCTGTTAGTAAACTGTGAAAGTCCAGTTACTCTACATCCTCACCATCATTTGGTGTTGTGAATCTTTTTAAATTTAGCAATTCTGGAGGATGCATATTAGTATCTAATAGTTTTAGTTTGCACTCCCCTGATGTCTAATTATGTTGAGCATCCTTCCATGTTCTTATTGGCATTTGTATATTTTCTTTGGTGAAGTATTATCCAAATATTTTACCCATTTTTGATTGAATTGTTTGATTATTTTATCACCGAACTGTAGAATTCCATTATATATCCTGGATATCAGTCATTTGCCAGATATATGCTTTGGAAATATTTTCTTCCATCTTATGGCTTGCTCATTTATTTTCTAAACAATATATTTTGGTGAGTTGAAGTTTTGCTCTTGATGTCTAAATTACCATTTTCTTTCTTTTATGGTTAGTGCTTTCTATCACCTGTCCTAAAAACGTCTGTTAAACTCCAGAAGTTTGCAAAGGTATTCTCCTTTGCTTTGTCCTAAACACTTTCTTCTAAACGCTTTATAGCTATAAGGTAAAAATCTAGAATCCATCTCAAATTAATTGTTCAGTATAATGTGAATTTGGGTGAAGGATTTTTTTTTTTTTTTGCTGTTTGTTATCTAATTCCAGTGCCGTATGTTAAAAAACTTTCTTTTCCCCATTGATGTTCTTTGTGCTTTTATAAAAAATGAAATATCTGTAAAATTGTGGGCCATTTCTTGTCTCCCTATTTTGTTACATTGATCTACTTGTCAATTCTTATGTCAGTACTATACTGTGTGTTCATTAATCTAGCATTAGTGACCTTGAAGTCAGTAATAAACGTGCTCCAGAGTTGTTCTTCTTTTCAAGATTGTTAAGAATATTCCAATTTCTTTAGAGTTCTATATAAATTTCAGAATCATCTCGTCAATTTCTACCAAAAAAAGTTTGAGGTAACTGATTGCTATCGTATTGAATCTATAGATTAATTTGGGGATAATTGACATCTTACCTATATTGTATCTTGCAGTCCACGAACATGGTGTATCTCACAATTTATGTGATCTTTCATTTTTTGCAGCAATTTTGTACTTTTCAGCATAGAGGTCTAATACTTATTATTTTAAATGTATTCTTAAGTCTACTATATACTTTCATGCTTTTATAAATAAAATTTTTTCTTAGTTTTATTTTCCAACTGTTTGCTGCTAGTATAGAAAAATACGATTAATTTTTGTACATTTAGCTTATATCCTGTGACATTAGTAATTTCACTTTTTAGTTGTAATGGTTGTTTTATAGAATTCTTGGGATCTTCTACATAAACAATCATGGCATCTGCAAATAGAATTTTCTTTATTGTACTGGGTAAGAATTCCAGTAAAATGCTGAATAGAAATGATGTGAATTTCTTTGTTCCTAATATTAAGTTAAAATATTCAATATTTCACCATGAAATATGATGTTACTTGTAGTGTTTTAATAAATGCTCCAGTTTGTATCAGGAATAGTGTTGAATTTTGTCAAATACTTTTCTCTATCCATTGAAATTATCATGATTTTTCTCATTTAGTTTCTTAATGTGGTGAATGATAATGTTTGATTTTTAAATATTAATTCTGAATTTGTAAAAGACAAACAAGAAAAAAAATAATCATGATGCATTATTATTTTTATATATTACAGGATAATTTTAATAATATTCTCAAAGGATGTGAGAGACATTAATCTACAGTTTTATGTTTTGTGAATTCTGTATTGTAGTTGTGTTGCCTTCATAAAACCAGTTGGGGAGTGTTCTCTCTTCCTCTATTTGATAAGAGGGTTTGTAGGATTGATGTTATTTCTTTCTTAAATGTTTAATAGAATTCAGTACTGAAACCATAAGGGCCAGTAGTTTTCCTTCTGAGAATGTTTTTGATAACAATGTATATACAATAGATGTAGAGCTACTCAGATTTTATGATCCATTTCGTGTCAATTTTTGTAAGTTTTTTTTATCAAGGAATTTACCTGTTTCATCTATGTTGTAAAATTTGTTAGCATACCACAAGTCCCTGAGACACTGTTTATTATTTTTCAATCTTTTTAGTTTTTGTTCTTCAATTTAGATTATTTATATTAGTCTATCTTCTGTGATCTTCCTTTCTTCAGTCTTCTCTTACTTTAGTCATCTCTATTCTGATATTAATTCTATCTAGTGAATTTTACATTTCAGATATTGTATTTTTCTATTTTACAATTATGATCTTGTCTTATTTTAATAGTTTCTCTTCTGAGATTTAATTTTTTGTATTCTATGTGGGTATATTTTATTATATGCCTTTGTGCATAATTATTATAGCTATTTTAAACTCCTTTCCGAATTCCAACACCTGGATCATCTTGAGATTGTAGTCTATTGACGTTTATTTTTTGTTAAGATTGGGTCACCTGTTTCCTTTTCTTTGTATGTTGAGTTATTTTGGTTTGTATTTTGGATTTGCTCAACAATAGGTTGTAGATACTCTAAATTCTGTTTTGTTTTCTTTTCTTTTCCTCAAGAGTGTTGATTGCTTTTGTTTTAAAATGAATTTTATTGGATGAACTCAAAACTACAAAGTTGGTCTCCCCTAAAAGTGGCCAACAAGTCAAATCTCAGTTCAGTTGTTTTAACTATAGCTGAGTTGCTTGGAGTCAGCCTTCTGCATGCCTGATTTTAGGGGTCAACCAGGTATTTGAGTGGAGTTTGTATACATATGTGAGGTCTTCCACTTTCTGGCTCTCTTCTTTTCTGGCTGCATGCACGCATGTGCGCACACCCACACACACACACACACACACACACACACACACACACACAATTTAATTAGATATATTTGACCCAAATTCTGTCCTTTGGTCTTTGATAGTACTGCAGGTTTTTGTATTAGTGTTTTAATCCCTATCTTGCAGACTGGGGACTCCTTCTTGCTGAAAGTAAAGAAATGCTTAACATATCCTGAGCCATGTCCTTCTTAGTATTCACTCTCCTTCACTGTCTATCTGCCTGTTTATTTATTTATTTATTTCACTCCTCGTTGCCTTTGAGTAATTGTGTGTGTGTGTGTGTGTTATCTACATTTATTGTTTTGATAGGAGAAATCCCAAATCAGATATCCCAGAATGTATGTTTGGATTTATTTTCTAAGTGAACTTCTGAATTATCCAGATGAAGTATCTACATAAAAAGCCAGAGAGTGTGTCTAAAGCAGTTCTTATTTTGACCTAACCTTTCTATTATGAAAGTTCAGGGACAAAAGATAATTTTAAAATCCCTTTGTTGAAGAATTGTGCCATATTACCAAGACTACATAATTTTTAATGTTTGAAGGCAAAGGACTAAAATAAGTTTACTTAGCAGAGAATTAAACTATTGTGATTTAGTAACTAAAATACACTAATAAATATTTACGATGAAGATTTCGTTCTGATTATTGGGCAGTGTTGTCTTTTATATCGATACAAGATGTAGACAAAATCTCAGCCCATTACTCCAGGGACAGAGGAAGGTACTTTTGAAAATTTTTCTAAAATCTACTTAGTTTCCATTATAAGCCTCTGCCACCAGGTAGGGATGTTAATTTCAGTCATTCAGCATCTTCGCAGTCCTTTTCCCAGGGGTTATTTCCACATTCTAGAAGACTTATAGGTATCAAAGGACAGAGAAAATTATTTAGTCCTTGAACTAATGGGAGAATCACAATCTAGCTCAAAGGGAATAAGATTGTAAGGTGGATAGGAATTGGAGGTGGGAAGGTAGAGCACATCAGTTAATACTTTGGAAATACTATCTTACCACATATATTTGGTGGTTATGTATTATTTTTGATATCCAAATAAAAGTAATAATCTGAGTATTATACAGAACTGATTTTTCATTTAGGTGTTCATTAAATAACATTTTTCTTTTTTCTAACAACTTGAAAATAAAAATCAGTATATAAATATATATGTACATGTATATATAACTACAATCGAGCTTAATAGGTTATATTTTATTTACCTTATTTATAAAAGTTTTGCCAAATAACTTGTTTCATTAGAGACATCTATGCAATTTTGATGCAAATATCAACGAAAAAACATTGACAACACAGGCTCCTTGTCTAATCCAAGACATAATACTGAATTATGGGGCAGGCATCTCTATAAGTAGGAGATTGTTTTGTTTTCATCATGAATAAAGGAAAACTTTCAAAGAGTTTTATTTTACTCTTTCTTAGACACTATATGTTAATGTCTAAATATTAGACATTAGATATATGAAATATCCATTAGATAACCAAATGAATTTATCATTTTTATCCTTCTGTAATTTTCCTTATTTCCAACTACTTTGTTTTTAAAATATGCCTTTATTTATTCCAGTATACTATGTATTCTATGCAAGAAATACTTCTCTGAACTGTCCTTACCATGAGAAAATATAATGTTCTAGGAAGCAAAAGGGGAATTTTAGAAATGAGGATAGGTAAACTAAAACTTTTGGGGTCAGTTTTTTGAATGAATTTCCATGTTTAAAAGTTGCCATATTTGGGCTTCCCTGGTGGCGCAGTGGTTGAGAATCTGCCTGCGAATGCAGGGGACACGGGTTCGAGCCCTGGTCTGGGAAGATCCCATATGCCGCGGAGCAACTGGGCCCGTGAGCCACAACTACTGAGCCTGCGCGTCTGGAGCCTGTGCTCCGCAACAAGAGAGGCCGCGATACTGAGAGGCCCGCGCACCGCGATGAAGAGTGGCCCCCGCTTGCCGCAACTAGAGAAAGCCCTAGCACAGAAACGAAGACCCCACATAGCAACCAATCAATTAAATAAATAAATCTTAAAAAAAAAAAAAAAAAAAAAAAAAAAAAAAAAAAAGTTGCCATATTTGGAAAGTCTCTTAATTTACCTTTTATAATATAATTGATTTCAGCTTGATATGCACTTGTTAATTTTTTTGAAACATTTCAAGTACTTTTAAAAACAGTAGTAGTCTGTCTTTTATTATTATCTTAACAATAGTATATTCCTGTTTCAGTGACCAAGAAACAGCTGCCACCACAGACTGAAATAAACTTTTTGTGGCCCCTATGCTATATACAAACTGGTCATTTAGTTTTTTCTTAGGATGATGAAATTTTGAAAGAGTCTTGTTAAATTAACGAAAATCTTAACACTATGTCATGTCAAAGTGGCTGTTTTCTTCTTGCATCACATTGCAAAATAATCTTGGCTGTTATACTTCCAGGTCTCAGGTGTTGAGTCATTAGCAGCTATGGAATAGATCAGAATTGCATTGCAGCTGCACAGGTACAAACCAAGGCCAATCCAAGATCTTTCAGGCTTAACATCAGCATATGGACAACTCCTCAGCACTTGCCAAGAAAGAGAGTTCATTTGGGAATTTTGAGCTAAATTCCCTCAGGATTACTTCTCCAGATGATTTTTAACTTTTATAATGCAAGCAGAAAGCCATGTTAAAATAAGCAGTGTTCAGTTAAAACAGAGGACAATAACACAGACATTTGTGCCTACATCTTCCAAAATTGGCCATTTTATAAAGAATTGTATTTTAACATATTTTATTTCTACCTGAAAGCTCTTGGGGAATATTTATTTCACTGGCATCCTTGGAATAATTAAAGTAGTTATAGAATCAGGTCTATGAAGAATTTATCAACACTTTTGAATCTGTACTTAAAATTAAGCACAAAGTGGCCTCTATCAGAATTAGGAACAAGAAACTGAGTTGCAAAACATTTAAACTACAGAAATGTGCATGGCTGTCTGGACTGTGAAAACCACCTCCTGATTGTGTTTTCTGCTTGAAACCTCTCCCTAACTGTACTGTCACCCATATTCCTGAAATCCATGCTTCTCCTAATAGCCAACTGGATTTTGGGTAAATCAAATCAAATATCTCAAATCAAAACCCCAAAACAGTTTCCCATTGCATCTCAAATGAATTAAAAGCATCTCCATGGCCTCTGAGAGCTTTTGTGACAGCATTTCCTTCATGGACCTCATCTCCATCCACTCCTCTCTCTGCAATCCAGCTACACTGGTTGCACACGCCAAGTATATTTCTGCTGTGTTTGCTAATCCTTTTGCCTAGGATGCCTTGCCCTTGCCCATGAATCTTGCAATGACTTTTCTTTTTCACTAATAGACTTTATTTTTAGAACAGTTTTAGGTTTATTTTAAAAATGGGCAGAGAGAGAGTACACATATACTCTCCCTCCACTACTCCCCCACACTTCCACACTCCTTTACACAGTTTTCCCTATTACTAACACCTTACAGTAACTTTGTTATAATTAATAGATATCGATGCATTATTATTAGCTGAAGTCCATAGTTTGCATTAGGGTTCACTCTTTGTTCTATACACGTGTTCAACTTGTGTTATGTGCTTTTGTTTTCTATTGTTACAGTATCACATAGAATAGTTTCATTGTTCTAAACTTCCCGTGTCCTACCTATTTATTCCTCCCTCTTCCCAAACCCTTGACAACAGCTGATCTTTTTACTGTCTCCACAGTTTTGACATTTCTATATTGTCATGTAGTTGGAATCAAATATTATGTGGGCTTTACAGACTAGCTTCTTTCTTAGTAATAGGCATTTAAGTTTCCTCCATATCTTTTTATTGCTTGATAGCTCATTGATTTTTATTTCTGAATAAGATTTCTTTGGGTGTACCACAGTTTCTTTACCTATTTACCTACTGAACAACATCTTGGTTTGCTTTCTTGTTTTGGCAATTATGAAAAAAGCTGCTATAAAAATCTGTGTGCAGAATTTTATGTAGACATAAGTTTTCAAATCCTGTGAGTAGATGACAAGGAGTACAATTTCTGGATCATATGGTAAGAGAAGTTTAACTTTGTAAGAAACTGCCAAAATATCTTCTAAAGTGCCCATACCACTTTGCATTCCCACCAGCAATGAATGAGAGTTCCTGTTGCTCCACATCCTCATCAGCACTAGCTATTGTCAGTGTTATGGATTTTAACCATTCTAATAGGTGTATAACAGTATTTCATTGTCGTTTTAGTTTGCAACTGCCTAATGACATATAATGTTGAGCATCTTTTCATATATTTATTTGCCATCTGTATAACTTCTTTGGTCTGTGCAGATCTTATGCCCATTTTTTAATTGGGTTCTTTGTGTTTTTACTGTTGAGTTTTTGGACTTCTTCATATATTTTAGGTACAAGTCCTTTATCTGATATGTGTTTTGCTAATATTTTCTCACAGTCTGCGGCTTACTTTTTACCCTCTTAAAATGTCATTCACAGAGCAGAAGTCTTTCATTTCAATGGAGCCCAACCTATCAACTTTTTTTTTTCATGGATAGTGCTTTTGCTGTTGTATCTATAAAAAATAAACACCAAACCCAAGGTTACCTAGATATTCTCCTATATCATTTCCTAGAAGTCTTACACTTTTTTATTTTACATTTAGGTCTATAATTCCTTTTGAGTTAGTTTTTGTGAAAGTTGTAAGGGATTTTTATAGCTTCTTACTCATTTGTATTCTCATTTTATTGTCACCCTTTCAATGAGACCTTTCCTGAGCATACTAGCTGTAGCAGTCCCTCACAACCAAAATCACTGACTAACCCACTATCCTGCTTTTCCCCTAGCATTATTGTTACCTAAAATCATATTGTCCTGTATTATTTGCATGTTTACTTTCTTTGTCTGGAATATAAGTTCCATGGGTGCTAAGACTCAATCCATCTTGTTCAGTGCTCTATCATTAGTGCCTAACACAGTGCTTGGAACGTATTAAGGACTTGGCAAATATTTGGTGAATAAATGAATGAACAAGAAATACACTTAGCCAAACTCTCAAGCACATCATGAAATACGTTAAAGACCTTGACCATGAGTGCCTTTATAATTAACAAGGACAGAAAATTTACAGGAATTAAAAAGGAGGGTACAGAAAAGGAATCAAGATTAGAACAAAAGTATAGCTATTTTGTTTGCTCTGCCTGTAACATATATTAAGCCCTGCTGAATCTAGAATATGGTTCACAAGAAGAAAGTGACTTAGGGAAATCAAATGATTTGTATGGAAGTGTTTAGAGTCCCTGGTCAGTTGCCAATAAACTTTATTTTTGGAGAGTATTTATTTTATCATTTTGAACAATCAACAGAAGATGCATATAGATTGCTTCTCCTTTCCACAAAATGCAAATTAGTTCTAACTAATTTTAGCTGAGTTTCTATTAAGCAAATAACGGAAAAGAATGTATTGATAATCTGGGTTAGATTAAATGATAAATTATTGTATCTTTCTTTTACAAGGGGAAGTAATTATGTGACACAATCTTTTTATACAGACCCTCTACTGAATATTAGAACAAACCAAAAGCCAAAGATGTTTCATAATTGTTTTGCTGGCTGCTGATGGGCCATCATATAAAGATTTCTTGAGTTTTCATAGTATCTATATCAGATTTGCCTGCCATAGACCAGGGATGAGTGCCTGGTGTAAACTATAGTCATTATCATCACAGTATTAATATGTCTGTTGGGACTAACTAGTCCTCTATCACTTGAATCTTTCTGGTCATTCTGTGTAAAACTTATGGGTTTTGTAAAACCCATAAAAAAGAAAAATTAAAATTATTTTGGTCTTTCCTACTGAGCCTTATTATCGGTGATTCTGCAAATGGTTATGGAGGAAGTCAGAGAGAAATATTTATCTTCCTGTATTTTGATAAAGCACATTAGATTCAACAATACTTGTTCGACAAACTACTATCCAACTATAATGGCTCAAAGCACTGTGGTGGTTACCAAGAAATATGTGTTGCAGGTTCTGCATTCTCTCTTCTTGGAGAAATAGGATTTAGGTATTTAAAAATTAGAAGTAAAACACCAAAAATGATTTTTAAAAAATACCTGCCAAATTATTTCACATTTTAAATTGAATAACTATTCTCACATTTATTATTTTATTTAATTCTCACAATAATTTTTGAAGATATCATTAATGGGCAAAATAAGATATACAGAGGCTAAATGATATTTACCCAAAGTCATTCAATGGTGGATCTAGGACTGGACCTAAAGCTGGATTGTAATCGTGAAGAGAAAAATTGTGTTTTGTCTGTATACTAAGCATCCACAGTGTGTACATCAGGTCTGGCACATTGTAGCCACTGAATAAAAAACTTGCTCATTAAATAAATCTAGAACTTGAGTTTCATACAATGGCATGCTGTTTAGTTGATTATGCAACTCCTGGTTGTACAGGTACTGTTTTGTATTTGTCTTAGTTTCTCCTATTTTAGCATTAGTTGTTCACCAATAGTGGGTGCTCAATAATCTTGGATGATAGGTAAAATATTATGGGTTCAAGCCATACATCAGAATAAAAGAAACAATAGAGTTTACTAGAATGTTCAAGAAGGCTTTATAAAGAAAAAATACTTGAATAGAGTTTTAAGGAGTAGATGGGAGATAGAAAGAAGGGGGAGGGCATTCCTCGTGGAAAATGATGTAGGAATAATCATACTATTCCAAGACTTAATGTTTTATCTTCCTGAGGCCAGAAAGAAGAACTAATGTAACTGAAAAATAAGTGAGTGGCATTTGTATTTATTCTGAATGTAAACAATGGAGAAATTATGGCTTAACGGATACAATGAGGAAAGACAGCAAGAGTCTGAAGAGTGTGTGTGTGTATGTATGTGTGTGTGTGCATTCTTCATTGTATATTTATGTACCATTAAATACACCACTAGCTTCTAGATTTCTACATTAATACACACCATGCATAAAAGAACAGTATAGAACTTTTTTCCTGTTCTATTCAAGAGTAATAGTTTCTTTTGAAAAACAGGAGACTGCTACGTGTAAATGTTACTAACTTATTTTACTGAAATTTGTGATTCAACAAAATAACTACTCTGATTACCTTAGTGACTAAAATTTGGTGTCTTGACTTTAATAAAATAGAAACAATCCCTAAAAATTGAATTTAATAAACATTTGCCAGATTTTTCACTTATAGAAAGAAATAGAGTGCTATTATAGATACAGCCATTGGACATTTGCCTTTCGATAAGACATCTTCTGGGAACAATTAGAAAATCTTTAAAAATCCACTTTAAATTTGAATTGTAACAATGGACATTTTTGTTCTAGGGGTATCCATGCAATATATAGACAGTAAGACAAATTTGTTTCAGTTTAAACATGGAAAATCCTAAGTAAGCTAGTATATCATAGTAAAAGAAACTGCCTAATATGGTCTTTCTGAAGAGAAGAGGCATTAAAATTTTTTTATTATAAAACATTATAACATTAATGAGATTTTTAGAGAAGAAAAAAAATCATACAGTCTAATCCCACCCCCCAGATACAATAATTTATTTCTGTTTTAGTTTTTTTTTTTAATCTTTAGACATATGCCTGTTCTTTGCATGGTTACACTAGCTGGATTGTGAACATAGAATTATATGTGTGTGCACTAATGTATCTGTGTGTATATGTTGCTTAAATAAATCACATTAGCATTTAATTAGTTAATTGTCTACATCTTCTGAAGCATACATTTTTATTCAATGCAGTAAATTTAGTATGCATTTGACTTTGCAAAACTATTTCAATCCACTCTACACCAAACTACAAATTGTAATGTCATATGAATTACATTGCATGCATTTTGTTACTCCAAACTGTTGATTGGAGGGGAAGGGTAGCAAAACATATGTCATGTAGCTATTAGAGGAGATCTTTCTCAGGTACCTCAAAAGAAGATTTTCATTCAGGAGAAAATAATTGCAACAAAGAAAAAGTCTGTGAGAAGAATGTATCTCAACCACTTAAGCTGAAACCAGAATCCAAATATTGACCTCTGAATCATGAGGGGATCTCTTATCCTCTATTTACTTTAAAATTAGCATTTGGTAAAGAAGCTTATCCTGAAATGTTTGCTTAAGGACAAATCTCATTTCCTAATCAAGATCTTATAATGAATTAGTGCCAGAGATAGAACTTGGAAAAGAGAAAAGAAAATGTCTTCTGACTTTCAGATACATTATTATCAATATGTTTAGTCTCATAGTTTATCTCTTCACATTGGACTCTAAACTCCTTTAAGATGAGAACTCTGTCATATTCATTTTAGCATCCCTCAGAGAGCCAAGCACAATATCATGCATTCAAAAATGTATTGAATTAAATAACTTTCCAAAGGAGTCTACTTATCCATAAATATTCAACTGGCAAATTAGACTTGAAATGATAGTGTTACTGAACGTTGGCTGCATCTTAACAACTGCTGTATTAATTCCATTTGCATAGTCAAGTATTTTAGAGTTCAGAGCTTCCTTTTGGACCATAATCCAAGCATATTTAAAAAGTAAAAATGAAGTCCTTTGCTGGTATTTTTGACTTTCATAAGAAGTGTGATATTAACCCTGTTGGTTGATAAAATGGAATAAGTATCTTGGGATATGAGTTTTCTTTCTGTCACTCTCTGCTTATAACATATTACACTTAATATAAAACCGAATTCCTTGGAACTTCCCTGGTGGTGCAGTGGTTAAAAATCTGCCTGCCAATGCAGGGGACATGGGTTCGATCCCTGGTCCGGGAAGATCCCACATGCCGCAGAACAACAAAGCCTATGCGCCACAACTACTGAGCCCGTGTGCCACAACTACTGAAGCCTGCGTGCCTAGAGACCATGCTCTGCAACAAGAGAAGTCACTGCAATAAGAAGACCACGCACTGCAACGAAGAGTAGCCCCCACGTGCAGCAACGAAGACCCAACACAGCCAAAACTAACTAACTAACAAACTAACTAAATAAAGAGAAGCAATGGGATAATATAAAAAAAAAGAAACTCAGAATGGCACACATGAGCCTCTGTGATATGGCTACTGACTACATGTTCATCTTTATCTCCGAATAACCTACCTCTTTCAGCTTATCATGCTTCAACCGTATTAGTTATTTTTCTGTTCCTAGAATATCTCAATTCTATGACATTTTAGGAATGTTTATTTGATTTCCCATCTGCCTGAAATGGTTATCCTTTGATTAATCCCATGATTGACTCTATAGTCCTGCAGGGCTTGGATTAAATATCCCCTTTTCAAGGAGGTGTTTTCTGACCACCTATCTAAAATAGCTTCCCACCAGAACTGTTTGCTGTCACATCACCTTTTTATTTCTTTCACAGGGCTTATCACAATGATAATCATATTAATTGGCTACTTTCTCCAACAAAGTGTGAATTCCATGAGTATAGGGACTTTTTCCTAACTTTTCCCCTAATATACCTACTGTGCAGAACACAGTGCCTGGTAGACGGTAAGAACCTGAATAAATATGCCAATATTTGCTGCAAAAATGTAATATTTACTATCTTAATATAAGCAACAAATTAATTTGAAGAATGAAGTGTAATTCTGATGCTCATTTACATTTTTGTTTGTCTAAATCCAATTGCTAGTTAGTATTCTACATTGTGAGTTAGCCAAACTATATTATTATTTCAACAATTGAGACTCTGAGACATACAAAGTTAGGAGATTTTCCCAAAGCTAATGATAGGGTTGAAAAAAAGAGATCTGTGCACTTTGTTTTTATTCAGAGAAGAAGTAACTAAATTTGTTTTAAATTTTTTAAAAAGGTAGATAGATATCTTGTGATAACAAATATTTCAAATTCCATATCTGTATAGATTTTAATAATTAGCTTGGGCAAAAGTTCATAAATTTGAAAGTTAGAAAGTTTTTACTTCTAATGAAAGACAACAATAACTTCAAACAATATATTGAAAGCTTATTAAAATAAATCCTAGGAGACCAAAAAAAAGGAAAGAACAGCAGAACAGCAGGATTTTGTTTTATATGAATTTCATTGAGCTTAACAAGCTTAAAGGTTAAACTTTGAAGACTTTTCACTATGTATGTGATTCTTATAGTAACTATCCCACTTCAAATGAAATCAGTGAGAATAAGTTTTATATAAAATAAGTAAATTTATGATCTTAATACACAGTGCCATATAATATTGACAATATTTCATAGAAATGCTGAACATTTCTGCTTTTCTTTGAAAATTTTATATCATACTGTACCATTTCTGTCCGTATATTTTTAAAATTATAATTAATATTTACTAATTTGACTTTTTAACATGATACAAGGTATGGAATAGTGTTAGCCTTCTTTTGCTTAAGATAGATGGACTGTATCAGTGTAATATTGTATTTCAGCTACTATTGTACTGATAGATCTTCCTATATATGGTTAAAATATAAGACTACCTAAATGCCTTAAATAACTTGATATTTTCCTAGGAAGCACCATCTTTGGGAAAAGCTTATTTTCTGGTAAATAAAATGAGGAAATATGAAGGAGCAAAGATGAGAATTTTCAACTTTCAGTTATTCTCTTTTAAGCTCATACTCGATTTGGGGTTTTGCTAAAGTGCATATATACAAATCCATTTTTCAAATAGAAAAATTTATTTCCTTTGAATGTTTCTGTTTCAAACTAAAGGAATTGAAGTTTGAAATAGCTGTGTTTCAAACTTGAGAAAACAAGAAGGTCTGTCAACTAGTGAGAAACTACTACATTTTGACCAAAATGTGGACTGTGATTTTAAACATTACTGTAAGCAGTTCAAACACTGTTCTTCCTGTGCCATGTTTTATGCACCTTTGCATATTTCTTATTTTGAAAATGGTACTTGAGTTCTTTTTCCATCTAAGATAGAGGAACAGTGATCGAATTTATGCTCCTGCCTGAAACAATAACAGGAACAACAACAAAAATAATTCAGACAAATGTATGACACAGCAATTTCAAGGCGCTGGAAATCAGACAATGAAGTACAGTGATCCCAGAGAGATGATAAACAAATAAACTAAACCCTACATTTTCATCAGCTCACTGCCTTAGAGTTTCTAGGCCACAACTCAAGGAAGGAGAACCCATGTGGAATTTGGTGAACTCTAAAATGTGGGTGGAAATAAGTGTTTAGGGGTATCAAGCCTTGCAGAATTCACAGAATAGAATTCTAGAGAGAAAATAGATATACAGGGAACTCCAGAGATTTGCATAGGGTAAACATTCATCAGAGTACAGATCAGAACATGCATATAAGGAAACTGCATGAGGATAAAGAATCATCTGAGAAGAATGGAAGTGTTCCCATTACTTACACAGGGTTAGGAATAATGCCTGTTTCTACCAGCCAGACTGAAAAATCTCAAAATTCATGGGGTGTTAAGTATTTAGAAGGACTTGTTTCAATGGTAGAAAATAATTACAACTAGACTAAATGCTGTTCTGATTCAGATTAATAAGTATTAAAATCAAGACCCAAAAGGATTAAATTATTTCCAGGTAACTTAATTGCATCCCAGAATAAAGCTCAAGAATATTTGTAAGAATTATTTTAATGTCTAGCATTTAAGAAGGTAATATTCACAATGTCTGGCATTGTGATCAAAGATAACCAGACATGCAAAGAAGCACAAAAACACACCCATGATTAGGAGGAAAAAAATAAAACCAACACAGAGCTGACACAGATGCTAGAAGTAGCAGAGAAGGACTTAAAAACATTTCTTGTGACTGTATACTGTATGTTCAAAATTTTAAGTAGATACATAGAAGCTATAAGAAAGAGCCAAATCAAAATTTTAGATATAAAAACTACAGTGTCTGAGATGGAAAATAAACTGGATGAGATTAATGGAAATTTATATGTGGCAAAAGGAAAGCATATTGAACTTAAAGACACAGCAATAGAAACTATCCAAAATAATACACAAACAGAGAGGATACTCTGTTGACCGGAGCATTAAAGAGATCTGGGACAATTTTCAAATGGTATAGTATACATGTATTTGGAGTCCCTAAAAGAAATGGATGAGGAACCGAAAGAATATTTAAAGAAATAATTTCCAAATTTGCTCAAAGTCTGATGAAAATTAAAAGCCTGTAAATCCAAAATGCTCAATGTACCCCAAACCCAAGAATTATGAAGAAAATTTAACCAGTGCATATTATAATCAAATTGTTCACAAAAAAGAGAAAATCTTAAAAGCAATGAAAAAATAAAACACATTATAAACAGTATATAAAAAGCAACAATACCTAGGAATAAACCTACCTAAGGAGACAAAAGACCTGTATGCCGAAAACTGTAAGACACTTATGAAAGAAATTAAAGATGATACAAACAGATGGAGAGATATACCATGTTCTTGGATTGGAAGAATCAGCATTCTGAAAATGACTATACTACCCAAAGCAGTCTACAGGTTCAGTGCAATCCCTATCAAACTACCAATGCCATTTTTCACAGAACTAGAACAAAATATTTCACAATTTGTATGGAAACATGAAAGACCCTGAATAGCCAAAGCAATCTTGATAAAGAAAAACGGAGCTGGAAGAATCAGGCTCCTGGACTTCAGACTATACTACAAAGCTACAGTAATCAAGACAGTATGGTACTGGCACAAAAACAGAAATATAGAACAATGGAACAGGATAGAAAGCCCAGAGATAAACCCACACACATATGGTCACCTTATCTTTGAGAAAGGAGGCAAGAACATACAACAGAGAACAGACAGCCTGTTCAATAAGTGGTGCTGGGAAAACTGGACAGCTACATGTAAAAGAATGAAATTAGAACACTCCCTAACACCGTACACAAAAATAAAATGGATTAAAGACCTAAATGTAAGGCTAGACACTATCAAACTGTTAGAGGAAAACATAGGCAGAACACTCTGTGACATAAATCACAGCAAGATCCTTTTTGACCCACCTCCTAAAGAAATGGAAATAAAAACAAAAATAAACAAATGGGACCTAAAGAAACTTAAAAGCTTTTGCACAGTAAAGGAAAACATAAACAAGACAAAAGGCAACCCTCAGAATGGGAGAAAATATTTGCAAACGAAGCAACTGACAAAGGATTAATCTCCAAAGTATACAGGCAGCTCATGCAGCTCAATATCAAAAAAAAACAAACAACCCAATCAAAAAAATGGGTAGAAGACCTAAATAGACATTTCTCCAAAGAAGACATACAGATTGCCAACTAACACATGAAAGGATGCTCAACATCACTAATCATTAGAGAAATGCAAATCAAAACTACAATGAGATATCATCTCACACTGGTCAGAATGGCCATCATCAAAAAATCTACAAACAATAAATGCTGGAGAGGGTGTGGAGAAAAGGGAACCCTCCTGCACTGCTGGTGGGAATGTAAATTGATACAGCTACTATGGAACACAGTATGGAGGTTCCTTAAAAAACAAAAAATAGAACTACCATATGACCCAGCAATCCCACTACTGGGCATATACCCTGAGAAAATCATAATTCAAAAAGAGTCTTGCACCATCATGTTCATTGCAGCTATATTTACAATAGCCAGGACATGGAAGCAACCTTTGTCTATCGACAGATGAATGGATAAAGAAGATGTGGCACATACATACAATGGAATATTACTCAGCCATAGAAAGAAATGAAATTGAGTTATTTGTAGTGAGGTGTATGGACCTCACTGTCATACAGAGTGAAGTAAGTCAGAAAGAGAAAAACAAATACTGTAATGCTAACAGATGTATATGGAGTCTAAAAAAAAAAACTGGTTCTGAAGAACTTAGGGGCAGGACAGGAATAAAGATGCAGATGTAGAGAATGGACTTGAGGACACAGGGAAGAGGAAGGGTAAGCTGGGACGAACTGAGAGAGTGGCATGGATATATATACACTACCAATTATAAAATGGATAGCTAGTGGGAAGGAGCCACATAGCACAGGGAGATCAACTCAGTGCTTTGTGTCCACCTAGAGAGGTGGGATAGGGAGGGTGGGAGGGAGACGCAAGAGAGAGGAGATTTGGGGATATATGTTTATGTATAGCTGATTCACTTTGTTACACAGTGGAAACTAACACACCATTGTAAAGCAATTATACTCCAATAAAGATGTTAAGAAGAAAATAAAATAAACTGTAATTAAATTCAAAGTAAAAAAAAAAAGAAAAAAAAAGGAGCAGGGCTTCCCTGGTGGCACAGTGGTTAAGAATCCGCCTGCCAATGCAGGGGACATGGGTTCAAGCCCTGGTCTGGGAAGATCCCACATGCCATGGAGCAGCTAAGCCCATGCACCACAACTACCGAGCCTGCTCTCTGGAGCCCGCAACACAACTACTGAGCCTGTGTGCTGCCACTACTGAAGCCCACATACCTAGAGCCCATGCTCCGCAACAAGAGAAGCCACCGCAATGGGAAGCCCGTACACCACAACGAAGAGTAGCTCCCACTCGCCGCAACTAGAGAAAGCCCACGTGCAGCAACAAAGACCCAATGCAGCCAAAAATTAATTAATTAATTTAGAAATAAATAAGTAAATAATTTTAAAATATTTTTTAAAAAAGGAACAGAATTAAGGATTATAACAAACTTATTGTCAGAAACAGGGTGAGAAGACAATGGGGCAACATATTTAAAGTAGTAAAAGAGGGACTTCCCTGGTGGTCCAGTGGTTAAGACTCCATGCTCCCAATGCAGGGGGCCTGGGTTTGATCCCTGGTCAGGGAGCTAGATCCTGCGTGCCGCAACTAAGAGCCCACATGCCACAAGTAAAAGATCCCACCTGCCACAACTAAGACCTGGTGCAGCTAAATAAATAAATAAATATTAAAAAATAATAAGTAGTAAAAGAAACCTGTCATCTTAGAATTCCATGCCTACCGAAAAAAAATTCTGAAAAATGAAAGCAAAATAATGACTTTTCAGATATACAATCAAAAGAAAACAACAGGAGATGGACTATAAATACACACCGGTATTTGAAGTGAATAGCACCAGATAATGGTGACTATACAAATAAATGTGTATGATTTTTTTCTTAGTATTTAAATCCTTTTAGGAGATAACAAAGTAAAACAATGTATTGTGGTATTTACAACATGCATATGTATAAAATTTGTGACAACAATAACATAAAGGCCAAGAGAAGAGCAATATAAGTCTTAATATTGTAAGGTTCTTGTACTATATGTTAAGTAAGTGTTAAAACCTAAAGCATCCATAAAAATAACAAAACAGAGTTTATAATAATTCCAAAAAAGAAATAAAATGGAAACATGAAAATATTTTATTAGTTTAAAAGCAGGAAGAAAAAGATGAAAAGGAGATTGAAGAACAGATAGTAAGATAGAAAATAAATGGCAAGACTGTAGACTTAAACATGACCATATCAATAATGACATTAGGTATAAATGGGCTAAATAGAACAATTAAAAATTGATTATAAATTGATTTTTTAAAAAGCAAGACCAAACTAATTCTATTTATAAGAAGCACACTTTAAAGATACAAATAGTTAAATAGATGGAAAATTATACATTATGTTAACACTAATCATAAGAAAAAGTAGACTTCAGAGCAAAGTATAACATACAGGTCATTTCATAATAATAATATTAATAAGTAAACTTTAACAATAAAACAATTTATTAAAAAGACTTTACAATCCTAAATGTTTATGTACCTAATGACATAGCTTCAAAATACATTAAGCAAAAACTGATAGCTCTAAAGCCACAATTATATTTGGAAATGTAAATATGCCTTTCTAAGTAACTGGTAGAACCAGAACTAGTAGACAGAAATATAATAAGGACATAAAAGGTTTGAACTCTATCAGCCAACTTGACCTAATTGACGTTTATAGAACACTCCACCTCAAAACAGCACAATACATATACATTTCATGTGCACATGAAACATTTACTGAAATATATCACATTCTGGACAATAAAATAAGTCTCAGTGAATTTAAAGTGATTGAAGTCACACAAAGTATTTTGCTGACAGAAATTTAATTAACTAGAATTAAATCAGTCCCCAAATACTTGGAAATCAAATAACACATGGATCAAAGAATAAATCAAAAGGGAAATAATAACGTATTTTGAACTAAATGACAGTGAAAATACAATCATATAAAAAGCTGTGGGATACAACTAAAGCAGTACTTTAAGAGGAATTTATAGCACTAGATGATGATATTACAGAGACAAAAAGGTTCAAATTAATCTCCCCAATTTTCACTTGAAGAACCTAGAAGACGTGTTTTAAACTCTAAATGATAAATATCAGAGCAGAAATTATTACAAAATAGGGATGATTCCAGTAATGCAAGGTTGGTTTAGCATTTGAAATCAAGCAATGCATTTCACCATATAAACAAACTAAAAAAGAAAACCATACAAAACATTGCAAAAAATAAATAAGGAAGAGCTAAATGGAGAGCTATACCTTATTTATCAGTCAGAAGACTCAAAATTCTTAAGGTGTCAGTTTTCACCAAACTTATCTGTATATTAAATTCAATGCTAACCCAAATCCTAGCATGTTTTAATTGAAGGAATTTACAAGCTGATTCTAAAACTCATATGGAAATGCGAAGAACGTAGAATCACTAAAACAACTTTGAAAAAGAAGAGCAAAGTTGGAGGAATAACATTACCTACTTTCAAGATTTATTATGATGCTGCAGTGTATAATTGGCATAAAGGCAGACAATTAGATCAGTGGAACAGAGTAGAGATTCCAGAAATAGATCCACACACATGTATGGACAACTGATTTTTGACAAAGTTGAGGATGTAAAGGAAATGGAACTGTTACACACTTCTGGCAGGAATGTGAAAGGTATGACTGCTGTGGAAAATAGTTTGACAGGTTTCTAAAAAGTTAAAAACCATACAATTCAGCCATTCCAATATTAGGTATTTATTTAACAAAACTGTATGTCCATACAAAAAAATGGTACCCAGTATCAAAACTGGAAATAACCCAAATGTCCATCAACAGGTAGATGGATAACCAAATGTGATGTGTTCATACAATAAAATGTAATGAATTACTGACTGACACACACACATGCATAAATCTTGAAATAATTATACTGAGTGAAAGAACTTAGTAAAAAAAAAAAAAGAGTACATACTTTATGATCCCATTTATATAAAATTCAAGAAAATGCAAAGTAATCTATATAACTGAAAGAAGATCAGTAGTTTCCAGGGGGGAAGAGTGCAGTGGTCGGGGGTGGAGGAATAGGTGGGTTGGAGAGACAGATTACAAAGGAGCAAAAGGAAACTTTTTGGGGTGATGAATATGTTTATTACCTTGATTGTGATAATAGCCCCAGAAGTGTATACCTATTAAAAAAAGAAGCATGTAAATATATTAAAACATCAAATTGTACACTTTATATATGTATATTTCATTGTTATCTGAATAAAATGTGAAGAATCTGTAAGCCATCCAGAAATATCATAAATGAAGTATAAATTATAAATGATTCAGATTGAATCAAATCTAGTGAAATTGATGAAAAAAGTTTGTAAACAAACAAAAAAAAGAAAATGCTTTCATGTGGTCACAATAAATCTAGTGAGGAAAAATTCTAAATAGTACTGATGAAGACCAGTAGGTTTTGTTTCTGATGCTTTAATCCATTAATTCAATATTCTATGAGTTTAATATTAATCTATTTTATGAAACATTCATGTTTACACAATTGATAGGTTGTTCATTTCTTCTAAATGCAGAGGAAGCTTTATCTTGAAATTGTGTAATTTCCAAGTAATCCTAGCTAACTATCTAACAGGAGATGGTTTCCCAGGTATATTCTTCTTGATTTTGAATAAAGAATTAAAGAGACAGTTGTTTAATTCGCAAATGTATTTTTTTCTACAGACTTAGAACCAAAACTTTAGAGCTGAAAAGGATCACAGAAATCATGTAGCCTGTCACCTTATTGTATGAAGGCCAAATGTGAGGCTATTTTAAATGACTAGTTTAGGATCTGAAGAATAGGTAGTGGCAGAGCTAGAACAAAAATTCAAGTCTCATAATATTCACTCCAAAACTCTTTGTGATACATTATGTAGGCTACTACATAATGGATTTTTTAAATAAGTTGAACAAGCCTTTACCTTGGACTGACAAATTAGTTGAAAGAATATGAAAAGGATCACAGCAGATTCAAGTGAAAAATTGATAGGAGACACCATCTAAATCTGATACTGACTCAGTATGAGATGCGTAGATGACAGCAAGCAATACTTTAATATACTTGTATATAGATGAAAAAAGATGCAGCCTAGTAAAAGCATTAAAGTACATGATGGGTAATTATTAATAATTATTAATAATTCTAGTGCTCACCAGTCTTCTGTCAGTAAATTGATTTTACTCCGGTTTCTTGACTGGATAATTTGTTTGTCTTGCCTGCATCAGTTCTTTTGTTGAATTATTATTATAATTATATTTGTGAACCAGTTTTTTTTTTTTTTTTTTTTGCCAGTGTAAGGACTTTGGTTTCTTGTTAATTTACGGCTTAGTATTAATAGCAACAACAACAACAAAAAGTAGCAAATGCTTATAGAGTGTTAAATATATGCCTGCTACAAATTAGCGCTACATAATACTTTATATATTTTTACTCCTTTGGAAACTTTAGATATTTCTAAATATTGATACATTACATATTTTAACTCCTTTAATTGCTACAAAAACTTGTAAGTTTGGGTCTTTTATTATCTCCATTTTACAGATGAGGAAAATGAGGAGGATATACAAAGCTGTGAAACAAAATAAACTCTGGAGATAACACCCTGAACCACTTTTAAAACGTGTAAAATTAGCATTAAAAAAAAAAAAAAAGCTTGACACTTTAGCCAAAATTGAGAGGAAAGGTTGCATTCCAAACTGATACTTTCTGCTGGTATTGGCAGAACTTTTCTGCTCTGACAGTTTCTGCTTAATGAGCAAATTGCTTTAAGTACACTATACCACTGTGGCACTGAGGATACAGATATTTAGCCAATTTCTCCCTCATTTGTGACAATTCCAGTGCTGCCTATTTGTACAATAGCACTCTGAATTTAACCTGAAAAAAATATAACACTTAAGAAATTAACATTTTAAACTTAAAAAAATTACTAATGCATAAATGGGGGCAATCAGATCAGTAGTTGTGCTTAAATAAAGCACAGTGGTAGATGTTGTTCTGAAAACAGTGATTAATAATCAAAATGTATCCTATTGATTTGAGAGCTCTTCAGTAAGGAGACTTTCAGAAAACATTTAGCAATAAACACCATACATACATACATAGGAATTTTAATGAATAGTCCATAACCTCATACAGCACCCTCCTTTTTTCAGCGGGTTATACCTGGCAGTGAATATCCTTTGAAAGAGTCTGCTCCATGGGAAAAAACACAAAATAACAATTTCCTTCCAAGTCACTCATAAGGCTTCATTATTTTATGTCGTGTTGCTTTTTCTTCTTCCCTTTGTCATGATAAATTTGTCCCTCTTCTGAAACCCAGTTTAATTATTTTCTCGCCAAAGTTTTCCTTTAGTTTGATTTCTTTATCCTTTGACTTTTCCACAGCACTGAGATCCACATCTAACACTAAGTTATATGGTATTTGTGCTGTTAATTATTGATTCCGACAGCTAGACTATGTGTGTATTAAATAATACACATCTTGCAGGTAGTGGCTCTGCCTCTTGTTTCTCTAACTCCACAGCACTTAACCACAGAGCCTCAAGTAGGAGACTCTCAGGACACTCTAGTCCCTTTGTCCACCTAAAGAAAAAAATGCATATTGAGTTCCGGTCCACGATAGCCACACAGGAGGCTCCTGACCACACTTGCTCCCACAGAAACCCCAAATCAACAGCTACATACAGAGCAATTCCCTCTGAAAGAAATGTAGAAACTAGCTGAGCAACTCCTACACATCAGGCAAATGAGAAACTACCCACATCGAAAAAGATGGGAAAGACTGAAACATGTTCTTGCCATAAACCTCACCCCTAGCACAGCAATACACAATCAGGAGGGAACTCACAACTCCCAGCTTCTCCCTGTAAAGCAAAACGTTTGGACCCCACATCTAGCACCCCAACTTTTAAGACTTCCACCTGAGGGAAGGACACCCAAGACATCCACTTCAGAGAGCCAACAGGGTTTGGGTCCATAAAACCTGCAAGACTATAGCGTTGGCTCACAAGGACTTGCTGTGAGTATTCCCAGCAGGGCTCAGCACAGAGGGAGAAGGCAAAAAAAGGACACCTATTCCTTAGTCTTTTCCAGAAAGAGGCCTATTTGCCTATTTAAAAGCTGCTGGCTGAGAATACCATCTCTACATTCTCCCTCTGGCCTGCTCCATTCCAGTGTCTCCCCGGAAGGAGCTGGTAAACACGTCTAGCTAGACTTACCAAGAAGAAAAGAGAAGAGGACTCAACTAAATAAAATTAAAAATGAAAGAGGACACATTAAAACTGATACCAGACAATGCAAAGGATTATAAGAGACTACTATGAATAATTATACACCAACAAATTGAACAACCTAGAAGAAATGGATAAATTCCTGGAAACATCCAACCCAGCAAGACTGAGTCATAAAGAAGTAGAAAATCTAAACATAATAAAGACCATATACGATAAGCCCAGAGCTAACATGATACTTAAAGATGAAAAGCTGAAAGCTTTTCCTCTAAGATCAAGAACAAGACAAAGATGCCTACTCTCACCACTTTATTCAACCTAGTACTGTAAGTCCTAGCCAGAGCAATTAGGAAGATAAAGAAATAAAAGGCATCCAAAATGGAAAGGAAGAAGTAATACTATCTCTATTTTCAGATGGCATGATATTATATATAGAAAACCCTAAAGTCTCCACACACACACACAAAAAAAACTGTTCAAACTAATAAATTCAGTAAAGTTGCAGGATACAAAATCAATATATAAAAATCAGGTGGTTTCTATACACTAACAATGAACCATTAGACAGAGAAATTAAGAAAACAATCCCATTTACAACTGCATCAAAAATAATTAAATATCTAGGAATAAATTTAACCAAGGGGGTGAAAAATCTGTACTCTGAAACCGATAAGACATTGGTGAAATTGAAAAGACACAAATAGGTGGAAAGGTATTTCATTCTCATAAATTGTAAGAATTAGTTTTATTAAAATGTCCATACTACCCAAAGCAATCTGCAGGTTCAATGCAATCCCTATCAATAAGTGGTGTTAGGAAAACTGCACAGCCACATGCAAAATAGTGAAACTGGACCCCATACACAAATATTAAGTCAAAATGGATTAAAGACTTGAAATCATAAAAATTCTGGAAGAAAACATAGGGGTAAGTTCCTTGGCAATGATTTTTTGGATTTGACACCAAAAGCAAAGGCAACAAAAGCAAAAATAAACAAGTGGGATAACATTAAAATAAAAGCTTCTGCATAGCAAAGAAAACCATCAACAAAATGAGAAGGCAACCTACAGAATGAAAAAAAAATTGCAAATCATATATCTGATAAGGGGTTAACATCCAAAATATATAAAGAACTTATACAACTCAGTAGTAAAAAGCAAACAGTCTGATTTAAAAAATGGACAGAGGAACCGAAGAGATTTTTTTCCAACAAAGATATACAAATCTCCAACAGGTACATGAAAAGGTACTCAGCATCACTAATTATTAAGGAAATGCAAATCAAAACCACAATGATACATCACCTCATGCCTGATGATAGTTAGGATGGCTATCAGCAAAAAGACAAGATGTAAATGTTGTTGAGAATATAGAGAAATGGGAACCCTTGTGCACTGTTAGTGGGAATGTAAATTCATGCAGCCACTATAGAAAACACTATGGAGGTTCTTCAAAAAATTTAAAATGGAACTATCATGTGATCCACCCATTCCACTTCTGGGTATATATCCAAAAGAAATGAAAACAGGATCTTGAAGAGATATCTGTACTCCCATGTTTATTGAAGCATTATTTATAACAACCAAGATATGGAAACAACCTAAGTGTCATCGATGGATGAATGAATAAAAAAGATATGGCATATGTAATATACAATGGAATATCATTCAGCCCTGAGAAAGAAGGAAATCCTGCCATTTGCAACAACATAAATGACCCTTAATAGCATTATGCTAAGTGAAATAAGCCAAACTCATAGGAACAGAGAGTAGAAAAGTAGTTGCCAGGGCTGGTGGGTATGGTAAATAAGAAGAGCTTGGTAAAAGGGTACAAACTTTCAGCTATGAAATGGATAGGGTTTAGACATCTAATGTAAAACATGGTGAATACAGTTGATAACAATGTTTTATATAGTGGAAACTTACTAAGAGAGTAGAACTTAAATGTTCCACCAAAAAAAAAAAATAGATTGATAGATCGATTGATAGATTGGTAGATATGTGAGGTGAAGGATGTGTTAATTAACTAGATGGGAGAATCCTTTCACATTGTATATGTAATCAAATCACTACAATATACACTTCAAATATCTTACAATTTTGTCAGTATGTCTTAATGAAGCTGAACATTTTTTTAAAATGCATATTCATTTGAAGATGGGCATAGTGCTAATTCATAAAGGAAGCAGCAGCTGAAGAGTTTTCATCTCTGAAGGGTTTTAAATAGCATTCTGTTGAGATCTATCGAAGCAGAAAGTTAAAAGTCCAGCCAAATATTAAGTTGAATATGATTGAGGCCTTCATTGGATAAGAAAGTCTGTTGGTTCTTCTAATATAGTCCAACTTCATTACCAAATTATCCTTTATCAAAGAATCTCCAATGATCTCAAAATATTTATATCAGTGCTTATATGTTTCTCCAAAATCCATGTAAAACCTCAAATAATATTGTAAAAGGACTAAGTCGAGTCTTTTTTCGTTTTAAATCATGGTAACTTGTTCTAAAGTTCCTCAACTGAATGCTTTAGAATCATTAGAAATGATTGCTAGATCCATGAAAGTATTAATGGTCTCCATAATGGGCTAATGGTGGATCACCTTCTTGAATCCCATCTCCCTTATCTCTTAAGCTGGATTATAACTGCCTTGAAAGATTGTTTCCTAATTATTTAAGAGTTACTGAATTAGCTGAATTAGGGCTAGAAACATGAGCTTAGTGATTAATAAAGTCCTTTGAAAAGGATGTCTTTAATCACATATTCATTTTTGGGATAAGATTCCCTGAATCTCATGATTACACCCACAAAAATACAAATCTTAGTTGTCTTACTTGTCTTTCCTTCTTATATGTTGAACAATGTCAGTGCCTTGCATGGTCTGCTGTTACCTTTTAAACCACTTCCTATTGATTGTATTCTTCAAAATGTTGACTTTGAATGACTGCTGAGTTCTATCCATATATGCACTGAAAGTCTCTGAAAGTAAAAATTACTCTTCACATGTTTTGTTTCTTTTATCTTTTCTCTATTATAAGAACTTCTCAGTGATTTCTTTCTATATCCCATTATAGGAATAGCTTCATGAAATAAAATATATGCTGACGATTCACAGATTCATTATTCTATTTAATATACTCACATTTTAAAGAGTGATGTTCCGCAGTTAAATGAATCCAAAGAGATTAACTCTCCTTAAAAGGAATCAGTCCTCTCAGAGTGGTATTTTTTGCCAGCACGGCTTGATCAGACCATAATTGGGTGTGGGCTTTCTGAGATTGAAACACTTTTCATCTGTTCATCTACTTGAGGTAGAAGTGGGGTTTTTTTGAGTTTTAATATCTTAAAATATTGATTTTCTGTCTAATCATTATAATCAAAATTATTCACATTAGTGCATTTCAGTGAAAGTATCAACACCAAGAGAAAATTATATTTTTGAAGTGGAGTTGATTCACATACTTGAAAAATTAGTGTGTGTGGAAATGTAAAAGTCCAATTTTCATGAATCTTAGCTTAAAGTGTTTCAACTGAAATGCCAACTAAACTTCTGGAAAAACCTAACTCTAGGATGAGCAGTGAGCACCTTCCGCTTCAGTTCATGATTTGCCCCTGCTCACTTGCTACCTGTCAACCTTGACCATGGGTGATACACAGCCTAACTCAACAGCAAGTCATGGACTTAGTCAAAGGGACTCTGCTGATGTTTAGCTGTGTATATTCCATTCTTATTTGGCTATAAACAGCCTCCTTTATACCTGGACACTACTCTCCCTTCCCCCAAAGAAAGGAAGTTTATCAAAGAAGACATAATAATGCTAATGTCTTATCTTACTGCCTTTCCCAAGATGCCTGTCTGATGCCAAACTACAAATTAGCTAGATTGGACTCTTGAATATATAACCACCATTAATGATGGTTCTATTTCCTCACAGAATGGGGAGTGCTTGGTTTATCACAGAATAATAGTTGTGCCCATATCCCTGTGTGGGAACTGATATAGTCATTGTCACAGTTCTATCTGCACAGGGTTTGGGGAAACAGGCCCATCGACTATGGTGGGGTTGATTGGTAGAAGACATAGCACCCAGACCTACCATTAAGAGTTAGTTCATGTTCAGGTCTACCATTTCACTCCCTTTTTGAAATCAGAATCTCTACTTTCATCATCACTTTCTGAAAGGTCATGCAATTGGCACCCAAGGAGAGAAAGTGGGCAGGGCATTTATGGCCAGTGAATCTGGGTGGTAAGTACTTGATCAGTGTATGTTCCATTACATAGCAAATTTTCTGCTCACACCCATACTGTGAGGCATATTTTTTTTAAATTTTAAACTTATTCCATACTCTAATAAACACCTTTTTCTAACTAGCATTTAAGTATATATATATATATATTTGCATCTTACCTGCAATAAATAATCCCTAAAGGATTCTAAATACTCTCCCTCCTCAAGCTCCCCTTAATTGGAAAGGAAGGTATGTATATGAGCTTAGACCAGGGTGACCAATCTGCTATACATTGTCAAACTGTTTTCTTGGCCATTTTTAGTTGATTTTCTTTTCTAAAAGTTTAGTTGATTTTCCTTTCTAAGAGTTTTCCTTCTAAAAGCTTCCCTTTGATTAGGTAGGTTCAAAATGTAATGTTCTCCAAGAAATAAGGGTATACTCACTATTTTGTGGCTGAAATGCACAACTAAACTTCTCAATCTATATAGTGTACTTACAGTATAAAACCTACCCTCATACACTCCCACTCTTTTTTTTAATTAGAAAGAATAAAACATATTATTACATAGAAGAGATTAACACTGACTGTGTATTTTTTAAAATGAGGAATTTTAAACTTTCAAGGATAAAAGTATTTCCATACTAAGTTGAATTATTCAAAGAAAAAAATAAAATATTTTGCATGGGTTTTACTGTGTGAATCATTTTCTTTATGATGAAAATGATCATGTTTAATGACGTGAATCATATCTTTTAACAGTTATGATAAAACTGCTAAATCCAAACTAAAAATTATGTGTCAGGGGCTTCCAAATTAAAAGCAAAAGAAATACCCTCCCAGGGTGAGTTAGTAATTTTTAACACTTGAATACCACTTGATAAATTCACCTGCTGCACTAATGTGTACTTTGGTTTCATGCAGAGGTAAAGATGACTTATTATAGACTTTTAAAAATTTGAATCCAAATGGCTATGGAGAGAATAATTTTCACCCTGGGTAAATTTGGTCATATCCCCAAGGTGTACCTGGGCCTCAGCTTGAGCCCTTTGCATGGGGTTCTTGGTGTCATATTTGTTTAGTGTAGGCCTAGGACATTCCACATCAGATTAATCCTCCTCTAAGTTCTCAATTCTTATGGACAGAGACCTATATATTGGCCTCTCTCCATGTGTCCTAGCCTGCTGAGCTGCACAGATTTGATTTTGAGAAATCTGATCATCCACACTAATGATCTTTTATCACTTTATGTATGTAGAGCCCAAGGCATTGTTATTATTTTCCTTAAATAGCAATCTATCCTTAGAATATAAGTGATTTATACTTATTTTTCAGAAGTATCATTGTTATTCTAATCAAAAAGTTGTATACAGTGGAATGTAATTAGTACCCTATATCTGTATGGTCTTTCCATTTTTTTGCTTTCTTTGAAGCAGATTACCCAAGTTCATTTATATTAGAACAGATCCTGCTGACAAAGCATTCAAGTCAGGGTTATCACTGTCAAAGTGAAGTGGAAAATGGAAACAACTCTTACCTATTATAAGCCAAAAAAAAATTACTTAGTATAAAAAAATCATGACTACAGAAAGAAAACCAATAAAGCTACCTATAGTTATATTATTACATAATCTAAAATTGAAATCTGTTATGCCAACCTTAAGCCTCGTCAGAAGGCTAAAAAAGACAGTGAACAGACTAGACACATAAGAGTTTCATATATATTAGCTATTTTGAAAAGTTTTTATTATTCCTGCTGATTATCTCTAACATCCACTAGTTTAAATGGTCTCTCCAAATTAAATAATTTTTATTTTTTCTCTCATTTCACATGATTTTCCTTCAATTTCTCTATCCATGATTTTTTTCCAGGTACTTTTAATTTACAAAATAAAACTCCTGAAATAAGCAATCAAATATAAATCCCACATTCAGGCTAATGGCCACTAACAAGGAATGGCAACATGATATTTAATGTGTTTTGGTTTTGTTTTGTTTTTTAATTTTTAAATACTTCCTGGTATATGATCAAGTTTTCTTCTATTTTTTTTCTATTTTCTTTTTTGCTTCTCCATATCATTAGACAATGATCATATCTTTATTAAGCTACCTATAACAATTTTAAAGTAATTTAAAGAGATTATTACTAATTCCAAATATATCCTCATGCACTAATAATTATGCAATTAAATCTATCCCATAGTGGCATTATTAACTTATCTACTTGAGGCATTATATTTAAATCTAGATCTGATAACTTTTTTTTTTCATTACAACTTTTCTTGTGGTTAAGTGACTAGCATTCCATTGTTACTGTGTAATAGATGGATAATTTTAAAATTAGCAAAACCTAGTCAATTTCTCTTATTTCACTTCTGAAAATAGTACATACATAACTCTATTTTGGATTATGATTTCTTAGAAATGGAATCATTACTATCCCATCAATAACATTTTTCACATACATTTAAAATATTTTTTCTCAAGTTAGTTCCACTTATGTAATTATGGTTATAGTTGTATATGTTAAAACTTATGCATGACAGTTAGCATTAATATTGAGTTCTACTTATTTATGTAGGATTTCTAAAATTGTTTCGAGAAGCCCTAAATTTACACTAAGTGCAGACTTCATTATCTCCAAATTCTAAAATGTGAATAAAGTCCTAAAGTTCCATTTTGACTTTTTAGTTTTAATACTTATTTAATAGTCAGGAACACAGACTCTAGAGACAGTCTCTCTGGATTTGAATCCTGGTTCAACCATTTACTAGAGAAAGATTGAGCAAGTTAATATCTTCCTGAATATCTTGTTGAATTTGGAAGGTTGACTGCTTTTAGGATGAGTGGAGGTGGGAAGAGAGGGACTTCCAATAAAGTGGAACAGCATAACGAAGGCATGAGCAGGAAGTGGTCAGGAGACCCGGAGAAATATTTGACTAAGCCAGAGGATGCACATGGAGGGCTGAGTTAGGAAGTATTAGGAAACATTAGTTAGGGTGGATAGGTTCACATCATGAAAGACTTTGAACATCATCTAGAAAAATAACAGTGAGGAAAAGGGTGTAATGATGAGAGGTATTTTAAAAGGTAATCCATGCGTGAAGAAAGGAGAATCAATGATGAGTGTCATTAAAGCAAAAAGGTAATGTATTATCCTGATATGTGGTGAAGAATGTTCAACTAAAGATGGTCATGTATAAAGAGAAGGGATTGAAACAATGTAAGCAAATTTTAATGGAAGAACTGCCTGGTTGGAAGCTCCTGAGCCCATCCTCTCTCCCATCACCATTCCTAGTTTCATCTATTTTTTTTTTTCACTGTTTTTCAGCAGGAAAGGAATTAACAGCTAAGTGAAGGAAGCATCAGTAACTGGAAAGAAAATGTTAGGAGTGGAGCAGTCATGAGATAGGATAATAGCATTGCTATCTTGTATGGCCTTCTTTTGTGCAGGCACCAAAGAATACAGTCCTATACCACCTATTTTTTCCACATGTTAACATTTCTGAAAACCCAGCCTGCTGTTGAATTTATGAAGAGTTGGTATTTATTATTAAACACATTAAACTGATTTAGAGACTATTATTTCCTACTGTTGGTTCAGTTGTCATAGCTTCATTTTAAAAATTAAAAAGGTTCTTTGTTGCCCTCCAAATGGAAGGAAAAGCATGAGTGATTTTATTTTGAATATGAGTTAGTTTAGGGAGACAGTGTGGTTAGCTTGAGGTGAATAATTTTTTTTTTCTTTTTACCAGGTCATGCATAAATATTTCTCTCATTGGCTTTGGTTATTCAGCCTTAGTTTAGCATGGAAATGTACTTTGCAAGGCAGTACAGACATCTGACTTCTAATCCAATGATAATAGTGAGTGAAAAAGGTTGGAAATATCTTGTCATTTATCTGCATCAGCTTGTTTTGTTCATGGAGCATTAATAATGAAGACGTGATTGTACTGATTGTAATCTTCTGTGTAACCAGCTTCTTTGTTATACTAGCCTTGGTCACCTTGGTGACCATGTTCTCTTCTGACCTTTTTTCTTCAAAGATTTTCTATCCAGCTTATGAATCCCAAGTGGCTTAATGAGTGCCTCTGTAGGTAGCCTATTGTGCAAAGTTATAACAAAGCAAAACAGTGCACTAGAAATGCAACACAGCAATAATCCTATTAACTAAGGCAGCCTGTGTCAGCGATAACATAAAAAAGCAGTTTGAGTGAGATGGGAGGACATTCTGGCTTGTCCATGGGCTGCTTAACAAGAGACTCCCTTAACCTCATCAGCAGGCAGCTGAGTACGGATCCTAATTTTCAGTTAGGGATGAAGCCCCTTACTTATCGTAGTGCTGCTCAGTGACAAGCAGTTACTCTTGCCTGCTTTGTTGTGAACACCTTATTTGGGGCTCTTTTAATAAAGACCAGTAATGAAAGTTGTATATAGTAACTATGAAGAAATCTCCTCTCCCTTTCCCTTCCTTTGTAGGCCCTGAGATTTGAATAAAATGTTTTTTGTTAAGAATATTTCCTACACTCACTTCTATAACTCTAAACCAGATTTCTGAATGCTCAATCTTACGTAAATACATAAAAATGGTTTTCTTTAATTTTTCAATTTGGATATTTTGTCTCAAGATTCTATTGTGTTGCATGATATAATCTTCATATCATTCAACAACTTCAAAAGTAGCTGATATCCCCCCACCTCTTGGCAGTTCTCATTGTTCCTACCTCCACTGTATCCAGCACTTCACAAAATGGTCGGTAGGCCTGATTTTGCCAAACCCTGTGCAGATAGCACTGTGATCCAAATTAGTTAATGAGAAAGCTCTCATTATTGGATTATTAACAGAACTTTATGCAATAAGTATGGATAGATAATGGAACACAAAAAATAGAAAGTATATAAAGTACATCTCCTTGTTAGAAACACCCCAGGTTGAGTGCCTACTCTTTATTCCTGGATGCAATTTGTGGGTATGTTTGGGCTTTAGAAAATTGGAATCAGAACCCCATTAGAGATAATCAGGTATAGCCTCCTGATATAGCAGTTGAGAAAACCACATCCCATAGTGTTCCGTTTTCTGACCAAGGTCATACAGAGACTTTGTATCAACATAAGGGCAAGAATCCAAGTCTTCTTACTTCCAGCCCAATGTTCTTTCCACTTCACTTTACTGTCACAAAGTACAAGTCATTAACTTTAACATAAAAAGCAATTTGGGCACATGCTCCATTGAAAACAAACTATGTTGTAATATCAGAAATGATCCAAGTCCAAGAATGCAACCATTATAGTGTGAACTGAATGGCAGGCAGGTCTCCCAAATGACATGAGCACAGCCCTTGACTCATACTCCCTTTTGAGAGATGCCTGTCAGTTACTTAAGACTTGAGTCTCAAACCCACATTAGTAACTTCCTAGAACAGTTTAGATGGTTTAGACTGCAAATATCCCAGTGGTTACTTCTAAAAGTGATGTTAACAATAAAGGGTTTATTAATTGAACAAAACAAGTAGACCAGGGGTAGGAAGGTTCCAGAGTAAGTTAATTCATCAGTTTCACAATGCCCAGATTCTCCTTCTCTGTGAATTCTTCTCTCTACTGACTTTGATTTTCCAGTAACTCTATGTTTCCAGGCATTACATGCAACCATAGGCAAGAAAAAAAGGGACTAATTTCTGCCTGTGTACCTTTTTCAGAAAAGAGAAAAATTTTCCCACTCACTCTCCTCAGCAGATTTCCTCTTACAGCTCATTGGTCAGAATTACATCACGTGCCCTTGCCTAAACCAACCACTGTCAAGAAAATGGAAATACCACAATTGTCTTAGAGTAACCAACCTTCATTTCCCCTGAAGCACAAAGCCTCCAAATATCTGAACAACATCAGAGTTCTGTTGGAAGAAAAAAAATTAAGACATATTTGAGGGAGGATGGGATTAATATAATTTGAGTGTATTTCTTAATTACTAAGCATGTGTTTCTTTTGGAAGATATTTAGGGTGTAAGACATTATCAGAACCCAGGATTCAGCAGCATCTGACAGGATACTACTACTGGCCACAAATCTAAAAACATCTGCTGTGTGCAATAACCTGGAACCTGGGAGAATGTGCTTCTGTGCCAGTTATGACTGATCAGCCATATTTGGAGGAATCATTATTCTACTCACAGAAACAGGAAGCTCAGCAAACTTTAGAGAACAAGACTTTTAACTTAAGCAATAATGGAAGATTCGATTCACTTCCCTGCTCCCTCTCCCTCATAATCTCATTGACTGTCCCAGAAATTGCACTTGACAAGGGGTGTGGACTCTTTAACAATCAGGCTTCACAATGGCTCAGAATTTAGATCAGATCTAATGTATCAGGGTGGTGTTTTAAAGTCTACAAGTGGGGCGAGCAGAGGTATGAACAGGCATCTTGTCTTCAAAGCACACTGAATAGACTCACTTGGCTCTAACAGAGAATTCCTGATATGTAGGTGTTTCCAGAACCTAACCTGAAGGGGAGGCAAGCCTGGGGTCAGGAGCTAGATAAACTATGAGCAAGTAAAAAGATGCCACTCTTTTTTGGCTTTCTTCATATCAAAATCTTCCTTTTTACCTTGCTTCTTCTAAAGCACTCTCATTATGTTGTTAGAAACCTTTAAGTGGACATACTACCTTAATACACTTTGAAACAATGCCAGTTTTGAGACTCTGTTCAGGGTGAGCAAGTCCTTCCCCTCCTCCTCCCAGTTATGCTTTGAAGTAGAGAAAAGATCTTAAAGGTGGAGTTGAGTTTAGAGTCTAAGGGGTCCTTAATGTTAGGCTAAATTATTAAAATAGAATATATATTTTATTTATTTATTTAAATATTTTAATTAATTTACTTATTAAAATATGCATTTTATCTGATAAATATATTAAAATATATTTTATTTATATATGCATAATATATATAAAATACATGGATTCTATATTAATAAACTAAGTAAACCAGAGGATGTGTTTAAACAGAGTAGTGAAAGAGTGAAATCAGGGTTTCAGAGGACAGGAGAATGGAACAGAGGAAAAGAGTAAAGGCAGAGAATCAGCTAGTGAAATATTGCATGATTCAATTGGAAGTGATAAGATTCCCAAACAAGGAAATGACTCAGGCCAAAAAGAGCCATTACAAAAGAATAATAATAGGAATTAATGGAGGATAGAGGACTAGACTATATGGAAAACTCGGTGGAAGTAGGAGGTAGTGGTAGAACTTGGCTCTAGTGGCCAAGGCTGGGCAACAGAGACAATGACAGAAACAGAGTTGTCGTTTGTTATTGTTTTTGTTTAGAAAAATCTATGGTTTTGTTTTTTCTAATGTCAATACTTCCTTGAAGGAAAAGATGGCATCCTTCACTTCTTCTCATCTTTTAACCCGAGAATATCTAACACAATGCCCGGAATATAGTAGATGCTCATTAAAATTACTGAGTAGATGGAAGATTTATTCATTAATCAATTGTTGTTAATATATCTCTGAAACTATAATACAGCAATGGTCAATTAACAGTGAAACAATTTTGTAAACCATTTTTCAGGGTATACTTTTTAAACAAATATCTTTACCTAGAACATAGAGTATTTCTTCAGTGCTGAAAATGTTTGTCTAGTGCCATGAAATTATACACAAGATACAAGATCAGGTGAAGGTGTTCTATGTGTTTCAGTCTGCCAGTATTCAACATTGCTTTCAAGACCCCGTGATCTAACCCCTGCCAAACTCTCCAGTCCCACCTCTTGCTATTTCACCCTACCCCCCTACCTAAATCCCTCTGTCTAGTCATAGTGACCCTTCTGATTTTTCATTGCCACGCTCTTTTGGGTTCTTTGCCTGAAAATTTTTACTCCACTTTTACCTTTATCTGGTCTAGTCCTGCTCATTCTTAAGATCTCAGCTTAGTCACTTCCTTCCAGAACTCCCTGTACTCTCACATCTGGGTTAAGAGACCCTATCTACTCCCAATACACACTAGCCCTTCTTCACCTAGCACACATGATATTATCTAATGCTTCTTTGTCTACACTCCTTTCTTAATAACCATACTCTCACTAGCCCGGAGTAGACAGCCCGGTACTTAGCAGTTGCTCAATAAACATGGTTAAATTAATTTGTGCATTAATTAAGAAAAGTAATTTTAAGTGTCTTGGTTGGGAAACTTATAAATGTTTGTTTAAATGTCCCAAATCCTCTTAAAAAATCACATAAGCCTGTTGGTATGTTAGTAAATAATTGCCTGCAGATTGGAACATAATGAGAGTACTGCAATAGACAGTATTTCACCTAGTTTGTATTTCAGTATTTCCTTACCAGGAAAAAAGAAAGAACAAGATAATGGCTTTCAGAGAAAGAATAACTAGAACACCTTAATCAAAAATGGGTTTTTGTGCCAAGAGTATAATGAAAAGAATCTCACATATGGAGTTAAATAAAGCAATGACAAAGGAAGGATAGGTGTCTTCATGTAGCCAAGGAGAAGAAGGAATTTGCAAAAATCCTGAATAGGCTACTCATTGTTGCAAGTAGACTTACACTCCTCTTCAGATGATCGTGTTCCTTTCTCTCCTTTCCCTGGTGCTGCCAGGCCAGACACAATGGTCAGCGCTGGATAAAAATAAACTTGAAATCTCCCATCTTACACACTTTGTAATCAAGCCAGCCAAATACTTCCTAAAAACCTAACAGGTAGGAAATATAGTCACTGCTGTCCAGGAATCCAGTCAGGGAGATAATACTAAACCTATCAGAATAATCATGAATACTGAAGGTAAACCCAATTAGTGCTACTTTATAGTATACATGATGTATATGCAGGAGAAATTTAGATCAGTGAGGGCTAAAATAGTTAGGCAAGGCCATCTGGAGCCTAAGATCATTGATTCCACCAAAAACTTTACATGGATAGGATAGAACTATGGTTGGATATTTAACCATTTTGACCACTGACGATATCAGTGAGCTTTTGCATAGAAGATAAAGCAAGCATTCTTTGTTGATGTTAATGTTCATATTTGGAAATCACTGTTCTTGGTACAGTTCTATTTAGGGATACCAGGTATGGCTGCTCAAACATACATCGTCAAAGGCAGTGGCTCTGGTTCTGCCCTATTCAGTAGGTTAAATTGATCTATTACCAAATTGTTTTAATTTATTTAAAACCACTGTATAGTTGTTGTTGTTTTTTTTAAGTTGAATCTTTTTTTTTTTTATTTTTTTTTAATTTATTTATGGCTGTGTTGGATCTTCGTTTCTGTGTGAGGGCTTTCTCTAGTTGCGGCAAGTGGGGGCCACTCTTCATCGCGGTGCGCAGGCCTCTCACTATCGCGGCCTCTCTTGTTGCAGAGCACAGGCTCCAGACGCGCAGGCTCAGTAATTGTGGCTCATGGGCCCAGTTACTCCGCGGCATGTGGGATCTTCCCAGACCAGGGCTCGAACCTGTGTTCCCTGCATTGGCAGGCAGATTCTCAACCACTGCGCCACCAAGGAAGGCCTGTATAGTTTTAAAAAATGTAAATGTCATGAAGTGTAACATTTACCCTAATTATTTTAGACCACTTTTTTTTTAAAGTATAGAAATACTAACAGATTCCAATAATAAATCTGGGATATAATTTCTTTGTTTATTAGAATATAATTGTTTGCTTATTAAACTAGAATATTATTGGAAATTAAATAAATGCTACAAATAAGCTCTCTTTACATTTGTGTGATATTTTATTGATAAGAGAATTTGAAATAGTTTTCAAATTGATTGATAGGTAAAGGTTTAACCTGAAGATTAAACTTGTGTTTCCCCGAGAAAGCCTTCTATGGTCATAGAACCTAGATTAGTTGCTATTTTCTGTGCTTCTATAATATTTTGTGCACATGTTATTGTTATTTCAACCTTCCTAATGTATTGCTGGCTTCTAAGTTTCAAAAGTGACACCTGTTCTTTTGAAAGGAATGTATACAGAGCTGTGTTAAAAAAAAAAAAAGGACTAGCAACCTCCTGCTTCCCTCTTCCAAGCCCAGCTGTCCCGAGTTAATCAGAGAAATAACTGTGAGTTTTCTTCTGCACTTTCCTCTGTCTGGTATATATTTCATTCAGTGATGTTACCACATTGCTTTATAATTATTTGGTTTGGGACTCTTTCTTGCACTGTTCCAGTGATTCTCAACCCTGGCTGCACAATAGAATCACATATGGCATTTTTCAAGAAATTCAAATATACTGACATTTCCTCCCCAAATTTTGATTTCATGGTTGTTGAATAAATTGATTAACTTTTTAAAAGAGACAGAATTGCCTTAACTGGAATGGAGAATATCTAAATCTCCTATTTCTAATTTGCATACAGAAATGCCTCACCTTATGGAAAAAATGCATCACAGAAACATTGATAGCGAAGTATATTTCCAAAAATTAAATGACATTTTCCCATAGTTTTACAGAAAGTTGGAATATATTTTGGATGGAGGAATATTTGGCTTTAAAAAGTTTAAATTGTAAATTTTAGTGAACATTTCAAATATTTCTAAAATATAGTTAAGATATTAACCATCTCACTTCACCTACCATCAGAAAAGTGCTAGCCGTTCTTTGTAAAAATGAAAATTGCACAGTGAGAGTTACTTCTCCAGGGAAAAAGGTGGGCTGGTAATAAGCCATGCCCTACCGTGACCTTATCGTGCTCACAATCACAATGTGAATCCACAGCCTGCAGCCTAACTGCTTCATGGCGGCGCTGATTGATCCATGTGGGGACCAAGCCCATGGCTCTAGTTTTGTTTCAAGCTTAAGCACAGAGGGTTCCTGCAAATCCAGTTACTGACTGATGTAAGAACTCATTTTTCAAATAACTAAAAGCTGTGAAGTCTTTCTTGGGCCCTCAGTCCATTATTTTTAGCTCTTACATCTAAAGGAATTTACTGCGCACTTATTCTTTACTGTGTTGCTTATTCTCCACCGCTGTTTCTTGATTATTTGTTGAGGGTATCTGTCCTGTTGAGAGTGGCTCTTTGATATTGTTTATTTAGCATCTGTCCTATGGTTTTTATCCTAATAAAAGTCCCTGTTCTTTCTCCTCTTCTCACCCCACTGAGCTTCAGATTGCTTGTAAAGGTGATCTGGCAACCCCTGTGTGCACTGGTATTTTTTTTTTAAAAAGCACTTTCCTCATTTATTTGTGAGTTGTTTTTTTTTTAAACATCTTTATTGGAGTATAATTGCTTTACAATGGTGTGTTAGTTTCTGCTTTATAACAAAGTGAATCAGTTATACATATGTTCCCATATCTCTTCCCTCTTGCATCTCCCTCCCTCCCACCCTCCCTATCCCACTCCTCTAGGTGGTCACAAAGCACAGAGCTGATCTCCCTGTGCTATTTGTGAGTTTTTAAAAGAATATTATTTAAATGGATTACATTTGTATTTAAGAAAAGAATTTGTACAAAAGTATAAAGTAATATCCAGATCAAGTATTAGGGCATTTTTATCTCAAGCAGGGAATTGGGGTATATTTTAACAACTTGGATGAGTAGAGAAATAAGTATTGAATAGTTCAAATTGTTTTCTGAGCTCCCAGCTGGCCACCCTTAAGTGTATTAAAATCAATTACTTTTCTCCCCATGGAAAATTAAGTAGCAGGTGTGGTACTTAATGAACTGCAGCAACTTGGGCTTATTGGTGTGGCAAATTGTGATATTCATTTCCAATTAAAGTTCTTTTGCAAAGATCAATGAAGCACATTTTCACAAATTGAATCACACTAAACTAATAAACAAAATTCTCCCATCCCTGTTCATGGCAAATTATTATTTCCTTAACATTTAAAATCCCATCACACTATTAATTATAAGATACAAGTGCTAGGAAAGATCAAATATTTATTTACCCATGTGTTTGTGTTTTACTTCCAATCTTATGAGAAAGGTAAGGAACATGAACTATTTGTAAGAAAGCTGTGTAGGAATAATTTTCTAAACTTGAATTCTTTTGGTCTTTGATCTATAAGTATTTTTTAATTTACTAAATAACATGCTTATCCTAATGATTAAAAGGTCTGATCTTTGGTAAATGAGAAAAGAATCCGTTGTAGCATAACCTTTAATTAATGAGTGCACAGTATACATTTACATCAGAAACAATGGGATCTGTGGGAAAAGGAAAATAGCTTAGGAACTTTGCCTTTTGAACCACTGAGTTGCTTCAGAAAAATTAAAATGTTAATTTAGCAATCTTAAATGTCACTAGTTTATTCAAAGAATGCACAAATGTTATGATATTCATTTTCAAAGACCTTGTCACCTTTCACTCTCCCCTTAACATTTCTTTCAAAGTATACTTTTGAAGAAATATTATATATTTGCACAGTTTTCAAAGTTTTTAATGTTTCAATTACTGGTTCAGGTTAACTGAAATAGAACCACCTCTGAAGCAAAGGGTAAGGTTTGAACATGGATTTCTATTTTCAAAGAACGGAAAAGGGATATTTGGTGGGCATGCACATGCAAGAGTTTCCCTTTGGGAAGACTCTAGAACTTAAGAATACTTTCTACACCATGGTCTGCTACTTTGAAACAAGTTTTCTAGTAGTTCATGGGGTGAACTGTATCTGATGAACGTTTCTAGCAGGAATAAGGGCTTATCAAATAGTACTCCCAAGCTAAGTGGCATTATGGTAATTTGTCAAGCCTTGTCCGTGTGGTCTCTCCAAAGAGGTTCAGCCTAAGGAAAAAAAGTAAAGAAAATGTTAAGGAAAAATGTAAAGAAAAATTCCTCTTTGACGTTTCACCCCACCCTCCTTTCTTTCTTCTAACTCCACCCTTCTCTTCAGTGGTTCATCTTCTGTCCATACCACTTTTGGATTTTATAGGTCAAATAATTTAAAGGGGAAAAAATACTATGGATATTTGTCCAATTCAGTTTGTAAATAAAGGGTTAAACATCTCTGTACACACATGCATGCATGCCATCTTATATTATCATCATTTGAAAAGAAATGAAATGAAGAAGTTATAGGAAGCTCTCAATATCAGAATAAAGGGTATTTCTTTAAACTGAGTAAACGTAGTTTCACAGAACCCACTAAATAAACTTATTTTTCTCATTTTGTCACACACTGGTGACCTTTGTCATAAATGAACAAAAGCCGCAGTCTACATTTTGAGAACTAGTATACCAAATGCCTTGTTTCAACATGTTGTACTAGTTGGAAAGGATATAATTAACATTTCAAATGTATTGTGTCTTCTAGTTATTAGGGATCTTGTTAAAACCTACATGCCAGTTTGGTAGCTCTGAGCAGGGCCTGAGATTATGAATGTCTAACAAGCTACCGTGCGATAGTGATTTTGCTAATCTGTGGGCCACACTTTGAATATCAAGGAACAAAACTATTTCCCCCCAAGTGTTAATAGCTAACCTGTAAGGCATTATCCTTTCTAGAACTTTTAAGGTAGAGGAGAGGAGTGTATTATGATGAAAATCCTTAAAAATGCAAAGAAATTAATCTGTAATGATGATATTATCAGGGCATCATTTTCAGGGAGGTTAACTTTTTAATCAAACTTAATCATTTACAGGTTATTTTGTCCTCAGATCAAATCATGCCACGTTAAGTATTATTACTCTTACCTACTTGGAAAACACCCTCATCAACATGTGTTTCTGATTGATGCTTTCTTCAGTTACTCCCAGAGTATTCCTTATTATTGATCAGCTTCCTCTGACATGTGTTCTAGTCACAAATGAAGGGTAGCATCAATCAATTGGGTAGTCCAATTATTTTTCTCTTATTAGCATACTGAGGCAAAAGCAAGAAGAGAAAGGGAGTTATTAATTTTTAAGGGATAATAACTTCCACTTATACAGGATTTTATAATTTCCAAAGTTCTTGCAACAATTAAGATGCCCTCCATAAGCTTGAGGATTATGCCTCTTTTCCCAAAATAGTCCCAGCATCCAAGTCCAATGCCTGGCAGCTGGTAGGTACAGTGGGTTGGACAGTGGCCTCCCTTCAAAAGACATGTGAACTTCTAGAACCCGTGAATATGGCCTTATTTGGAAAAAGGGTCTTTGTGTGTGTAATTAAGCTAAGGACCTGGAGATAAGAGAATCCTGGTTTACACAGGTGAGCCCAATCCAATAACAAGAGTCTTTATAAGGGGAGGAAGAGGCGCCAACACAAACACACAGAGGCAGAAGCGGCGGGAAGATGGAGGCAGAGGTTGGGGTGATGCAGCTACAGCCACCGGCGAAGGAAGAAGCTATGAGTATCATCTCCTTTAGCTCTTCTAGAGGAAGAACAACCCTGCTGACACCTGCTTTCGGACACTGGGCCTCCAGAACTGTGAGAGAATCAATTTCTGTTGTTTTAAGTCACTGAGTTTGTGGTAATTTGTTATGGCAGCCACAGATAACTACTAATACAGTAAGCAAAACAGCAAAAATTCATGGAATGACTGAATAACTGAAGAACGACAGATATTAGAAATTTAATCTTAAAGATTAGGAAAGGGAGGTCCAGAGTGGTGAAGTAAATTGCCTAGGTTTTCTCAGCCCAGCATGATAGAAATATCAAATATCGTATTATTTCTATATATTAGTGTTGGTGTACTAAGACTTACAACATTTGACTAGTTGTCAAGCTGTTATAATTGTCCACAGAAGACAAAATGTTAGGTGAAAATATTGAATATTGGATAGCAGTAAGATTATGAATATCTTTCTCTGGGATAAGATTAGCATTTTTGTAAATAACTTTTTGACATCTACTTTCTAAAAACTTTAAGAATTATAAAATGTTCGTGTCATAATCAAACTAGACCATGTTTGTGAGGCATAAGTGCTCCTGATCATTTCAATTAAATGACTAGTTATTTCAATGACAGGATAAAAAGAGGAAACAGTTAAGAATAAAAGCTAAGCATACAATTTCTGTTGGAAGATAGACATGGGTTTGAATTGTGGTTCTACCATCCAGGGACAGTGAGACCTTGGCCAAGTTATTTAACCTCTCTGTGCCTTAGTTTCCCAGGAATAAAAATTGTGTTTTCTTTAAGAAATGTGAGGATTAAATGAGACAAAGTTTTAAGGTCCAGATCACAGACCTTGGCATATCGTGTCATTACTGTCTGGTGTCAGGTACATGGTAGGAGTTCAATCAGTATTTGTTGAATGTTTTCACTCAAGCCTGTAGTTGGACTAAAATAATAAGGTATTTTAACTATCTTAATTGTTCAAGCAGTCCCATAGCCATCATATACTTTTTTTTTAAATTAACCTTTCAATACCTTGTCCCATTAAACAGAGAACATTTGCTTTATATTTGCTTGGTTATAGCATTGGAGATTTTTCTAGAAATCATTGTCCCTCAGAACTTTATATAAATTGCTCCATTGTCTCTTGGCATTTAATGTTGCTGGTGAGAAAACCAGTATAAATTAAAATTTTTTGCCCTTTTTGGTGACCTGTTTTGTTTTCTTTTTCCTCTCATTCTGGGAACTTTTAGGATAAACTCTTTATCATTAGTGGGTTTTTTTTTTTTTTAAGTTTTAGAGTCCCACTTTTTTTACATTAATTTTTATTGGCGCAACATATACTTTTTAAAGTTCAGTTCAAACTATAAACTTACCTCTATGAAGTCATATAAAGTACAGATTCTATATATCAAATTATTTTTATTCTTTACATCGTTTCATGAGTCATGAGACTGTCAAAGATCTATTACTAGGAGAGCCTGCATTTCCTTGAGAGTAAAAAGGTAAAATATAGTATAGCCTTCTTCCATTTTTTTTTTTTTTTTAAATGTTCCTTCCTCTGAAATTGATTTCTCCTTCCTGATTGAAAAGTCTGGAATTTGTTGGCCTGCAGAGGACTTTGCAGAGGGCCCATCTGGTTAATTAGTCACTTGTCTGATTGAAACTGGAGCATCAGCAGGGCGGGTTATAGATCATGGAATGAATGATCTGACACTGTATTAACTCAATGTCATCTATGTGCAGGTTCCTGGAGACTCTATGGTAGAAGCAGGCTTATAAAAAAAATCTACAGAAAAGCTGTTTGTCTATGTTAAATTCAGTTTTATTCTGAATTCATGTTGTATATTAGTCCATGAACAGGAGGTAATTGATATTATAAAGGAGTCCTTAAGAAAATTTTGGTTAAAGGGTATCACGTTGAATCCCAGCATACTTTGGACCCCCAAGCTCCAATTCTTTTGCATTAAATTGCTGTAGGCTGGGAATTACATATTTAGGCAGTTCAAACACATACATACTTTTTTCACTGATTTATTATTATAAGCATTAATTTTTTATTGAAGTATAGTTGATTTGCAATATTAGTTTCAGGTGTACAGCATAGTGATTCAGTATTTTTACATATTATATGCCATTAAAAGTTACAAGATAACTTTTACAAGATAACATTACAAGATAATGGCTAAAATTCCCTGATAATGGCTAAAATTCCCTATGCCGTACAATGTATCCTTGTTGCTTATCTATTTCATACATATTAGTTTGTATCTCTTAATCTCTTACCCCTATCTTGCCCTCCCCCCTTGCCTCTCTCCCAGTAGTTTGTTTTCTGTATCTGTGAGTCTTTTTCTCTTTTGCTATATATATTCTGTTTGTTTTATTTTTTAGATTCCACATATAAGTGATATCATATAGTATTTTTCTTCCTCTGACTTATTTCACTAAGCATAATATCCTCTAGGTTCATCCACATTGCTGCAAATGGAAGAATTTAATTCTTTTTTATGGCTAATATTCCAATGTGTGTGTGTATATATATATGTGTGTGTGTGGATATATATATTTCACATCTAATTTATCCATTCATTTGCCGATGAACACTTACGTTGCTTCCATATCTTGTCTATTGTAAATAATGCTGCTGTGAATATTGAAACCTATGTACCAAATTACTGTTTTTGTTTTTTTTTTCCTGGTATATACCCAGGAGTATAATATGATTGCTGAATCACATGATAGTTCTATTTTTTGTTTTTTGAGGAATCTCCCTACTGTTGTCCATAGTGGCTGCATCAATTTACATTCCCACATACAGTCTACAAGGGTTCCCTTTTCTCCACATCCTCGTCAACATTTCTTATTTGTATGGTCATTCTGAGAGGTTTGACATAGTATCTCATTTTTGTTTTGATTTGCATTTCTCTAATAATTAGCAATGTTGAGCATTTTTTCATGTGCCTGTTAGCCATCTGTATGTCTTCTTTGGAAAAATGTCTATTCAGGTCTTCTGCCCATTTTTTGGCTGGGTTGTTTCCTTTTTGATATTGTTTGTATGAGCTGTTTATATATTTTGTATATGAACTCCTTGTTGATTGCAAATATTTTCTCTCATTCTGTAGGTTGTCTTTTCGTTTTGTTGATGGTCTCCTTGGCTGTACAAAAGCTTTTAAATTAGGTCACATTTGTTTATTTTTGCTTTTATTTCTTTTGCCTTAGGAGACAGATTAAAAAAAATATTGCTACGATTTATGTCAAAGACTGTTCTGCCTATGTTCTCTTCTAGGAGTTTCATGATTTCAGGTCTTATATTTAGCTCTTTAAACCATTTTGAGTTTTTCTTGTTTTTTTTTTAATGTGGTATGAGGAAATGCTCTAATCTCATTGTTTTACATGTGACTGTCCAGTTTTCCCAGCACCAGTTATTGAAGAGGCTCTCTTTCCTCCATTGTATATTCTTGCTTCCTTCATTGTAGATTAATTGACCATAGGTGTGTGAGTTTATATCTGGACTATTCTGTTCCATTGATCTTTGTGTCTGTTTTTGTGCCAATACCATGCTATTTTGATTTCTGTAGCTTTGTAGTATAGTCTGATGTCTGGGAGGGTGATACCTCCATATTCTTCTTTTTTTTTTTTCAAGATTACTTTGGCAATTTGGAGTCTTTTGTGGTTCCATACAAATTTTAGGATTATTTGTTCTAGTTTTGTGAAAAATGTCTTGGGTATTTTTATAGGGATTGTATTAAATCTTTAGATTGCTTTGGGTAATATGGTCATTTTAATGATATTAGTTCTTCCAGTTCAAGAGCATGGGGCATTTTCTATTTCTTTGTATCATCTTTAATTTCCTTCATCAATATCTACCAGTTTTCAGAGTATAAGTATTTCACCTGCTTGGTTAAGTTTATTCATAAGTATTTTATTCTTTTTGATGGGATTTTAAATGGATTTTTTTCTTACTTTCTCTTTCTGATAGTTCATTATTACTGTAGAGAAAAGCAGTAGATTTCTGTATATTAATTTTGTACCCTGCAAATTCACTGAATTCATTTATTCTAATAGTTTTTGGATGGAGACTTTTGGGTTTTCTATTTAAAGTATCATGTAATCTGCAAATAGTGATAGTTATACTTCTTCCCTTCCAATTTTCGATGTATTTTTTTTTCTTTTTCTTGTCTGAGTGCTGTGGCTAGGACTTACGATACTGTGTTAGTATGTTAAAAGTGGCAAGAGTGGGGATCCTTGTCCTGTTTCTGAATTTAGAGGAAGAGTTTTCAGATTCTCACCATTGAGTATGATGTTAGCTATGGGTTTGTCATAAATGGCCTTTATTAGGTTGAGATATGTTCCCTCTCTACCCATTTTGAGTGCTTTATCATGAATGGGAGTTGAATTTTGTCAAATGCTTTGTCTGCATCTACTGAGATAATCATGTGATTTTTATCCTTTTTGTTAATGTGGTGTTATCACAATGATTGATTTATGAATATTGAACCATCCTTGTGTCCCTGGAATAAATCCAACTAGATCATGGTGTGTGGTCCTTTTTATATATTGTTGAATTTGGTTCACTAATATTTTGTTGAGGATTTTTGCATCTATGTTCATCAAGATATTGGCCTGTAATTTTCTTTTTTTGTAGTGTCTTTTTCTGTTTTGGTATCAGGGTAATGATGGCCTCATAGAATGAATAACACATATGTATTTACATCTGATATATCAGATTTATATTTTTAAATCCATTTCATCAAAATCAAAAGTCCAAAATTCACATGGTAAGGAAAAAGTGTCTTATTAATCAGAAATTTTCCCCTCTCTTTTGATGTTGTCATTATAATTATTCAAATCTACTTTTGGTTGGTATTTTCTATTATAGCTTCTTACTCTATAAACACTTCAATTCATGCAATAATAACAATCTTAAAAATTAACGTTCATTGACAAGTTACTAGGTTCCAAGCATTGGTGAAATTACTTTATATATCTTTTCCTATGTACTCAGCGTGTGTGTGTGTGTGTGTGTGCGTTTTAAGCTTGAAGGACTACTCAGGAAACTAGCCTAAACTCTTCATTATGCAGATAAGAAAACCAAGACACAGAAAAGCTAAGTTACTTGCCCAGCCAGGGACACCAAGATGGTTAGAAAGGTATCATTGCAAACAATAACAAATACCAAATCTGTGACACAGAAACAAAGGTTTCTCATTCAATTCTGTGAGAAGCAGAGCTGCTCAAAGAATAAAGCTGCCTTTGAAGCAGAGGAATGCTCCATCTAAAATCAACTCTGTGGAGTGCCAACATAGCAGAAAATAAAGTTTAAAAGAACTCAAAATTATTTACAGTTCTTTGGTGCCAATCCTTAAAAGAATCATTTTTATGTATATTTCTAACTTGTCTTTGTTAGCTTCTCTTTGATACATTTGGAAAAGAAGTTTAACCTTCAGTATTCTTCATTTAGTCTACTTGATTAAATCAAACAACTGAATAGACAAGTAGAATCAAACAGCAGTATTCTCTGTGCTCAGAAAGCAGCACTCAAAAGGATTTTTATAAAAGACAAATTGGTAGGAGAGGGGCAAGATGGCGGAAGAGTAAGACGCGGAGATCACCTTCCTTCCCACAGATACAGCAGAAATACATCTACATGTGGAACTGCTCCTACAGAACACCCACTGAACGCTGGCAGAAGACGTCAGACCTCCCAAAAGGCAAGAAAATCCCCACATACTTGGGTACGGTAAAAGAAAAAAGAAATAACAGAGACAAAAGAATAGGGACGGGACCTGCGCCAGTGGGAGGGAGCCGTGAAGGAGGAAAGGTTTCCAGGTACTAGGAAGCCCCTTTGCGGGCAGAGACTGCGGGTGGCAGAGGGGGGAAGCTTCGGAGCCGCGGAGGAGAGCGCAGCCACAGGGGTGCGGAGGGCAAAGCGGAGAGACTCCCGCACAGAGGCTCGGCGCCAACCAGCACTCACCAGCCCGAGAGGCTTGTCTGCTCACTCACCGGGGCGGGCGGGGGCTGGGAGCTGAGGCTCGGGCTTTGGTGCTAGCCGGGAGGGAGTCCGGGAAAAAGTCTGCAGCTGCCAAAGAGGCAAGAGACTTTTTCTTGCCTCTTTGTTTCGCGGTGCGCAAGGAGAGGGGATTCAGAGCGCTGCCTAAACGAAATCCAGAGACGGGTGCGAGCCGCGCGGCTATCAGCATGGATCCCACAGCAACAGGGGCGCAGAGGGAAAAACGGAGAGATTCCCGCACAGAGGCTCAGCGCCGAGCAGCGCTCACCAGCCCGAGAGGCTTGTCTGCTCACCCGCTGGGGCAGGCGGGGCTGGGAGCTGAGGTGCGGGCTTCGGTCGGATCGCAGGGAGAGGACTGGGGTTGGCGGCGTGAACACAGCCTGAAGGGGTTGGCGTGCCGCGGCGAGCCGGGAGGGAGCCGGAGAGGAGGTCTGCAGCCACCGAAGAGGCAAGAGACTTTTTCTTGCCTCTTTGTTTCGTGGCGCGCAAGGAGAGGGTATTCAGAGCGCCACCTAGACGAACTCCAGAGGCGGGCGCGAGCCGCGGCTAACAGCGCGGACCCCAGAGACAGGCGCGAGCTACGGCCATCAGCGCGGACCCCAGAGACTGGTAGGAAACGCTAAGGCTGCTGCTGCTGCCACCAAGAAGCCTGTGTGCGAGCCCAGGTCACTCTCCACACCACCCCTCCCGGGAGCCGGTGCAGCTCGCCACTGCCAGGCTCCCATGATCCAGGGACAACTTCCCCGGGAGAACACACAGCGCGCCTCAGGCTGCTGCAACGTCACGACGCCTCTGACGCCGCAGGCTCGCCCCGCCTCCTCCGTACCGCTCCCTCCCCCGGCCTGAGTGAGCCAGAGCCCCCGAAGCAGCTGCTCCTTTAACCCCGTTCTGTCTGGGTGGGGAACGGACGCCCTCAGGCAACGTACATGCAGAGGCGGGTCCAAATCCAAAGCTGACCGCTGGGAGCTGTACGAACAAAGAAGAGAAAGGGAAATCTCCCCCAGCAGCCTCAGAAGCAGCAGATTAAAGCTCCACAAACAACTTGATGTGCCTGCATCTGTTGAATACCTGAATAGACAACGAATCATCCCAAATTCAAAAGGTGGACTTTAGGAGCAGGATATATTAATTTCCCCTTTTCCTTTTTTTGTGAGTGTATATGTATATGCTTCTGGGTGAGATTTTGTCTGTATAGCTTTGCTTTCACCATCAGTCCTAGGGTTAGGTCCGTCCATTTTTTTTTTTTTTTTTTTTTACTTAAAAAAATTTTTTTTCCTAATATATGCTTTCTTAATAATTTTTTCCGTATTTTCTATTTTTAGAAATTAAAAAAATTTTTAATAAGTTTTTTCATATTTTTTATTTTAAAAAATTAAAATTTTTTTCTTAATAAATTTTTTCTTAAAAATCTTTTTCTTATTTTTTACTATAAAAAAATTAATAAATCTATTTTTAAAAATTAAAAAAAAATTTTTTCTGAATACATTTACTGTTAATAATTTTTTTTCTTTCTTATTTTTTATTATAATAGCTTTATTTTATTTTATTTTATCCTCTTTTTATCTTTCTATTTTTTTCTCTCCCTTATATTCTGAGCTGTGTGGATGAAAGGCTCTTGGTGCTCCAGCCAGGCATCAGGGCTGTGCCTCTGAGGTGGGAGAGCCAACTTCAGGACACTGGTCCACAAGAGACCTACCAGCTCCACGTAATACCAAACGGCAAAAATCTCTCAGAGATCTCCATCTCAACATCAAGACCCAGCTTCACTCAACGACCAGCAAGCTACAGGGCTGGACACCCTATGCCAAACAACTAGCAAGACAGGAACACAGCCCCATCCATTAGCAGGGAGGCTGCCGAAAATCATAAGGCCACAGACACCCCAAAACACACCACCAGACGTGGACGTGCCCACCAGAAAGACAAGATTCAACCTCATCCACCAGAACACAGACAATAGTCCCCTCCTCCAGGAAGCCTACACAACCCACTGAACCAACCTTACCCACTGGGGACAGATACCAAAAACAACGGGAACTACGAACCTGCAGCCTGTGAAAAGGAGACCCCAAACACAGTAAGATAAGCAAAATGAGACGACAGAAAAACACACAGCAGATGAAGGAGCAGGGTCAAAACACACCAGACCTAACAAATGAAGAGGAAATAGGTAGTCTACCTGAAAAAGAATTCAGAATAATGATAATAAGGATGATCCAAAATCTTGGAAATAGAATAGACAAAATGCAAGAAGCATTTAACAAGGACGTAGAAGAACTAAAGAGGAACCAAGCAACGATGAAAAACACAATAAATGAAATTAAAAATACTCTAGATGGGATCAATAGCAGAATAACTGAGGCAGAAGAAAGGATAAGTGACCTGGAAGATAAAATGGTGGAAATAACTACTGCAGAGCAGGATAAAGAAAAAAGAATGAAAAGAACTGAGGACAGTCTCAGAGACCTCTGGGACAACATTAAACGCACCAACATTCGAATTATAGGGGTCCCAGAAGAAGAAGAGAAAAAGAAAGGGACTGAGAAAATATTTGAAGAGATTATAGTTGAAAACTTCCCTAATATGGGAAAGGAAATAGTTAATCAAGTCCAGGAAGCACAGAGAGTCCCATACAGGATAAACCCAAGGAGAAACACGCCAAGACACATATTAATCAAACTGTCAAAAATTAAATATAAAGAAAACATATTAAAAGCAGCAAGGGAAAAACAACAAATAACACACAAGGGAATCCCCATAAGGTTAACATCTGATCTTTCAGCAGAAACTCTGCAAGCCAGAAGGGAGTGGCAGGATATACTTAAAGTGATGAAGGAGAAAAACCTACAACCAAGGTTACTCTACCCAGCAAGGATCTCATTCAGATTTGATGGAGAAATTAAAACCTTTACAGACAAGCAAAAGCTAAGAGAATTCAGCACCAACAAACCAGCTTCACAACAAATGCTAAAGGAACTTCTCTAGGCAGGATACACAAGAGAAGGAAAAGACCTACAATAACAAACCCAAAACATTTAAGAAAATGGGAATGGGAACATACATATCGATAATTACCTTGAATGTAAATGGATTAAATGCTCCCACCAAAAGACACAGACTGGCTGAATGGATACAAAAACAAGACCCATATATATGCTGTCTACAAGAGACCCACTTCAGACCTAGAGACACATACAGACTGAAAGTGAGGGGATGGAAGAAGATATTCCATGCAAATGGAAATCAAAAGAAAGCTGGAGTAGCAATTCTCATATCAGACAAAATAGACTTTAAAATAAAGAATATTATAAGAGACAAAGAAGGACACTATATAATGATCAAGGGATCGATCCAAGAGGAAGGTATAACAATTGTAAATATTTATGCACCCAACATAGGAGCACCTCAATACATAAGGCAAATACTAACAGCCATAAAAGGGGAAATTGACAGCAACACAATCATAGTAGGGGACTTTAACACCCCACTTTCACCAATGGACAGATCATCCAAAATGAAAATAAATAAGGAAACACAAGCTTTAAATGATACATTAAACAAGATGGACTTAATTGATATTTATAGGACATTCCACCCAAAAACAACAGAATACACATTTTTCTCAAGTGCGCATGGAACATTCTCCAGGATAGATCATATCTTGGGTCACAAATCAAGCCTTGGTAAATTTAAGAAAATTGAAATCGTATCGTATCTTTTCCGACCACAACGCTATGAGACTAGATATCAATTACAGGAAAAGATCTGTAAAAAATACAAACACATGGAAGCTACACAATACACTACTTAATAACGAAGTGATCACTGAAGAAATCAAAGGGGAAATCAAAAAATACCTAGAAACAAATGACAATGGAGATACGACGACCCAAAACCTATGGGACGCAGCAAAAGCAGTGCTAAGAGGGAAGTTTATAGCAATACAAGCCTACCTCAAGAAACAGGAAACATCTCGAATAAACAACCTAACCTTGCACCTAAAGCAATTAGAGAAAGAAGAACAAAAAAACCCCAAAGCTAGCAGAAGGAAAGAAATCATAAAGATCAGGTCAGAAATAAATGAAAAAGAAATGAAGGAAACAATAGCAAAAATCAATAAAACTAAAAGCTGGTTCTTTGAGAAGATAAACAAAATTGATAAACCATTAGCCAGACTCATCAAGAGAAAAAGGGAGAAGACTCAAATCAATAGAATTAGAAATGAAAAAGGAGAAGTAACCACTGACACTGCAGAAATACAAAAGATCATGAGAGATTACTACAAGCAACTCTACGCCAATAAAATGGACAACCTGGAAGAAATGGACAGATTCTTAGAAATGCACAAACTGCCGAGACTGAACCAGGAAGAACTAGAAAATATGAACAGACCAATCACAAGCACTGAAATTGAAACTGTGATTAAAAACCTTCCAACAAACAAAAGCCCAGGACCAGATGGCTTCACAGGTGAATTCTATCAAACATTTAGAGAAGAGCTAACACCTATCCTTCTCAAACTCTTCCAAAATATTGCAGAGGGAGGAACACTCCCAAACTCATTCTACGAGGCCACCATCACCCTGATACCAAAACCAGACAAAGATGTCACAAAGAAAGAAAACTACAGGCCAATATCACTGATGAACATAGATGCAAAAATCCTCAACAAAATACTCGCAAACAGAATCCAACAGCACATTAAAAGGATCATACACCATGATCAAGTGGGGTTTATCCCAGGAATGCAAGGATTCTTCAATATACGTAAATCAATCAATGTGATACACCATATTAACAAATTGAAGGAGAAAAACCATATGATCATCTCAATAGATGCAGAGAAAGCTTTCGACAAAATTCAACACCCATTTATGATAAAAGCCCTGCAGAAAGTAGGCATAGAGGGAACTTTCCTCAACATAATAAAGGCCATATATGACAAACCCACAGCCAACATTGTCCTCAATGGAGAAAAACTGAAACCATTTCCACTAAGATCAGGAACAAGACAAGGTTGCCCACTCTCACCACTATTATTCAACATAGTTTTGGAAGTGTTAGCCACAGCAATCAGAGAAGACAAAGAAATAAAAGGAATCCAAATCGGAAAAGAAGAAGTAAAGCTGTCACTGTTTGCAGATGACATGATACTATACATAGAGAATCCTAAAGATGCTACCAGAAAACTCCTAGAGCTAATCAATGAATTTGGTAAAGTAGCAGGATACAAAATTAATGCACAGAAATCTCTTGCATTTCTATACACTAATGACGAAAAATCTGAAAGTGAAATTAAGAAAACACTCCCGTTTACCATTGCAACAAAAAGAATAAAATATCTAGGAATAAACCTACCTAAGGAGACAAAGGACCTTTATGCAGAAAATTATAAGACATTGATGAAAGAAATTAAAGATGATACAAATAGATGGAAAGATATACCATGTTCCTGGATTGGAAGAATCAACATTGTGAAAATGACTCTACTACCCAAAGCAATCTACAGATTCAATGCAATCCCTATCAAACTACCACTGGCATTTTTCACAGAACTAGAACAAAAAATTTCACAATTTGTATGGAAACACAAAAGACCCCGAATAGCCAAAGCAATCTTGAGAACGAAAAATGGAGCTGGGGGAATCAGGCTCCCTGACTTCAGACTATATTACAAAGCTACAGTAATCAAGACAGTTTGGTACTGGCACAAAAACAGAAATATAGATCAATGGAACAGGATAGAAAGCCCAGAGATAAACCCACGCACATATGGTCACCTTATCTTTGATAAAGGAGGCAAGCATATAAAGTGGAGAAAAGACAGCCTCTTCAATAAGTGGTGCTGGGAAAATTGGACAGCTACATGTAAAAGTATGAAATTGGAACACTCCCTGACACCATGCACAAAAATAAACTCAAAATGGATTAAAGACCTAAGTGTAAGACCAGACACTATCAAACTCTTAGAGGAAAACATAGGCAGAACACTCTATGACATACATCACAGCAAGATTCTTTTTGACCCAGCTCCCAGAGAAATGGAAATAAGAACACAAATAAACAAATGGGACCTAATGAAACTTAAAAGCTTTTGCACAGCAAAGGAAACCATAAACAAGACCAAAAGACAACCCTTAGAATGGGAGAAAATATTTGCAAATGAAGCAACTGACAAAGGATTAATCTCCAAGATTTACAAGCAGCTCATGCAGCTCAATAACAGAAAAACGAACAACCCAATCCAAAAATGGGCAGAAGACCTAAATAGACATTTCTCCAAAGAAGATATACAGATGGCCAACAGTCACATGAAAGAATGCTCAACATCATTAATCATTAGAGAAATGCAAATCAAAACTACAATGAGATATCATCTCACACCAGTCAGAATGGCCATCATCAAAAAATCTAGAAACAATAAATGCTGGAGAGGGTGTGGAGGAAAGGGAACTCTCCTGCACTGTTGGTGGGAATGTAAATTGATACAGCCACTATGGAGAACAGTATGGAGGTTCCTTAAAAAACTACAAATAGAACTACCATACGATCCAGCAATCCCACTACTGGGCATATACCCTGAGAAAACCATAGTTCAAAAAGAGTCATGTACCAAAATGTTCATTGCAGCTCTATTTACAATAGCCAGGACATGGAAGCAACCTAAATGTCCATCGACAGATGAATGGATAAAGAAGATGTGGCACATATATACAATGGAATATTACTCAGCCATAAAAAGAAATGAAATGGAGGTATTTGTAATGAGGTGGATGGAGTTAGAGTCTGTCATACAGAGTGAAGTAAGTCAGAAAGAGAAAAACAAATACAGTATGCTAACACATATATTCGGAATCTAAGGGGGAAAAAAGCCATGAAGAACCTAGTGGCAAGACGGGAATAAAGACACAGACCTACTAGAGAATGGACTTGAGGATATGAGGAGGGGGTGGGGTGAGATGTGACAGGGTGAGAGAGTGTCATGGACATATATACACTGCCAAATGTAAAATAGATAGCTAGTGGGAAGCAGCCGCATAGCACAGGGAGATCAGCTTGGTGCTTTGTGACCACCTAGAGGGGTGGGATGGGGAGGGTGGGAGGGAGGGAGATGCAAGAGGGAAGAGATATGGGAACATATTGTATATGTATAACTGATTAACTTTGTTATAAAGCAGAAGCTAACACACCATTGTAAGGCAATTATACTTCAATAAAGATGTTTAAAAAAAAAAAAAAAGACAAATTGAAATTAGTGGGTGCTCATATGCAGTACTTTATAGAATTTCTAAAATCCACTCAGATTTGAATGGTGGAGGGAGAAATTTTTTAAAGCTTCTAGAACAGACAGTTGAATATTTGACCTGCTCTGCATGGAAGGTTTAAAAATTTACTTAGAATAAGATTGAAAAGGAAGTTTCAGATTGTGGCATTTTTGTCTTGTTGGTTCCTGCTAAAGACCTCCCTTCAGGTAGGATTTTCTTCCAAGTACTTTCACTAGAGTATATAAATCAGTGTAACACTGCCCAGTAATGGTACCCTAACCAGGTGAAATATCACAAGACTATAAGACACTGCTTTTAGCAAAGGTTCCAACTTTGCCCCTACATCATCAATGGGATGTCAACTTGAAAGTCCAGTTATGTTAGGGCCATTAGAGAGAAAAGGAAAAGAAGATAGATGAAAGAGGCCAGGAAGTGAACAATTTAAAATGAGAAGTTTATGGGACAAGCACAGCTAGATCTCTTAGCTCTATGGGAACAGAGTTGAAGATAAAGTAGAAAAAAATGGAAATGTTATGAGAAAAGGAAAGGGCACTGCCTTATGTTTGACTCCCCAAGAAAAGCTCTGACGTGGCAGTTAATTGAAAAGTGCTCTTGGGAACACCTGTAAGAGAATGAGAGAAACATAATTGGGCAAAGGGAGAAGCTGCAATGCATCGGCAAAGATGCCTCAGTCAATCCTATAGGAAGCCCTGAATCTGGGATGGCCCTTCAGAGTTGTCCCAAATCAAAGCAAGCGGGTGCGGACTTTGACCCCTGCATCAACCAGTCATTCTGTGCTGACTGGCTTTAGGAAGAGGCCAAAATCTGATAGGTCTGATCAAAATCTGATAGATAGCACCTAGTCACCACACCCTTTTCAGGCCACAATAACTTTGCCTGTTCATTTATTGTCAAAATTGGCCAAGGGAAAAACCATGGAATGCTGAAGTATATCACTTGAATTCCAAACATATTCTTTGCTGATTCTCCTTGTATAACAGAACCCTACCTCTTCCTGATCATCAGGGTTAATTACTTCAGCCAAGGCAGTGACTCCTCTGATTACTTCCTGCACTCTTGGAAGGAGCATGAAGTGACCAGATAGCAGTCATAGATTAAAATTTAATGAGACTCTAACTACCCTACCCCCCTTTTGAAAGGTTTTCCCTTGAAAACTGCATCTACATTGCTTTAAGTTCCAGAGATAGAAAGCAAAAATTCCACAATGGGTCCCTGGGAGTAAGGTTCCTCCTCCTCCAAGCTGGCCTCTCAGCTGCAATTTCAAAAGGTCATTCCATAACTCTCATGCACACAACTCTGGCATAGTGGAGTATATGGTAGGACCTATGGCACCTATTATTCTGTGCCCATTTTCATAACTGCTTTTCCGTGAAAAAAAAAATCCCTCGGTCTAAGATTATTTTGTGTTTTTCCATGTCATTTAAACAAATGCTCTGTAAACTCTCTCATAGTGGAACTAGTCAAAGCCTTGTGGGCAGAAGAGGCAAACCCACACCAGGAAAATACATCCATTCTAGTCAAAAATAGACTTTGTCCCAGGGTACAAAGTGTCTAATAAAAACATTTGTCACAATGTAGGTTTGCGGGATTCTTTGAGGGATTTTGCTGTATTCATGACTTAATATTAGTTTCTTTTAATGGTAGGTTGTACATTCAGAATGAATCAGCATTTGGGAATGGAATCCCAAGATGTTTGGTCCACACACGGGTACGTTTATGACACCATAGCTGTTGGGATGCTTGATGACAGATACGGGCTGACATCAAATGGCCAAGTCAATCTATCTGTTTAGGTTTTTTGTGCCTCTTTGATAGTAGATACTCTCTTGAGGGCATTATCATGTGATTTAAAGTTAATGATTTATGTTTACTACCATATGTCTCTCTACATATATCTTCTCCATTCCCTTTGTCCCCAGCTTCCCAGTCTTTCTCCTTCCAGGCCCCTGACCAACCAAGACTTTTGCCACTGCCAGAGTCTTTGTGTAATCTTACCTCGGGCTACTTTTTTTTTCCAACATAAAGTGGGTAATTGAGTACACTACCTGAATCCGCCCACTGGGAGGATTTCCCTTCACCACTGACTTAGAACTACCCCCGTGTGGGGCTGAATCAGCAGTCCATTTTCAGTGTGCACCCACACACTGATGTGACTGATCAGTGAATCAAGCTTGCCCTTTTGCCTTCTCTATCACTTACGTATAAGGGACCCCTATATGGCCATAGATGTGAACTGAAGGAGAGGTGCTGGCACAAGGGTAAATAATAACATGGTGGTCTAGGCCACTCATGCAACTTCCTCATGTTTACTTATGCCTTCTCATCCCACCGGTGACTAATCCCAGATGTGTCTCTCCCATATTATTACAGATTGTTGCTGGACACCTTCAAACTTATGATTTAGCGCTTATGGCAGAAACCAGCTTGGGATAGGCAGTTTGGGCCACATGGTTATTTGATGTCCCATAGACAGTGGCCTGTTGCTACCAGAGTGATAAGCATCAGCAGTTGTTTTCTGAGTTGTATATAGTTCTTTGAGGGAGATGGCCTGATGTTGCTCCAGAAACTGAGCTGTCTGTGCAGTGACTCTCCTATATGGGCTTGCCCTAAGTCCCACAATATATTTTTTTCCAACCACAGATAGGTATCTGTTATTATACGGTCTGCCAGGTTGCATAGACCTGCTACAGAGTTCTTTCCTGCTCTAGAACCCACAACAAGCTGTCAGCTTTTCATGCTACTCAGTAAATGGTTTGAAATAGTATTCATAGGCATAGAATATGCTGCCTCTAGAGCCCAAAGAGGCTTACCAGGCATTATGTTTCCTTCTTTGTGGTGGAAATTATGTGATGCAATAATTTGCCCTTTATTTTAGGAGAAGATGCACTATGCCTCAGACCAAGGGTCCTCTGAAGACCTCACTGATGTGGCAGACTCCTAAATATTCACATGAGTGGACCGATGTGTTCCAAGTTGTCCAGACTCCTTCAGACTGTATTATGACAGAGGGCAGAAGAGTTAATATAGCCTTAAGACAAGACCATAATTGTGTACTGTTGTCCATCCAACATGAATTCAAACTGCTTTTGATTCTCCTTCCTGATTAAGATGGAAGAGAACGCAGTGGTAGTATTCCGGGTATATGAAACTGCGTTCATCTGCTCTATCAGAGATACTACATCTGATACCCCAGAGGCATTAGGACAAATACTTGTTTGAGTTTGCAGCAGTGCACTGTAATTCATCAAGATCTGTGTTGTTTTTATAGGGGCCAGACTGGTTAATTAAATGAGGATATTATGAGGACTACCATACTTCAGTCTTTTAAATCTTTGAGTGGCACTAATTTCTACAAATACTCCCCATCTGATTTTCCCATTATGCTGTCACTCCAGAAACCAAGGAACCAATGTGAGTTCAGCCAACCACCATGTAAATTCATTGTAATTACATGTTTGGTGGCCAGGGAAATGATCACTAGATGGATTCATGGACCAATTGTGACCTAGAACTGGGATAGGGTATCCTTAATTACCTTGCCTATATCTGCTCATGTACTTCTAACAAGAGAGTCATGATGTGATGCTTAAATCTCCACTGATTAATGTCAAAAGGCCTCACATTGTCTAGGTATTTCCTTTCCTTAATGTTATCTGAAGAAATGGCCATAGATACCTTTGGAGAAGAATCAAGTGAATGATTACCATATACCCTTTCCATGATGTTGCAACATCTCTCTTGATCAAGGGGATCAAACCTTTGCTTCAGTCAGTAGGTCCTGGATATGAGCATTGACTCAGGTCTGGAAACCCAGATCAAGGGATCTTGACTTTTTATTGGTAGAGCTAAGTGCAGCCTCCTGGTCTTGCATGCATGATTTCTTTAGATTATATAGATTGAGAAATTCTCTTGTTGACTGCCTGTTTATCTTGTACCAGGATCTCTGTTCTAGTAACTATCTCCATAGTGCTCTGCATGTTGAGCCACTCTGGCTACCACTCTCATCTTCTTAAAGCTAAAAGGAAAAGCTTATGAATAATCTAAAAGGATTAATGTTAGATGTCAATAATTCGCCAACAGTAAAGGCTACGAGATGTAGGATTTCTTCTCTACTGCCTAATGAATCTCCTAGGCTGCCTCATTTCAGTATAGCTGAATACAGATAAGTCTAAAGGGAACAGAAATTGAAGTAATGCAGAACATGCCCACAAGTTAATGATCCAAGTTCCCCACTCCTGAAAGAACAACTTCACAGTATTGGGGCCCCATTGAAATGTCTAAGAAATCATGGTGTTGATCCCGTCTATATAAATCCCTGGGGTTTTCAGAGGTTATTCTTGTATCTAAACCAATGTTTTCTATTTTATAGTAAAGTTTTCTCAGTTCAAATATGTGAAAATACCATAGGTAAAAAAAAGAATATTTAAGAAGCTTGTTAAAAAAAACAAAAAAAACAAAAAAACAAACTCATCAACTTACTAAGAAATCCATTCCTAAAAATCTTAACTCTGAGTAAGCCATTTGACCCCTTTTGGACACAGTTTCCTCATCTATTAATGAGAGAGTCAAAATTATTACTTTGAAGACCTCCACAAGTATGTTTTGTTGTTTTCCATACAAATAGCAGGTACCTGTATTGCCTTCTCTGATTCATAATTGCAGAAAAGCCATACCGTAATGGCAGTCATGTCCTATTACATTTCAGATTAATTTAGGAGTACCTTTGAGAGGTAATGAATGTTGTCTGGCTCTTCTAAAACTAGCTCTATCATTCTGATATTCTAGGGAAAACAAACTACAAGAATCACCTATGGATACTTTTAGCCAGGAAGTATATAGCTATAGAGAATGATCACAGCCTCATGAGAGTCAATTATATGCATCTCTCTTCTAAATTTTGTATTCAGTGATGTTACATTGGTAGCTTGATTTGCCCCATGGTGGGAGTATTTATATGTTGGAAATCAACAAACATTATAATTCAGGGCTTTTTCTTTTCTTTTCTTTTTAAAGCTGGATGCTAACCATTTCTACCTGAAAACAAGAAGGTGAAACTAGGTGACCAAAGAATTACTTGAGGCCTTAAGATAAATCTTCTTTCAAACCAAGAACTTGGATTCCTTCTAGAAATTAAAAGACAGTTTCTTCCAGAGGAACATGACTAGTGCTAGGGATAGTGAGCTTTTATCTAAACTGGTACAAATAGGATACTTGAATATTTTTAATAGTTTAAAGATACCATCCACTTTAAAAAGTCATATATATGTGGAATCTAAAAAATACAACAAACTAGTGAATAAAATGAAAAGAAGCAGACTCACAGATAAGAGAACAAACTAGTGGTTACCAGTGGGGAGAGGGAAGGGAGAGGGGCAATAACAGGGTAGGGTTAAAAAAAGGGTTATTATGGGATTATATGAAATCATCTAAGTGAAACTTTTGAAAATTGTAAAGCACTATAGAACTTAAAGAATCTTTCATTCAATGAAAAAAAAAGGCATATATAGGTGAAACCCAAAGTTCTTATTCTATTTGTAAGCAGTTCATTTCAGCTTATATACTCTAAAAAGGGAGGCAACAGAGTTGAGAATTTTTATTAAATTAATAGATGTACTATCATTCAAAATGGATTATCAGTCAAAATGGATTCTATCTCCTTCAACCTCCAAGAAAAAAATTTCTCCAACAGGATTCCTATAGATAAGAGATTAGATTACATTAGTCCTTCGGTCTTTTGCTTTTCTCTCCTCTTGTCTTGCTTCTGTCTTTAGCATCAACTTAACTTCTAATTGAGGATGGACAGGAATAGAATGAAAAGGCAAATCTCCATTCTGTCAGTTTTTTCTGTCTGTAATGGGTTTCTAAAATGATTTGGTAGAAATAAAGTAAAAATCTTAAAATCTTTGAAGTATGTCTAATTATCAGAAATTCCAACTATTTATAATTCTCCTATGCCCCCAGTCCTAGTATGTAATATTTACACTAAAGAGTAATAGTTGTTGTTTTTTAGTGACTTCCTTGGACAACTACTAATTGTAATAATTGCCTGAACCATTTTGACACTGGATAATATTGAAATCAAGTGCTTTGTTAACACTGCTTAGTATTGTCTTCATTTTTGATATGCCTAAATGGTGTTTCTGCCAACAGAATATTTTTGATACTTCATGGGTATCCAACCACAGCAACCAAAATTATAAGTAAAAACTAAGGAATCAATAAATACCCAATCAAATGAAGCTATGATGATTACTTCTGCTCAAAAAGGATTGAATTTAGTAAAGTACTATTTAGAGGGCAATTACATTCTTTATTAAGCCAATTGCCTGAAATTTGGGTTAGCTAAGAGGTGACGGGCTTGCCTTTTTTTGGTAAGATGATGAGGGACGGTTGCTGCTCCTCCATTACAGAAAACTAAAAAGCCAATGAACTCAAAACAGTTTTTTGTACTATAAAAGTATATATTCATTATTCACTCCTCAAATGCTATTGTTGGTCTATAGTAAAACAGATACAAGACAAAAATATGAGAGTAAAGCAAAAATTACCGAAATGACTAATTTTAAATGTTATAAAATAAGTATAGGACTAAGACTGGATAAGCCTAAATCTTATTTGATTGATTTAATCAAAGTAATGTTGTAATTTAATTTTACCTCACTATTAGATCTCTCTTCGAAACAGTCAAGCCATTCTAGGGAATGCCTAATAAGCAATTTGTCCTAAGAGATACTCTGAGGACTTTAACATCTCTATTTTAGCCAAACAAAGCACACTTCTCAGCTTGTAGGATCAGAATAACATGCTTATTTCTTCCCTGAATCTAACTTATCATTTCATGCAAATTGAACTCCTCAGTATGGGTTCTTTTCTTTTAGGAACTGATACTCCATTATTTAAATACCACCTTATCTTTTTCTTTTTTAAATATTTTATTGAGACATACAAAAAGATGTAGATATTTAATATGTTCAACTTGATGAGTTTGGAGATAAGTATACATCTGTGAAATCATCACCACAGTATATGCCATAAACATATTTATCATCTCCAAAACTTTCCTCCTGCCCTCTTTCTTTTTTTATTTTTTCCTTGTGATTAGAATATTTAATATAAGATCTACCCTCTTGGCAAATTTTTAAGTACACAATACAGTACTGTTAACTGTAGGCACTATGTTATACGGTAGATCACTCAGATTTATTTATCTTGTATAACTGAAACTTTGTATCTTTGACCTCTCTGTTGTCCTCTCCTGCCAGCTTCCAGGAACCACCATCCTACTCTCTGATTCTGACTTTGACTATTTTAGATTACTCATATAAGTGGTATCATGTAATATTTGTCCTTTGCATCTAACCTATTTCACTTGAGTATAATGTCCTCCACCTTCATCCATGTTGATATAAATGACAGGATTTTCTTTATTTTTAAGGCTGAATAATATTTCATCGTATATATATACTACATTTTCTTTATCCATTTATACATCAACAGACATCTAAGTTGCTTCCATGTCTTGGCTATTGTGAATAATGCTGCAATGACTATGGGAGTGTATCTTTGAGCCCCTGATTTAATTATTTTGGATATATACCCAGAAGTAGACTCTCTGGATCATATGTTATTTCTATTTATTCTTATACAGCAGGTTCTTTATAGCTATTTATTTTACACATAGTAGTGTCAACCCCAATCTCCCAATTCATTCCACCCCCCCACCACCACTTTTCCCCCTTGGTGTCCATATGTTTGTTCTCTACATCTGTGTCTCTATTTCTGCCTTGCAAACCGGTCCATCTGTACCATTTTTCTATATTCCGCATATATGCGTTAATATACGATTTTTTTTTCTCATCCTGACATTTCTATTACTTATTTCTTTTTCTTTTTTTTTAAGAAACCTCCACACTGTTTTCCATAGTGGTTGTACCATTACATTCCCACAATCACTGTGCAAGTGTTCTCTTTTCTCCACATCCTAGCCAACACTTTTTTTTTTTTTTATAATAGCCATCCTAATAGGTGTGAGGTGATACCTCACTGTGGTTTTTATTTGCATTTCCCTGAAAATTAGTAATGTTAAGAATTTTATTTTTTAATTTACATTTAGTTCTACGTGGTAGGTAGAATTCTAAGATGATGTACAATGTCACTTGCTGTCTTCAGTTCTGCCCCCTGGACTGTGTACAGAACTTATGATTGTGATAAAATAATCAAGGGGGTGATATTGGATGTTATACTGCAAAATGAATATTGTAGATACAATTTAGTTTACTTATCAGTTGACATTGTTAATCTTAAAAGGATATTATCTGGATTGACCTGACTTAATCACATGAGCTCTTTACATGTGGTTCTAAATGTGAGAGACATTGGAAGTCACAGATTCAAAATAGCAGACATGTTCTACTGCTGGTCTTGAAGGAGCAAATGCCATGTTATGGAGAGGGCTATATGGCAGGCAGCAGTGAGTAGTCTCTAGGAGCTGATAACAGCCTCTGGTTGCTGTCCTACAACTGTAGGGAACTGAATTCTGTCAACAACTTGAATGAGCTTGGAAGAGGTCTCCAAGCATTAGGTTGGACTGTAGTCTCAGCCAAAACCTTGGAGAATTAATACATTCAGAATGATTTGTGAATATATTATTATGTCCAAAGCATTGCATAGTGCCACTAAAAGGGAACAATTAGGGAAAATTTTTCAAAAGGTTGAAAACTCTCATTGCTATAAAAAAACAAACAACAAAAAAAATTAAATAAAAAGACTGAAAAATAAGTATTTGGAAAATTTCCAGAAAGAAAAAGAGAGATGGAAAATACAAGAAACATCAAGTATTAACCCAAAAGGTCTAATACTCATTCAACAATAGTCCTAGAAAGAGAAGAAAATTTCCAACGATTGAAAGAGCCAAGTCTTTAGATTCAAAGAGCTCACTGAAAATCCAGTACAATGAGTGAATAACACACACACAGGATTACCATTGAACTACAAATTTTCAAGGAGTCTGAAGAGAAGGAAACTTGTATGAAAATATTCTAAAATGTTTTTGAGATTAAATAGAAAGTCCACCTACAAAGGAATGTGAATCAGATTAGAGTCTTCTCATCAGCAAGCCCAGATTCTGGGGGTTGGGTGGGGGGGAATGAACTGATGTTTTTCAAGCAAGTTCTGAGAGTGAAAATAACTTTTAATCTAGAAGTCTGTAGACAGCTAAAGTATTAATTTGAAATGATGTCATGATAAACATATTTTCAGACATGAAAGAAAGTTTACCTTCAATGTACTTTTTTTCCTTAGCAACTTGCTTAGGAATGCACTCCGGCAAAAGAACTTCCTCTTAATCAAGAAGATGAAAATACAGCAACCAGGAAACAACTAATCCATCTCAGGATAGCAGTGGAGGATTATTGTGGAATAACCACAGACTGAGGGAACAAGTTCCAAAGTCTAAGGGCTTTGACAAGGAGGTCTCCAGGGCAAAAAGTGGAGTCAGTAGACTACTAGAAGACATAACTAGAAGTTTTCTTTTTAAATTAGGGATATAATAAAGAAAAATAATGCAAGGAAAAAAAAAGAAATTTAGAAATTCTAGGGGGAAAAAATTGCCCCTCAAATTTGTAATCTAGATGTGATATAAACTAAAATGATTTTAAATAATTGAAGCATTTTAAAAATTCATTTGGGGCTTCCCTAGTGGCACAGTGGTTAAGAATCCGCCTGCCAATGCAGGGGACACGGGTTCGAGCCCTGGTCCGGGAAGATCCCACATGCCACGGAACAAATAAGCCCGTGCACCACAACTACTGAGCCTGTGCTCTAGAGCCCGTGAGCCACAACTACTGAGGCCCACATGCCACAACTACTGAAGCCCACGCACCTAGAGCCCGTGCTCCGCAACAAGAGAAGACACTGCAATGAGAAGTCCGTACACCACAATGAGAAGTCCATGCACTGCAATGAAGAGTAGCCCCCCGCTCGCCACAACTAGAGAAAGCCCGTGCACAGCAACAAAAACCCAACACAGCCAAAATAAATAAATTAATTTAAAAAAAATTCATTTGACCTTAATGCTGGAAGCATCCTTTTTAAAGTATTCTAGAGGTTGCAACATCCTAAAGAAAGAGTTCAGCCTACTTGGCCTCTTTATTAAGCAATATTTATACCTTCACAACATAGTTATAACAATATAAATACTCTCCAACATTACCAACTTTTTACCTAGGCTGCAAATAAAGCCGTGGGTACCATTTCAAGTCATAGAATTGAATGTAACTATTAACAATCCTGACAATGTAAAAGGTTAGCTGGCCAAAGATGGAATTTGGGAGATGAGAAAATGGTTGTGTGCAGGAGAGGAATTTAAGGAAAGTGAAGTCTTTAATATGTGCATCTTACAAAATAGTAAGTTAAAAGATATTGTCAAAAATGTCATCCTATGAAAAATCTAAGTTTAACAATGATCTTATTTAAAAATTTTAAGGTATTGTCAAATAGAACAAGAAAGGAGAAAAGGGTATTCTAAGAAAAATAACCCCATCTTTCAGTAAGGAGGAATTAATAGATATTGCCTCAAGAAATGAGGTTGTACACATATTAACTAGAGTTGCTGAACTCACTGTAGAACTAAAAGCAGACACTGAAGAATCAGGTTTCCGGGGGAGAGGTGTCAGGAAACTTTTTATCCTAGATTCTTCTATATTATTTGGTTTTTCATAAGTATGAGTGACTTTGGTAAAGCATATTATTTTAAGCTTGATTGTATTGGACCACTAGTAGAAAAAAATTAAATTTGAAAGCCAAGGTGTAAAATATATAGCCAAACACTACAAATACTGACATGTTTGTACACATTTTTACAAATAAAGTATATATTAACAGTTTTCTCCCCAGCTTTATTGAGATATTATTGATATAATGTAAGTTTAAGGTGTATAACATGATTTAACATATGTATACACTGTGAAATGATTACCACAATAATGTTAATTCAGGTCTTCTCACTTAATTATCAATTTTTTTTGTTGTTGATGGTGATGATGGTGATAAGATTTAAGATCTACTGTCTTAACAACTTTCAAGCATATAGTACAGTGCTGTTAATCATAGTCACCATGCTGTAATTAGATCCCCAGAACTTATTATCTTATAGCTAGAAGTTTGTACTCTCTAAGTACAAACTTGGCTAAGATTTGTATGGCTAAGATTTTTCCCATACACCCCACCCACAGTCCCTAGCAACCACCATTCTACTCTCTATTTCTCTGAGTTTGGCTTTTTTAGATTCCACGTGTAAGCGAGAACATATAGTATTTGTTTTTCTCTGTCTGACTAATTTCACTTAGTATAATACCCCTGAGGTTCATTCGTGTTATTGCAAAAGGCAGAATTTTCTTTTTTGGGGGGGCTGAATAATATTCCATTGTGTATATATACACATCATGTCTTTTTTAATCCATTCATCCATCAGTAGACACTTGTTATTTTCGTGTCTTGGCTATTGTAAATATTGCTTCAGTGAACATGGAGGTGCAGTTATCTCTTTGAGATAGTGATTCAGTTTCCTTCATATATATACCCAGAAGTGGAATGGCTGGATCATGTGGTAGTCCATTTTCAATTTTTTGAGGAACCTCCATACTGTTTTCCATAGCAGCTGTACCAATTTACATTCCCACCAACAATGCGCTAGCATTCCCTTTTCTCCGCAGCCTTGCCAACACTTGTGTTTCTTATCTTTTCCATAGTGGCCATTCTAACAGGTGTGAGATGATATCTCATTGTGGTTTAGATTTGCATTTTCCTGATAATTAGTGATGTTGAGCATCTTTTCATGCATCTGTTGGTCATTTGGAGGTCTTCTTTGGAAAAATATCTATTCAGATATTCTGCCCATTTTTAGTCAGTTTTGTTTTTGTTTTGTCTTTTCCTATTGAGTTGTATTAACCCCATATCAGATAGATGGTTTGACAATATTTTCTCCCATTCTGTAGGTTGCTTTTTCATTTTTTTTTCTTTTGTTGTGCAGAAGCTTTTTAGTTTGATGTGGTCCCCCTTGTTGATTTTTACTTTTGTTGTTGCTTGTGCTTTTGGTGTTATATCCAAAAAAAAAAAAAAAATCATTGCCAGAAATTATGTCAAGGAACTTTCCCCGTATGTTCCTTTAGTATTTTTAGTTTGGGGTCTTACGGTTAAGTCTTTATAATCCATTTTGAGTTAATTTGTAAGTGTTGTAAGATAGGGGTCTGATTTCATTCTTTTGTATGTGAATATCCAGTTTTCTATATACCATTTATTGAAGAGATTTTTTCTTTCCCTATTGAGTATTCTTAGCTCTTTTGTCAAATGTTAGTTGACCAGACATTTGTAGTTTTATTCTGGGCTCTCAATTCTGTTCCATTGATCTACGTGTCTGTTTTTATGCCAGTATAATACTTTTTTGATTACTATAGCTTTATAATAAAGTTTGAAACCAGGACATGTGATGCCTCTAGTTTTGTTCTTCTTTCTCAAAACTGTTTTAGCTATTCTGGGTCTTTTGTGGTTCCATAAGAATTTTAGGATTGTTTTTTTCTATTTCTTTGAAAAATGCCATTGGAATTTTGATAAGATTGGATTGAATCTATAGATGCCTTTGTGTAGTATAGACATTTTAATGAAATTAATTCTTCTGATTCATGCACATGTGATATCTTTCATTTATTCAATTTCTTTCATCAATATCTTATAATTTTCAGTCTATAGATCTTTAACCTCCTTGGTTAAATTTATTCCTAAGTATTATTATTTTTAATGCTATTGTAAATGGGATTGTCTTTTCTTTATTCCTTTGTCAGGTAGTTTTGTAAGTGTATACAAACACAACTGATTTGTATATGTTGACTTTGTAGATGAAGGTTTTATATGTCAGTGATTATACCGTTAGCCCAAGTAGGTTATAGAACTGACACACATTTAAGCTAACCAGGTAAACTTACATACAATGAGGTATTAGACTTTAAAATAATAAAAGCTGTTTCTATTTAGTTACTCTATTGATAGTTTCTACTCCAGAATGGCCTCTAAATTAACTTCCAAATTTCAAATAGATCATAACTTACATAACTAACTCCCAATACTGTAAATAATTTTACTGAGCATAATTAATAAAATTGACCATCTGCCTTACTGAGCTTGAATAAGGGAGAGTGAACAATGAGATAGAAAGAACCCAGCAATAATAATGAGGCGAGAGTATTCAGGATGCAGTTCTGAGTCTCAAATTCAACCACATGCAAATGGCTTGTGAAGAATAAATGGATTTTTGTTCTTTTACCTTAATAATGGTCTCCATTTCCAACACAGAACTTTTCTTTTTTCTTAACCCATATACTTTCGGTAAAAGCACATTTATCAAATACCATTTATTGAAAACACTGTTCTATATTCAAGTGAGTATCAGTATGTATTGGAAAAGGAGATATGTGTAGATGCTATGCATTTGAATGACCTTTTAAAACCTGACTTCCTTGTGTAGAGGAGATAACACTTAATAAAGTCAAAGTCTTCGTTTAACTTTTAAAAATCAGAATGTCATAGCTTTGTAGTATGTGAAATAAAAACTGGCTTTCCTAGCACTGTGAAAGCTTCAACTTGACTCTGCTTTTAGAGCTTTAAAAAAAATCAAAAGACTTAGTTTGGATGTATAATTCCTTGCTTTTTTATAAATATGAATTGCTTAAAGAAATTATTTTTACTATTGGTAAAAATGACAGGTTCTTTTGAAAATCTACTGTATTCAATATGATTCTACACCTTTCTTTAATATTAGCCAAAAAACAGGGTCAATATTTTAAAGTTTAATGTTTCTCTTACTTTTACTAATTAATGGAGATTAAGATTAAATTTGAGTCTTTTTTAACGTGATCTTATCTAAGGTGTCATTCAAATAATGGTTCATATGTGGTTTGTAACATGGGAATTTAATACAAGTCATTTCTATGTGCATGACTCTGTTCTTGTAGCTGAATTACATACAAAGCTGGAACTACCAAAAATATACTTGCAGTTTCAGACCAAACTATCCTCTGACATCATTCCCGTTAACAAAGAAGGAAATAGACACAATCCTGAACCACTAGCTCCAGATGATCTTGCTCCTTGTCTGATATCCCCTTGTTCTAGTAACTGGGATCTTAATTTATACACATTTCTATAAACCCTCCCCTTGAACCTCAGTTCAAGTGAATGAGTTATTTTTTTTCCAGTCATTTATTTATTTATTGACCAATTTATCAGATTTTTGTATGCCTATCGTATTCTAGGCAAATGCCTCTTTGTTAGTCTATCATGAAGAACAATAATTCTTACTTTAGTCAACTTAAAGTCTAATGGGAGAGTAAAGTAGTCTTATTTGACTATTGAACTCAGTATCCCAGTTCTGCTTCCAGAACCTAGTCTTTCTAATACTTCTAGGACTAGAGTCCTAGTATCCCCATCCTTTCACAGTTGGATTTCAACAGCTTTCTTTTGAAGTTGACTTGCCATTTGCCTGCACTGTGGGCTGTTATCTGCTATTAGTCCCTGTCTTGAGCACAGATGCAGACCCTATAAATATTTCTAATTTCTTGGATGTGATAGCTCCTATCCTCTCTGTCTTAGTGACAAACAAACCAGCTTCCATTAGACTCTCATCTCTCCCTTTGCCTCCTTTCTCACTGTCTTTGCCTTAACTCAGACTCTTTATCTCTTTCCTAGACTAAATTTTCTTCTAAACAGTCTTGCTGTCTTGTTTTTTCCACTCCAGTATATAATCTATCTGCTCTATCTTTTTAATTAACATAACTTGCATCAGAAATGCACAAATCCTAAATGTGAAGTAGTATGAATTATTATAAGGTGAACATACGCCTGAAACCACTACTCAGGTCTAAGAATAGAACATTACCAGCATCTCAGAAGCAACCCACAAGCCCTCTCCCAATCATTTTCTGCTCCCTTATCCCCAGTGGTAACCATTATCCTGACCCCTTGCCCTTTTAGGGTTCAGGGAGAACTGGCAGCTTCAGATTTCCCCCAGGATCCACAGATCCCCAAATACCAAGTTCCTCTACCAGATCTGCTTTCCTTGGGCCTCCCTACTGGGCTCTGATGGCCTTTTCAGTAGATGGCTCCCATCATGATGGAGGAATTGCTTGAGCTCTCTCCTAAGGTAACCCCGTAGTGACTTCACATTCATCCAGAGCACATGGCCCTCTGCCCCTCCTAAAACACCATACATTAGTTTGGCTTATTATTGACCAGCAAACAGACAGAGGCACGTAGTATATATTCTGTACTCAGCTTCTTATGCTCAACTTCACGTCTTAGAGACTCGTCCCGTTTTTTTTTATTTTTTAACATTAGCCATAGTTCATTCAGTGCATTGCTTGCAGAATTCCATTGTATGAATAGTCCACAAATTATTTATCCGTTGTATTGTTGACTAACATTTGAGTTTCCAGCTTAGCCTTTTACAAATAATGCTGCTGTGAACATTCATGTAAAAATTTTCAGTACACATGTGCATATATTTCTGTTGGGTTATGTTAGGTATAAAATATTTCTGAAATAGTATTTGTATGTTCAGGTTTAATAATTGTCAAACAATTATCTAAAGTGGTTGTACCAAATATACTCTCACCAGAAGCTTATGAGAATGCCCACCTGCTTTCAAACACTTGGTCTTGTCTGTCTTAAATTTTAGCTATTCCAGTGCGTGTTTAGTGATGTTTCATTATGTTTTTAATTTTCATTTCTCTGATGACTAGTGTGGTTGAGCAGTTTTCAAAGTATTTATTGGCCATCTTGGTATCTTCTTTTATGAAGAGTTTCTGGCTTAAGTCTCTTGTTATTTTTCTTTTGGGTTTCGTAAATGGTTTTAAATCATAGCCACAAATTCTTTGATGCTCCCCCTATTGGAAAATTGGGTCTATGTTCTCTCCTCCTGAATCTGCACAGACTTGTGATTTCTTCAATAACAGAATAGTGAGGAAGTAATGCTGTGTGATTTCTGAGGCTAGGTCATAAAAAGCCATTCACCTTCTACAGCATTCACTGGAGAACTTGGTTTTGGAGCCCTGAGCCACAAGGTATGAAACTACAGTCTTAAAGAAGTCCTGTGTTAGCACTCCTATCAATAGCTAAGCCCACTTTTCCAGCCATTCTCAGCAAGGCACCAGATATGTGAGTGAAGCTGTTCTGGACCCTCAAGACTACCTCATTCTCCAGCTGAAATCTGCTTGGGATTTACTGGGTTTCTTGATGCTGTAATTTATCTCTTCTAACAAATCTGGGGAAATTTCAAATATTATTTCTTCAAATACTTTTTCTTCCTCATTCTTTTTTTCTCTCTTTTGGGACTCCAATTACACATATAATAGACCCTCTGATACTGCCTCACAGGTCCCTGGAGCTTTGTTTTTTGTTTTTTTTTTTTTTAGCATCTTTTATTTCTCTGTCCTTCAGATTATATAGTTTTATTGTTTTCAGACCTCCTCTATCTTAACTCTGTCATCTCCATTTTGCTTTTAAGCCCATCTAGTGAATTTTTATTTCAAATATTGCATTTTTCAGTTCTAGAATTTCTTTCTACTTAAGCTTAGTAATCAGGCTTCAGGAGAACTTCCCTGAGTAGATATGTATTTTGTCATGTGAGCGAGATAAGAATTGTCTGACCCTGACCTTGGAGAAATCTGAAACTGAAAAGTTATATGAGGTTGGCTGGGTTGGAAGTGAACTCCACACTAATAAATAGAGGCAGGAAATGGTGCATATTTCTCTTGGTCTACATGTTGTCTCCTTGCAAGTCTCAGATTCATCTCAAGAGGGACTCTAAGAGAATCTCATGGAAGCCACGTAATTCCAAATTAATAATGACCTTTTGGGGGCTTCCCTGGTGGCACAGTGGTTGAGAATCTGCCTGCCAATGGAGGGGACACGGGTTCGAGCCCTGGTCTGGGAAGATCCCACGTGCCGCGGAGCAACTAAGCCCGTACACCACAACTACTAGAGCCCGTGCTCTGCAGCAAGAGAAGCCACCGCAACGAGAAGCCTGTGCACTGCAACGAAGAGTAGCCCCCGCTCACCGCAAGTAGAGAAAGCCTGCACACAGCAATGAAGACCCAATGCAGCCAAAAATAAAATAAAATAAAATAAATAATAATGACCTTTTGGAAGCTCAGAGGTTGAAGAGGAAGTTGTTGACTGCCAGCAGGAGTAAAGGCAATACCAGATTGATGGATCCTCAGTAAGCATTCTGACCCCAGCACCCCTTAGATTTTCTCTAAGAAATCTCCAAAGGAGACCCATGAAAGAAAGAGAACCTTCTCTGAACTCAGCCTGGAGTTGCCCCAAAATGTCTGCTGAGAATAATGGGATTAAGAAAAGAAATATAATGAACCAGACACTCCTCTTCCACTGCACGCATCTAGCAGATCTGAGCTGAATGACGGGAGAAGCATTCATTGGATGAGAGCAGGGGTTTTGATACTGTATGGGAATGGGGACATGTGATGAATAGTCTGGAATAGACTAAAGTCTCTTGTAATCTAACAGTTAACAGAAAAGCTATGGAAATTTTCTAATATTTTCATTTAAGAACTAGGAGGAAAAATGAATGTACAAATCAAATCTGAAATTACAAAAGGAGAAAGAACAAGGTTTGTGTCTGTCTGTATGTATGTATACACATATATGTATTGTAGGATCACTTCTTTCACTTCTATCAAATTATGTCCATATATTAAAGTTACCTATCATATATCATATACCATCATATATTTATGCATACATATATATTTTTATTTATATACATATATAAAAAACACTGAAATATTGACAGTAGTATATGATGAGATAATTTTGTCATCCATGTTATTTTTTTTTAGTTTTTAGTTTAACTTTCTACAATTAACATGTATTCTATTTACATCATAAAAAAGCAATATAATTTCTTTTTAAATTGTATATGAGTTAATAGTTTCTGTTAATCAAGTATCCCAGATTTCCTAACTGAGTCCTTAAAGTTATCACCATGTTTAAAGTTTTAATTTTAATGATTTAGAGAGACCAAGTATTTTATTGTCATATATTTGAAGGATAAATCACATATTAGTTCCCTTGATTAAGTGATACACTTGATAATGCACAATTACTTCCATAACATTTTCCTTAAAGAGATTTTGCCTTTATTCTGACTTTCTCCAGTCTTTATCCTGTCCTCATACTCGGACCTCAGAGTTTTAACTTTGTCACATGAGAATTTTTTTCCTGATTCTTTCTTTGTGTGAGTGTAAGTGTATGTGTTTGTCACTTAGTCCTACCTAACACTTTGTTCTTCTCTCCTCTTTGGATATTGCTTACAGCATTTTACTATTATCCTAGGTTTTTATTTTTTGAAATTATTTGATATTTTAAAGTATACTTTTCAAATCCTGGGAAATCCATGTGCTTCTCTTCTCCCTTTAGATTTATATTTTTGCTCTTTTACTGCTGACTATTCAAACTATTTATACTCCTTCAGTTTTTATGCTGTCTTCAAGCTGATTATTTAACTTTAGCATACATTTTATTTTGCCATTGAACTTACTTTCAATTATTTTCTCATAACTTTTACAGAGAGCCTTTAGTGATACAGTTACTCTACTACCTCATTTGTGTATTAGTGCTCTCCTGTGATTCTAGATCTAAATGGGTCTGTTGGAATCCTCCACTTTTTGTTTCTTATAAATCGTTTAATACATTTAATATGTGACTCACTGCTCTTTCTACTTGTATCTTTCTTGGTTCTTTTTTGCTTGTTATGGCTGACATATAAAAGAGCTATAAATATTTAATGTATACAAACTGAGTTTGACGATAAGTATACACCCATAAACCATCACCAGAATCTATGCTGTAACATATCCATTACCTCCAAAAGTTTCCACCTGCGCTCTGTACTATTATTATTGTTACTACTCTTGCTTCTCCTGTTCCTCCTCCTTATCATCATCATCATCATCATCTACATCATCATCATCATCTCCATCATCATTATAAGAATGATAAACATAAAATCTAGCCTCTTAACAAGCTTTTAATTCTACAATACAATATTATTAACTATAGGCACTATGCTGTATAGTAGATCTCTAGGACTTACACATCGTGCATAACTGAAGTTTTGACTACTAACTCCCCCTTTTCTCCTTCCCTCAATCCCTGGCAACCACCATTTTACTCTCTGTTTCTATGTGTTTGACTGCTTTAGATTCCTCAGATAAGTGATATTATGTAGTATTTTTCCTTCTTTGTCTGGTTTATTTCACTTAGCATAGTGCCCTCCAGGTTCATCCTTATTGTCACAAATGGCAAGATTTCCTGGTTCTTTATTTGAGGAGTCCTATAGAATTCTTTTACATCATCCTGTTACAAACGGGGCTTAATCTAAATATTGATTTGATCCAACTGTCAGTGTTTCTTTATTGCATAAAATTCACACTAAATCATAAAAAACCAAAGGCAAAAACAAAGGAGGTATCTTTACCAAAACACTAAAAATCAAGCTGATTAATTTTAACATTTCTTAAATTTACTACTAATTATATATGAAATTGCTGAGGGTAAAAAAAAAAAAAAAATCAACTCTGATTTCATTTTCTAACTCCTGTGATAACACTGTGCATAGAGAGATCAGTATACTAAATTTCCAAAGCCTAGCTACTGTGCTCAAAGGATAATCAAGAATTTTAAAGAGTCACATTTTCAAACCTACCATTTAGGTTTTAAATTGTATAATGTTCCAGTACCCAGAATCTATCTGCAAGAGATGTGGGCAATCCTTGACGAAGGTCTCAGTAAAGCCATTCTTTTCTGCAAGAGAGAGGTCTGCAGATCAGTTACTCTCTTTACAAATTAAGCCCTCATTTCATAGACAACAAAATACCCAATTAGTCAAGGATCAAATGCTAATAGGCAGAGTTGAATCACCCAGGAATAAAAGATGCAATTGCATGAAGATGTAAGACCTCCCTTAGAATTCTAAGACATTTAAACTTCCCCTAAATCTCAGTTCTTTCATCACATGAAAATCAAAGTGCTATTTATATGGTCAGTGATAACCTGTGATTGCAGTTATTATAATATAAAATAGAGCAAAGCCACTAATTTCTAGTCTGCTTTTATTACATTTGTTTTCAGCATGGCAGCATGTGTCTTAGCTGTGATTGAATTACGTTAATGAGAAATATACACCTGAAAATGTAAACTGGAGAAATCAGTCACTTCCATTGATGTCAGTCTCTTCCTGGTCATATTGTTCAAAAAATATATATGTTTCTCCCCCTGAAATAAACATGTCCAATAAACACATTCCATGTCCTTTTTGAACAGAGTTAGAAATTATGTGAAGAAAAATGAAAGAAATTATAGAGAAAAATGTTAAGAAAATTATGGAGAAAAGGGGGAAAACTTGTCCCTAGGTAGGATTGCATACAAATGTTACCAACCAATATAAAGTGGAAGAAGGAGTGTGTGTGTGTGTGTGTGTGTGTGTGTGTGTGTGTGTAATCTAGGCCTCCCATAATTAAGCTTTTCTGTGAAAGACATTTAATGTGTGTCAGAGAGCAGAACAGTTAATTAAAAAATTCAAATGCATTTTTAAGTTTTTCTTTTTCTCTTCTTTTGTATATATTGAAAGCCCCCACCTCAATCCATATATCCCTCTCTCCTAACTCAGAAGTTATATACTTTATTTCTATTCTTTTAGCATTTACTCTAGAAATATCAACATAAACGTTTAGCATAAAGATAATCTGTGTTAACTCTACTCCAGAATAATGCAAGGACCTTTAAACAATTTAACTCAAGCCACTTTGTCCTCTCTTAACTAAACTTTTAGAAGATGGTATTTTAATTCTATCTTAATTTTTTAACACTTAATGTTAAAATGGTAATAATGATTTAGTATTTCCAAAATGGTTACTATCCCCTTAGCTCAAGTTTTCTTCCATCTGATACCTTTTTTTTTGTGGTCAGTTTCATTCTGGAAAATGTTATAGATGCTCTGTTCATCCTAAATACTTTGTGTTTTCTCTAATACCCTCATTTTGCCTATAGTCGTGAAAGTCTTGTTAGTATAAATTTGTAGATCAACAGTTGTCTTTCAGCACTTTGAAGATACCCCTCTCCTTTCTGGTTCCACTGCTGTTATGGAGATAGCACTTTCAATCTTATAATTATCCTTTGAAAGGTACCTGTCTTTTTCCTGGTTGCTTTATGATCTCCCTTGTCTTGGGTGCTCTGAAATTTCACTACCATGTGCCTAGTATGAATTTCTTTAAATACCTTATTCTTAGGATTGGTGCTTTTCATCAACTCTGGAAAATTATCATTTTCTTTTGAAATACTTTTATCTCCCCAGCCTCTCTATTATCTCCCACTGGAATTCCAGTGAGAAATATGTTATATTCCTTCTTTGCTCCTTCTCTTATCACCTCTATATCTCCATCTGTTTTTGTCTCTGTGCTGCATTCTGTTTCTTTTGCTCTATCTTCTAGTTTATTCAGGTTCCCTTCAGCTGTGTCTAATCTGCACTTTATCCCATCTATTGAGTTTCTAATTTGAATTATTCAGTTTTTTATTTTTGGAAATTATATTTTGTTCCTTTTCAAATATGCCTAGCCATTTGCACAGTCTTTTATCATATCTTGATGCTGTCTTTTATTTTCTTGAATATATTTAATATGCTTATTTATATTCTGTATTGATAATATCATCTGCAGTCTTTGTAGGTCTGATTTTGCAGTCTGTTATTTCTGCTAATTGTCCCTCCTGTAGCTTATTACTTGATTTATTCTGTGATTTTCTTTATGGTGACTTCTGTCCCATATGAATTCTTTGAGGGTTTGATTTCAGAGATTCTGCTAGGGAGGATCTACTTGTGCTCTGGCAAGTGTCTGGAGATGTTGCTATCCCAGGAAAACTTCAAATAATTGAATTCAGGAGTTTTCAGATCATGTGGTTAGTGTGAATTTGGGGCCCAAACTCTTAGGAGTGTGAGTTTATGATTAGCAATTTTCAGAAGATTTAAATCAAGAAAAATCTTCTCCTCTTTACCCAGAGTCATGGCTGGAACATGCACATATCCTTGATGGATCCTTCTGAAATGCATGTTTTTCTGTAATTAACTCAGTGTTGGTGTTTCCCAGAGCTGCCACGTACAGCCTGAGTGGCCCACATTCACATTGTGGTTCATGGAAAGAGCACTCCCCGGGGTTGTGCAGTGAACAACATTTACAAGTATGCATGATGGTCTTCGTGTCATCATTTGGACATCCTAGTTTTAAATGAATCTCTGACCTGACTGCTCACTTTGCTCACCAAGTTTGCCACATCCCTCCCCCAATGTCACTTAATTCCTTAAAGCTCAAGCTCTACCCAGTACCAGGTCACCAGAAATGAGCAGATAGATCTCTAGGGCAAACTCAAGCTTTAGTGATCTTCTGTCTTTCAGAATTTTTGCATCTTTACTTTTTTTCCTAAACTATAACCCACTCTCCCCTACAAATTAAGGAATGCATTTCAAAATTTTATTTTTTAACTTTGTAGAGCATTGCTATATGTTTTTGTACTGGAAGCGGTTCTCTCGACATTTGGTCTCTCATATCGCCAAAAAAAAAAAAGAACCTATAGGACCTACTCTGAAATCACAGACTTAGCCACTGTTATTCCTGCTGCTCACATCACCTCTGTGAGCAGGGGATCTTTACCAGCTATGGCTCCAGAATTAGGAGCTCTGGTTGTTGCAGTCTTCTGAACTCTGGTGGTTTTATTTCATCATGGAGAGTCTACAGAGACTCCAATGATGATGAGAGTTGGGAAAGATATAACAGGAGGAAGGATGTACTTCTGACTTGTCAGGCTGATCAGTTGACTGTGTTGGGTATTTTCAGTTTCCCCTTGCCATACACACTGTTATTTCAAATTACTACAATGTTTTTTGCCTATTAGTTTTAAATCTATTCTCATATAACAAGGAACCCATTTATATCAATTTGCTGCTTTTTTTCCCCTTGTAAATATATGCCTGATTCTTTTCACAACCTCACAGAGGTGAAGGGGAAATGAAGGATCAATTACTAAAGGCTTACTATAAGCACCTGCTAGGTACTACCTATATGTTATTTTTTTATTCTTGTTTTATAGATAATAACATCAACAACAATAGTGATACAGGCTTACATTTATTGAGAGCTTACTATGTGTTGGGCACTGCTCTAAGTACTGCACATGTATCAAATTTTATATTCCTCACAACAACCCTGTGAGGTGCCACTTCTATCCCCATATTATAGATGAAGAAATTATCTTGAAGTTAATTTTCTGAGTTCGTAGAGCTAGTGAGTGACAGATCAGGGTTTAAATTCAGGACTGCCTGACTCCAGACTTTATGTCCTTTCTTTGTGCAACAAATAGGCTACTGTTCTAAAATCATATTGGGCACTTGGGGAGGCAGTATTTTTGTTTGACAGAACAACAACAAAAAGACATTTCAGTGATGCTAAAGAGTTAATACAACTTTAGAGCACAAGACAATATTTTTAACAACTGAAAAAAATCCAGCTCTTTGGCCTTACAAAGAACATTTAATTCTCATGGCTGTGCCTGTCGCGTATTTCTACATCAATTGTGGATGAACTATTAACTTCCAAATTAGTCGCTCCAGGGTTCTATTTACATTTTTAATAGAGAAGATATCAGAGGATCATAAGGCCTAAGTTAGACTCAAGAAATTTTCAAGAGAAATAAGTGATCAGAGCAACAGAATATATCCCAATGCCATATATATCATTAAAGAGTTAATTAACTATATTAAGGAAAATATAGTGTCAATTTGTTCTAATTTAGAAAAATTGAGAGAAATGATTAAAACCAGAATTAAATGAAGAAGGTTTGATCTGCATAATCTGCAGGAGACTTGTCTGGCCACCAAGGACTCCTTGCTAATGAGCTCTGACTTGGTTAAAGCCCCTCTGAGGGAGAGTGTTGAGTCTACAATTGGCTTGCTAATGAGCACTGTCAAGATGTAGATCGGTCTCAGGTGCTGTGCTCTAAAACAAGCAGGAAGTTTACCTCCTGAGTCAACTTCTTGAGTAGAACTTGGTGTGCAAGTTTACCCTGTCACCTTCCTCCAGCCATAAATCACCACAGTTGTGTCATTTCTTGGGACAGGGCACAAAGAATATTTATCGTGAAATGAGATGATTTGTAATTTTTAGGACATCAGTAGTTTCTCCTTAATGGCTCTCTCAGCCAAATAACTGATGGATTATGAATTGATAAAAAGTCAACATGATATGTTAATAGATTTAAAGTATATTAGAATATTCTTCTGGACAAGAGAAACAAGTATTTTAGACATTCAAGCATGTTTCTTTAACTCTTAAACAGCTACCGACAGAAAAAATCACTAAAAATAAACTCTGTGGTGTTGACATCTCATTTTAACCATAGCAAACAAATTGAAAAGCCTAAGTATTCTATAACTTTCCACCAACTTCATCTTTATAAACAAGTTCTAAGATAGTTTACAACAATTTTAGGAAGCTCTAACGTTTTCACGGAAGCAAGATTCTGTAGCCACCTTATATTCAGCAAAGTTTCTATTGTCATTTATAGGATACTCTGAGGTAGGTGCAGTTCCATCTACGCTAGAAGTCCATCGCTATGGAGTTACATACTTAAAGTAGGCTACTAGGGTCAAAACTTCTCAAACTGAATGAAACCACTTCAGTCTAATACAGTTGTTACAATTTAAAATTGTCTTTTGCATTGTCCCAGTCAGAAGCTGCCAATAATTTGGTATTGATCAGAAAGTTAAAATCCTTCATCTCTAATGTATGCTTTCTTGGTGTTTTTGAAACCTTACTATTTTTCAAGTGGTCAGGACACCACTAATAATATAATTTAGAAATGTAGATATCAAGTGAAGTAGAAGTCTTAGGCTACACACCCACATACTCACATATACATGCACACGCATACACATACACACACTAATTTATGTTTTTGCCTTTGTTACTAAATTTATTATTATGTAGTCACATTGAATGTGAGTTGCTAGTCCTACTGTGAGATCACTTCTTAATCTAATTTTAGTTTTTTGTTTTAAGTAGAGAATGAATTTGAATCCTGACAATCTTTCATTCTTCTCCAGTCTCACAACCTCATGTTATACCCGTGGCTTCCTCTTCACTATGGCTAGTCGATAAAGAATTTACCTAATGAATATATATTGAACTATTGCTTAATGAGATAGCTACAAAAATACATTATATAAGTTCCCCCCAAATTGCAGTGTACCAAACACTGCCTAAGTGCATGGAGGAAACACAAGAAAACTAGACATGTTACCTAATCTTAAGCAGCTTCTAATTTTATTAGGAAGATAAAATACAAGTACATCTGTGATTCAGAGTAGAATGTGATGAGTGTTTTAAAAAATAGAAAATGCCATAACACAGTAGGAACCATTCATGCACACGCACAAAATTGGAGCCATTGAACTCCCCCAATTTTCCTCGTTCCCATCCCTAAATTTAATTACCTTTTATCCTTATTTATGTTCCTCCTGCTTTCCTAAACCACTCATTCCAACAAGACTTTTTTTTTCAGTTGACTTACAATATTGTTTCAGGTATACAGCATAGTGATTCAATATTTTTGCAGATTAGATTCCATTATAGGTTATTACAGATAATGAGTATAATTCCCTGTTCTATACAGTATATCCTTGTTGCTTATCTATTTCATATCTAGTAGTTTGTTAATTTCATGACCCTAATTTGCCCCTCTCCCCTTTGGTAACCATAACTTTGTTTTCTATATCTATGAGCCTGTTTCTGTTTTGCATGTACATTCATTTGTATTATTTTTTAGATTCCACATGTAAGTGATATCATACAACATTAGGCCTTCTCTGTCTGACTTACTTAACTAAGAATATCACACTCTAGGTCCATCCACATTGCTGCAATTGGCAGTATTTCATTCTCTTTTATGACTGAGTAATATTCCATTGCATATATATGCACCATATTTTCTCAATCCAGTTGTCTGTTGATGGGCACTTGGATGGTTTCCATGTCTTGGCTATTGTAAATAGTCTGCTATGAATATTGAGGTGCATGTATCTTTTTAAATTAGTGTCGTTGTTTTTCCTGGATATATCCTGAGGAGTGGAATTGCTGAATCATACGGTAGTTCTATTTTTAGTTTTTTTTTAAAGAAACTCCATACTGATTTCCATAGTGGCTGCACGAATTTATATTCCCACCAACAGTACATGAGAGTTCCCTTTTCTCCACATCCTCTCCAACATTTGTAGATACTTTTTGATGATAGCCATTCTGACAAGTGTAAGGTGATACCTCCTTGTGCTTTTTATTTGCATTTCTCTAACAATTAGTGATGTTGAGCATCTTTTCATGTACTTGTTAGCCATCTATATGTCTTCTTTGGAAAAATGTCTATTCAGGTCTTCTGCCCATTTTTTTGATTGAGTTGTTTGGGTTTTTTTGATATTGAGCTATATGAGATACTTGTATAGTTTGGATATTAACCCCTTGTCAATCACATCATTTGCAAATATTTTCTCCCAGTCCATAAGTTGTCTTTTTGTTTTGTCAGTGATTTGCTTTGATATGCAAAAGCTTTTAAGTTTAATTGGATCCATCTGTTTATTTTTGCTTTTATTTCTTTTGCCTTAGGAGATAAATCATAGCAATATTTTTCTATCTATGTCAATGTTTTTTAATCTGTGTTCTGCCTATGTTCTCTTCTAGGAATCTTATGGTTTCAGGTCTTAAATTTAGGTTTCTAAACCATTTTGAATTTATTTTCGTATATGTTGTGAGAAATGTTCTAGTCTCATTGTTTTGCATATGGTGTGAGAGAATGTTCTAGTCTCATTGTTTTACATGTGACTGTCCAGTCTTCCCAGTACTTATTGAAGAGACTGTCTTTTCTCCATTGTATATTCTTGCCTCCTTTGTTGTATATTAATTAACTATAGGTGTGTGGGTTTATTTCTGGGCTCTCTATTCTGTTCCATTGATGTATGTGTCTGATTTTGTGCCAATACCATGCTGTTTTGATTACTGTAACATTGCAATATAGTTTGAAGTCTGGGGGTCGTAATACCTTCAGCTTTGTTCCTTTTTTCTCAAGATTGCTTTGGCAATTTGGGGTCTTATGTGGTTCCATATAAACTTTAGGATTATTTGTTCTAGTTCTGTGAAAAATGTCTTGGGTATTTTGATAGGGATTATATTAAATCTGTAGCTTACTTTGGGTAGTATGGCCGTTTTAACAATATTCTTCCAATTCAAGAGCATGGGACATCTTTCCATTTCTTTGTATCATTTTAAATTTCCTTCATCAGTGTTTTATAATTTTCAGAGTATAGGTCTTTCACCTCCTTGGTTAAGTTTATTCCTAGGTATATTTTTGATGTGATTTTAAACAGGATTGTTTTTTACTTTCTCTTTCTGATATTTCATTATTAGTGTATAGAAACACAACAGATTTCTGAATATTGATATTGTATCCTGTAACCTTGCTGAATTCATTTATTCTGTAGTTTTGGGTGGAGACTTTACAGTTCTCTATATAGATTATCATATCATCTGCAAATAGTGACATTCTTACTTCTTCCAATTTGGATACCTTTTATTTCTTGTCTGATTGCCATGGCTACTTCCCACATTATGTTAAACAGAAGTGGCAAGAGTGGGCATCTTTGTCTTATTCCTGAGTTTAACAGGAAGTCTTTCAGCTTTTTAATGTTAAGTTTTATGTTGGCCATGGGTTTGTTGTAAATGGCTTTTATTTTGTTGAGATATGTTCCCTCTATATCTACTTTGATGAGAGTTTTTATCGTGAATGGATGTTGAATTTTGTCAAATGTTTTTTCTGTACTTACTGAGATGATCATGTGATTTTTATCCTTTCTTTTGATAATGTGGTGCTTCACATTGATTTTGTGAATGTTGAATCATCCTTGTGACTCTGGAATAAATCCAGCTTGATCACAATGTATGATCCTTTTACTGTATCATTGGATTTGGTTTCCTAATATATCTTGTTGAGGATTTTTGCTTCTATATTCAGCAAAGATATTGACCTGTAATTTTTGTGTGTGTGTTTTTTTTTTTAATTTCTTTGTCTGGTTTTGGTATCAGGGTAATAGTGACCTTGTAGAATGAATTTGGGAGTGTTCCCGTCTCTTCAATTTTTTGGAATAGTTTGAGAAGGATAGGCATTAGTTCTTCTTTATGTGTTTGGTAGAATTCCCCTGTAAAGCCATCCAGTCCTGGACTTTTGTTCAGTGGGAGTTTTTTTTTAATTATAAATTCTATTTCACTTCTGGTAATCTATTCAAATTGTTTGTTTCTTCTTGACTCCATCTTGTCAGGCTGTATGTTTCTAGAAAATTGTCCATTTCTTCTAGGTTAAAAAATTTGTTGGCATGTAACTATTCATAGTATTCTCTTAGGATTTTTTGTATCTCTGTGGTATTCGTTATTTCTCCTCTTTCTTTTCTTTAGTTTATTTGGGTCCTCTCTCTTTTCTTCTTGGGAACCCTGGCTAGAGATTTATCAATTTGGTTTATCTTTTTAAAAAACCAGCTCTTGGTTTCATTGATCTTTTCTATTTCTTTTAATCTCTATTTTATTTCCTCTGATCTTTATTATTTCCTTCCTTCTGCAGACTTTGGGCTTTGTTTATTCTTCTTTTTCTTATTGTTTTTTTTAGGTTGTTTGAGATTTTTCTTATTCCTTGAGGAAGGCCTGTGTTGCTATAAATTTCCCTCTTAGAACTCCTTTTGCTGTATTCCATAGATTTTGGAGTGTTCTGTTTCCATTTTCATTTGTCTTGGGAGTATTTTCTGATTTCCTTTTTTATTTCATTATTGACTCATTGGTGTTTGTTTGTTTTTGTAGCATGTTGTTTAGTCTCCACATGTTTGTTATTTTCCTGTTTTTTTAATCAAGACTCTTAATTCCACTCCCTCTTTCCTCTCCAGAGTCTGCTTTATCATTTCTTCCCTCTCTCCCGTAGCTTTAATCACTTTTCCATTACTGTGTTTTCTTCAATTTACCACTTTACCCAATTTTTTTCTCCATCAAAAATAACATCTTTTCCTGAACATATCTATATTTCACTTTTCTTTTAGTTCTAAAGCTCCTTGAGCTAGAAATAATCTTACTACCTCTACTTCCTCTATTCTTATTCACAGCTCAAACCACTGCAGTCTGCCTCTGCCATCATTCTTTTATGACTGGGTTTTCAAAGACCAAATTAAAAGGGCCTTGTAATGGTTGAATCCAATAATTTACATAACTATTCTTTACTATCTAAGGCTGTTGACCACTTCCTATATCTTTAAGCATTCTTTTCTTAGTCTCTGAGACATTTCCTCTAGTCTCAATGTACATCTTCTCTCTTTAAAATAAAATCCACCCCCATGCCTTCAAATATTATTTAAATGTTGATGAGTCCTATGGACCCACACTTCCATTCACCATGTGAACATCTTACCTGTAATTAAAACTTAACAGTTTGCAAAGTGATCCAAACATACCCCTTCTCTAGTCTTCTCTAGTTCAATTAATGGGCTTATCATCCTTTCCAATCAGGAAATCCAAAAGTTTTCATGGACTTTTCCATCTTCACACCCTCTTACAACTAAATAGTAACTATTATCTTTTCATTCTACTAAAACATACCTTTTAATTCTTTCTGTTCCTCTCCATCCTTCCTTCTATAGTATCTCCAGTAATTATACTGATACATAATTGATGCTGATATACAGTAGGTTCTCAAATACTTGTTGAATAGGTTAACTATTTACTGCATATGAAAAGTACTTTCTTTGTTCTACTTGTGAAAACAGCTCAATTCACACTCACTCTATAAAATATTCCCTAACTCTTTAATAAGGAGATACCCATTCCTCTGTGTTCCCAGAGTACTTTGTTAATACCTCATATTATAGGTAAGAGTTACATACCATTTATGTTATATTGATGTTACTCTTTGTTTTCATATTATTTCCCCATTAGACAATTAACTTCTTGAGGACATGCATCAGTGTTATATATTTTTTGGTATCCTCATCATATTTACAATGCTTAGATAAATCTTCATGGTTGCATGTTTGGATGATTGTGAATTTACTAAAAGCTTCACACAGGAGATAGAATTTGAACAGGGCTTTAGAAATGGATTGTATTCTGGTATGATGAGAATGGCATTCTGTTTACACTGAAACTACAGAGTATTCTTTAAGAATACCTAGAAAATCAACTCAGCTAATATACAGGGACACTTCAGAAGAAGGATTAATGGCAAATAAATTTGGAGGGTAGACCACAGATGATTATGGGGTGACTTGAATGACAGGCAAGTGTGTTTATTATATTATTTTCCTCTAGGCAGAGGTGAGCTTGTATGGTTTGTGAGCACAGAGGAGTTCTTATTCAAATTTATAACTTTAGGAAGATTACTGTGATGTCAGTATGTCTTAAGGAATGAGATATAGGCTGCAAAAGGTATTAGAAAGATATTGCAACAGTCCAGAAAGGAAGAAATGTGTAAATGAGCGATAGAAAAAAAAAAAAAGAAGAATGGTAGGAGACACATTGTAAAGGGACCATCCTAGAGACTGAGGAATATGGCTGCTAGAGGATAGGGGAGAAAGAGGATAACTAAGGTTTCAAGCCTGAGTGACAGAGGGATGCTCCTGCTTTTAACAAGAGATTGGAAATACAAGAGGAAGCCTAAGTTTGTAGGAGAATATTATGAGTTCAATTTTGGACATAGTGAGTTTGAAGAGCAAATATGAATTTGAACTTGAATATCAGCACTTACTTAAACTCTTCACATCAGGATTGCTTTCCTTTTCCTATTAAATGACTTAGGGAACTGTCACTTGGTAAGATATTCAAGACCAAATTCTCCTGCTAACAGCAGCCTTCAATGAATGACTGCCATTTTGACTGATTGGAAGTTGCCATCCAAATGTATCTGACAGCTAAATCATAAGCAGCACTACCAATGAAGTGAATAGCAAAATTAAACAAGACATAAGAAATGTAACCTTAAGAATTTTAAATAGAAGAAAATCCATGCTTCAGGAGTATTCCTTATATAATAGAGAGAGTAGTGTTAAGAGCTGAGTAAATGAAAAGAAAAAAACCATAGTTCCCTGAAATTGATTAAAATTATATTTTTTCACCGTATTTCCACTAAAAATATGAAGGTGACTGATGCCTGTTTCCTATACTTTATATCTTTTGAAATATATTAATTTTCCCTGCTGTGAAAAATGACATTAAAAAACAAGATGGTTGAGTCATGTACCAAAATGTTCATTGCAACTCTATTTACAATAGCCAGGACGTGGAAGCAACCTAAGTGTCCATCATCGGATGAATGGATAAAGAAGATGTGGCACATATATACAATGGAATATTACTCAGCCATAAAGAGAAACAAAATGGAGTTATTTGTAGTGAGGTGGATGGACCTAGAGTCTGTCTGTCATACAGAGTGAAGTAAGTCAGAAAGAGAAAAACAAATACAGTATGCTAACACATATATATGGAATCTAAGGAAAAGAAAAAAAGGTCATGAAGAACCTAGTGGCAAGACGGCAATAAAGACACAGACCTACTAGTGAATGGACTTGAGGATATGGGGAGGGGGAACGGTAAGCTGGGACAAAGTGAGAGAGTGGCCTGGACATATATACACTACCAAATGTAAAACAGATAGCTAGTGGGAAGCAATCGCGTAGCACAGGGAGATCAGCTCGGTGCTTTGTGACCACCTAGAGGGGTGGGATAGGGAGGATGGGAGGGAGGGAGATGCAAGAGGGAAGAGAGATGGGAACATATGTATATGTATAACTGATTCACTTTGTTATAAAGCAGAAACTAACACACCATTGTAAAGCAATTATACTCCAATAAAGATGTTAAAAAAAAAACAAGATGGTAGGGAGAGACGACATCTTTATTATTCTGTCATATAAAACTAGTTCTTCACTCTCTTCAAGGTCTGTTTCTTTCTAAAAGTGACAGTCTGATGCATTCTATTATCAAATTCTAAGTAGCCTTGATAAAGCACCAATAAATTTATCCTTACAACTGAAAATAAAAAAGAATTCTATAAATGCATACCTAGGAAAAATGTAAGAGGCTAGTCATCAGCACAACTATATTTGTCAGATAACTTTTAAAGGCCTTTACTCTGTGTTTCCTGTGCATTACTGAAATTGTGACTGTGGTCAGATAGTAGGTATATAGCTTCTATCAAAAAGCTTTTCCACTACTGAGTGATAGTTTGGGTATGACCTACTTTTTCAAAGTATTACCTAGATCAGAAGTATTTAAACATTTCCTCAGAGGAAAACTACCCAACATAGTATAAAATGAAATGTGTGTGTATGTATATAGATATGTGCTGGAGATTTTATTATATAATAAAATATATATAAAATATTTAATAAAATCTCTAGTGCATGTCTACCTAATGAATATAATATGTATCTCTAGCACACACACACACACACACACACACACATCACATATATATAGATATATGTGATACATAACAAATAGCTATATATAAGGGTGTGTGTGTGTATATTGTGTGTATGTGTGTGTGTATATACGTATATGGCATAGAGAAAACACAGTGAGCAAGTAAGCGCAAAGATCCATAAATGGAAATTCCAATAGCTGACTCAAGGGAATTTGGAATTTAATGAATAGGTGTTAAATTTTGTGCATTGTATCATTTAACGTTGAGTATGTTTGAGTTACCATAAAATCAACCAAAGCTTGGTTTGATTGATGCTTCAGTGAGTTTCCAGTCATTGGAAGGAAATAATTAGAACATTGGGGGAAAAGGTGAATACACAAGAAGATAAGTAATGGCATTAAATGCCAATTGCTCAGCTCTTGCCATCTGCTGTAACTTAGGTTATATAGAGCACCAAAATGGTTCGATGCAGTTCAGAAAAGCACATTTGTTAGTGTGAATGCTCCCCCAAGTAGTCTTTCCTAGCATGTTATATTCCAAAGTCTATTGTAAAGACTCTTCTGAGATTTAAAGCCTTAAATTCTCAAGCCCAACTAAACAGAGGTGGTAAGGAAGGTGAAAGCCTTCTTTTATTGCTTGTAACCATTCTCCAGCTGTTCCTCTTTGGTGTGCCTAGAGAGGAAGGTTTCTGTTGGGGATCAGTGGAGACAGGGTTGGAAAGTTGGCAGAGATAAAATTCTTCTTGCCTTAAAATGTCAGATGTGGAAATTTAACCTATGATATCTTAATACTGTTGTATAGAAAAGATTAAGAATTAGGTAAAAAAAAAAAAAACACTTTTAAAAACAAAATGAATTCAAGAGTAGAAAGTTTGGAACTTTCTTAAACAATTCATGTGGCAGTAAACTTCACGTTGATTATCACAAGGCAAACAACTCAGAGTTAGCTGCGCTTACTGGCTTGTTCTCTGTAAACATGCTTTCATTGTCCTTCATGTGAACTGAAAACCATATACTAGTATGGCCTGAGGGAATAGTTCCATGGAATTAAAGAAATTCTACATCAAACCTAACTGACTGTAATTAGCCTAATAGATTAATGACTTCTTAGAACTTAAAAAGCAGAAAAGGTTTCTATGCTATATGATTACAAGTTTGAACTCAAAGAATCTTCTTCAGGGAATGTGGACTAAACCTTGAGGCATGTAAATAAAATAATGCCTTTACTCCCAACAAACTTTTTTATTATTATTATTGTGTAGACAAAATAGTACTGCTGTCCCATACAAATACACTCCCAAGTCTCTCAAGCCCTTTTTTCCCTGATACTTGTTTCCATGTGATATACTGTTTTCTGACTATAATCTGGCTGTGTCAAGGAGCTTCAATTGTGTTTTCAGAAAATTCTGTTACTGGATACTTATTCTAAATGTTTTAATTCTATCAATTCCATCTCTTCCCATGATAAGTCTCATTCTCACAATATGGGAACCTTTTTCCACATTCTCTGACCTATATCTTGGAGGCTGGAATGATGTAAGCATATGGTGAAAAACTTTGAAAGCTTCTGTGAGGATTTGGTGGAGAGAAAAATGTTCTTTCTAATGACAGGAATCTCAATATCATAGCTTCAAATTTCTATAAAGCATACTAAGTCTTCCCTTCAGTTACATAAGTATCTCATGAAAATGTTCTTTATCAATCCCGTATCATCAACATATTTTTGAAATAACTTTTTCTTGACTTCCCTAAATACATTTTTCTTTCTAAAACTATCACATCTGTTTAAATATGCCTTGTTCTTTTCTACTGACACCTTCAAACCCATTCTGTCCTGCTTCCTAACCCATATTTTCCCTTCTCTTCTTCCTGATCCTATCATACTTTTCTATTATAGTATCTCCTCTGATATTCTAGTCTGTGGTCAAGAAATATCTGAATATTTTCTCCTTCTCTTGAGAGTAGACCATCAATCGCTTTGCTTAATTGAAATTTGGTGTTTTCTCATAATAATGCCCCAATGCTCCACAAGTGGAGGCTATTTCTTTTTTCTCTGCGTGAAGGTAATGAGAAAAAGTTTACAGCATTTTGTTCCATCTTATCTTATCCTAGAACACTTGTCTCATACTACCATAGGGAAGTCCATCCTAATTTAAAGCAAATTTTCTATTCATATCAACTTAATCCTACTTTAATCAACAAACTGTAAGCCATCTTTCCTGATTTTTGGAAGACTGAGTACCTAATTCACAGTTATCCTCTCTCCACTATTACTGTCATCCTGAGAAAATCTCAAGATAGTCCACCTCATTAATTAACTTCAGTTTTGATTCCTTGTATTCCTGTGGCAAAACTCAAAGCCATTTTAGAAATCAGTTCACATGACCACACCATGAACTTTTGTTACTAGCTAAAATCCTTATACTTCTTGGAATGTAAATTGTGAAATTCCCATCTCTGCCTAAAGTATCTTAGCTTTCCAATTCTCCAATACCCCTACTCCATCATAATCTGTTCTGCATCATGAGCAGGTTTGCAAGGCAGAAATAGAGACACAGATGTAGAGAACAAATATATGGACACCAAGGGGGGAAAGCGGGGCAGGGGGGTGGTGGTGGTGGTGGGATGAACTGGGAGATCAGGATTGACATATATACACTAATATGTATAAAATGGATAACTAATAAGAACCTGCTGTATAAAATAAAATTAAATTAAAAAAAAATCTGTTCTGCATCAGGAATCTTCACCAGAAGTCCTTAATACTCATGTAGTTCACCTTCTCCATTTTGGAATTAACTTCTTGTCTTCCAGGATAGAACCCCATGATCAATTATTTCACCTACTACTGTCTGGACCCTGAATCCTGTTGTGTTCCTTTATCTTGTACCACACCTCTTGTCAATCTCCAACCTTATGTCAACCTAAGGACTATCTAAATTTAAAGGTTGTATGAGAAGAAAAAGAACAGGCTTTGAAATCTTAACTTGGACCAGAATCTTGTTCTACCACCCACTAGGTTTGTGATGTTGAGAGCTTCGGTTTCCTCATCTGTAAAATGAAGATAATTCTTTTTACCACATTATATGGTTTTTATGAAAGCTACATGATGCAAACACCCTAGCTCAGAGCAGACAATAAATGATGATTCTGCCTCTCTTTTCACTGTGAGAGAGAGAGAGAGAGACACTATCGCTTCTTAACTTTATCTCAATATTGATCCTTGGTTGACTCTTCTCATTCTCTACAATGATTTATTTCAATTTTGTTTCCAAGACATATGCTCCACTTCTGGCTCCTGATTCTCAACAGATGCAACATGTTTTTCGTGTTTTGTGGTTTTCTTTTTGGTTTTAAATCAGGAGAATATAAATCATGGGGTTGTGAACTCCTTCAATTTTTCTTCCAAACTTACCTAAATAGCCATCTATGTTATCTCAGGGAAGAAGTAACTCCTTTCTAAGGCCAATCCTCCATCTATCATATTGATCTTATCACTTTTTGCCTCCTCTGAGATGATACTACTCTAGCAATTATTTTTTCTCTAGTATCATGAATCTCTCAACTCTGGCTCATTTTCCCACTCTACCAATCAACTTAATCCAATAAAATAATTTTTAAATAAACATATATACACTACCAAATGTAAAACCGATAGATAGTGGGAAGCAGCGGCATAGCACAAGGAGATCAGCTCGGTGCTTTGTGACCACCTAGAGGGGTGGGATAGGGAGGGTGGGAAGGAGAGAGATGTAAGAGGGAAGAGATATGGGGATATATGTATATGTATAGCTGATTCACTTTGTTATAAAGCAGAAACTAACACACCGTTGTAAAGCAATTATACTCCAATAAAGATGTTAAAAAAAAAAAGAAAAGAATATATATCTCCACCCTCACCTCAGTGTTGAAATTCTTTTTTCCAATGTCAAAAATGTCCCCGTGGTTGGCAAACTGTAACACTTGGCTTTTATATCTGCAGCTCTTGACATTATTGCCCAGAACCTATTCCTTGATAATACCTTCCTGTGATGTCTACAGTGCCGCCCTTCTTTGTCTTTTTCTGACTCATCTTGTTTATATATCTTTACTAATTGCTCTTCTTCAATTCTACCATACAAATTCTCCAAATGGACTGACATTATATAAAGAAATGGTAGGCTTCTTCCCATTTCTCATTAAGTAGGGTGGTTTTTTCAAAAAACCATAACAAAATGTTTAAGCTATTTGACCACTCCCCATCCATACCTGAACTGCATCCGGTCTCCAACATGCCTCCACTTACCTTGCTCTTCCACATATTACAAAGCTGCAGTGCTCACCCTAAAATGCATTCATCTCTATTGAAGAATTCAGTTTTCCTGGAAAATCTAACCTGCTGTGCTTCTCAAGAACATGTGTTAGAACACACTATAATAATAGGATTGTGTTGTGAGGATGAACAAGTGAAGTCACGTTTCAATCAAGTTTTCTATATAGTCCCAAACTCCTTGACACTCTCAGGCCTATTTGTAGATGGATGTTTAACTTCCAGGAGGTCAACTGCCATCTAGTATGGTTGTTCTGGGTCTTTTTAGAGCTCTGAAGGGCTGTCACTCTAATGGAGCCATTGTCAAGTTCACAGTCTAAGGTAGACTGTTAGGGTATAGGGTAATTCCCTATATCTGACTAAAGCCTTCAGAATGTAGGATAACTCTAAGGCTGTTCTTCAGTGAAGTCACCCTAATGGAAGTCCTCTATGGGGAAGTCCATTGTTCCTATGTAACAACAGCCAATCAATTACTGAACAAGCACAAGTTGCACATTAGCACTTGCTCTTCTGTGCCAGGCTCTATGCTAGAGGCTGTCTGTAAAGGCAGCTAAACCTGAAAACATTATAATTCATATCGTTGGTTTATGTGAATTTATTTTCTTGCAGAGTAGAAGATTCTGATCTGTGTGTGTGTGCATATATTGTGTATAGTTTTATTACTCGACCTTCCCTTGTCTTCTCTTAACTTTGAGATACATCTCAGTCTCATAGGTTTCTCCTATTAGATATTTCCTATTTTGAATAAAATTGATATACCATATAGAAGATTCATACTGCAATCAGATATTAGTGATTCTTCTTGTACCAGGTTTGAAGATAGAGAATTATATATAAAACTAAATTCCATGCTGTTGCATGCTTTATCTCTATGATAGAGGTAGAATGCACTACAGGCTCTTTATACTATTTCTTTTCCACGGCCAGATGGGACAAATAGTGATCTCAGCTTTCCTTGAAGCACCGTAACAGTGTAAACTAACCAGTCTCTATCATTTAAGCTTCAAAATTTTAAAAAATCAGACTTCCTTCCTTTCCTAAAAACAAACAAAATCAAGTTTCATATGACCAAGGATACCACAAGAGCTTGAAGGAAAAGAGTGAAAAACAAGTAACTTTCCTGTTTAACCTCATTTGAAATATATCCTAGGGAGCTGTTTCAGACAGAAATAAAGAAGCCAATTTTTTTGCTGAGGATGCAAAGGTAGGTGTCAAACCTTGTCCATAAGTCCTTTCTCTGTGTTGTTTATCCACTCATCTAGAGAGAACTACACGGATTCCAAAGACATGGTCCCAAGAAGTTTACGTTTTAGGGCAAAGAGAGTATTTTATAATGACATAATTCCTAGACAGTAGGAGTAAAAGAATTGTAACTTTTTTTGCCAACCTGTAGTAAAAAATCTCAGCCCTTCTTTTGTTATCACTTCCTCCCTGGCCCCAAGAAATGCCATGATATTTTGTTACCCATCTTGCTATTTTTTAAGATTAGAAATAAAACTTTTATTTGGGTTGAAATATTCAAATGTATATATGTAGCAGGAAATGCTGCTACCTACATTTTCTGATGCTCTGCATGACAAAGCAATACTCAAGAAGGAAGGAAACTCATAATGAATATTTTAGGTAACTCCAAGTCTATGAGAAAATCAGAGTATATCAAAGAATGTAATAAAATTATATGTTTTCCTTATTTATGAAATCCTGGTGATGTTAATATGCCTCCAGACTGGTACTTTCTTAATAAAAAGAAATAATTGCTTCAGAAAAAAATGCTTTCAGGATAAACTAATGATACCAAGAATTTGTTTGGACAATTTTATAATACCTTTAATGAAATGGCACTTTCTCACCACCAACAGATATTATGAAGAGGATATGGAGGTGCTATATGCCAAAGTAAAAATATATAGGATTACATTTCCTCTCACGATACTATTGATTATATGAGACATGGCTATAAAGCAACGAAAGTGATTACAAGAGCCACACATTACATGGTTAAACCTTATAATGCAGCTTATACTCTCAGAACAATATCAAACCTAGTATATTTGTATGGGATAAAAGTGAATAAATTTTTTAATTTGCAAAATGGAAATGTCTTAAATTATTATTCAGGCAGTCCATGACTTGCAGTGCTCAACTTATTAATCAATGTGTAGAAGAAAGAATAGAGAAATCTCAGAGTAAAGCCCCCACTTCACTAGAACAATGGCCCTTAGTTTCTAATTCAAAAGTTCTGGTAGGTCATTCAGAGAGAAGGAGACAGAGACAGACAGATGACTTTGCTGATGGGAGTGCAAACTTGAAGGGAGGGGCCTTCTTTTGTGAAGAGGTAGAGGTTGAGAAAGCAATTGATTTTTGCTGTACATCTTTTTTATCTCCTGCCAATGATGAATGGAATAGAAGTTGTTCAGATTTCACTTTCTCATGGCATTAGTTCCATCAATCATAGTTACAGTTGAAATAATGTGAAATTGTTCCTTCACTTAGCAATATTCCTTTGAGCACCCACTACGTGCACAAAACTGACCATGTTCCAGGAATATGAAAGCAAGGAAAACAGACATGGTTTTCATTCTTGAGTTTGTCTGTCATGTTTGTCTGTGAGAGCCAAAAACAGGCAAAATTGGAATGTAGCAGGATAAAGTGCTAAAACAGAAGCATGCAAAGTCCATAAAGAACAATGGCTAGAGATAGATTGAGGCCAGCTTGCAAGAACCTACCTGGAACTGTACACTATAGAATTTGGATTTTACCTCAAGGGCAACTGATAAAGACTGCCTTTATGCTAATTGTTTTAAGTGAACATCCAAAAGTGTCTGCTTGGCAGCAATATGCCAGGGAGGGAATCTGGAATGACTCTAAAAATATCCAGGATGATTTTCTTCAGATCCAATTCCCAAATAAGCAGATTTGTCCAAAATCTATTTGATAGATGTTAAAATCAATCCTTACAATGAAATATATCTGATTATATATTAAACAGGACAGGAAATTCGAGGGGCTACCAGCGTAAGAACACTAACCTCTCTGAATATTCAGCAGAAATAAAAATAAGCCAGCATTTAACTCGCTTACCAGCTTATTCCTCTAGGTCCTGTTGCCTGACAAACTCTCTCTTCTAAAATATTTGGTATCATAACCTCTTTTCTCAAATAGAATGGAGACAAAAAGAACATCCAAAACTCTAAATTTCTCAAAATACAAAACTCTGGAAAGGCAGCCTGCACCTGCAACCCCAAAAGCAAATGTGTTGAATAATCAGGGATCCCAAACACTAGAGTAATTTACTAAGCTAATCATTATGTGAAATAGAACATTTGATTTCTGCACCAAAGTTACCTCGAAGTAGATGCATGCCTCATTCAATTAAATAAAGCACCACAAACAAAATCATTTAGCTCAATGTGTGGTTCTCAGTAAGCATTCAATAAATCTAAGTTCCTTCCTTAGAGAGGGCACTGTGTCTTTTATTTTTGGTGTATGTCCTTCCTGGCACATGGAGATGAGGTCTGCATGATTCAAAATCCTGTTAGGTGACAGTTGCATGTCACCTACATTCTTGGTATATTATGGAAAGACACACTGTACTCTTAAGATTTTTAATATCAAAATGCCCTCAAGATAAGCATGCTGTTACTGTGTTCGTATAAATATGGGTCTTCAGGAACATGTCAAAACAGGGCTTTTCTCCTTTAATCGGTTGTGGAACTAACATCTTCAGCCCCTTGAGTGTTAAAGATTTAGGAGAAGGAGAGCAGCCTCAACTCACTCCCTTTCTCTAGCGCTTGCTAGCTTTTCTAGACCTCAACTAATTTTGAAACGGAACTTTAAATGGTTTTCTAGTATGAATAAGAGTTGGGGTTTCTAAGAAAATATGTGAAATTGTTAGAAAACGTAAGAGTTGAAGTATCTCCATAATGAGCTATTTTGGTTTTCTAGAAACTTGTTAGGGAACAGTGGCCAAAAACCAGCTTACTAAATGTGGCAGTTTTTTCTCTTGTTTATTTTTTCTTTAACTTGGCCTTCATAGTCTCTCTTCATTACCTGAGACTAGAATATAGCTTTTCATTGCCGCCTACACTGAGTAGACTCTCCACCAGCACATGAATGTCATGAATGCGTGCTGACATTTATACACTTCACCCCACCAACACACACACACACACCTCATATAAACAAAAACACATATGGAAACAGTGAAGAAAGGCAATAGTAACCCTGGTATGCTTTGTTGTCTATCAATATATCTATAAGTATTAGGCATATAGATTCTTAACCATGGAATCATACAACATCATGCCCCCTGTGGTTTTTTTCTCATGTGTCTAAAGTTGGTATTGAACTAAGCATAATGGTTACCTCTGAAATGAGAGATAGGGAGAGGGGAGATTTTCCTAATTTCACGAGTTAACATCTCCACAATTGGGAATCGTTTCTCAGTTGACAATGTGTCAGCTTAATTGGAAGTGTTCTTCTCTTTCTTAGTGACACATAAAATAGCAGCACATCTTTCAATCTGTGTGCCTTAGATTCTTTAAGATATGCTATTTTTAAAGCCATTGCATGATAGGTGATTTTTGTTTCCCTGTGTTTTAAAATTTTTAAGTAACAAAGATGAAGGAATAAAAAATAATGAATGGAAAAAATGAGAGGAAATGCTGAAAAACAAAATAGAAATTGATAATGGGGCAATTCATGGCAGAATTAAATATTCTAGGGTGTATTAAATGTATTTTAGTTATTTGTATACCTGACCTATCTCTAACTAGAATACAAGAGACCATGATATCTTATTCAATTTTGAATTACCTCTGGGATACAACATACTCCTTGGTAACTCAGTAACTTAGCAAACATTGTTTCAATAAATAGATTATGAAATGAATTAGCTTTTAAATATATTGTGCAAATTTATCCAGACCACATTTCTTAGACCTCTTAGTCATTTTCTCAAACTATGCCTGCTTGACCTCAGGAAACCAGACCTGCAGAAATCTGGAAAAAAAAATAGTTCAAAATGAAAAAAACCAAATTGGAAACTTATTAGTTTAAAACGATATTTTTCTTTTTTTTTTTTTAATCAGTCATCAATTTTATACACATCAGTGTATACATGTCAATCCCAATTGCCCAATTCAGCACACCACCATCCCCACCCCACCACGGCTTTCCCCCCTTGGTGTCCCTACGTTTGTTCTCTACATCTGTGTCTCAACTTCTGCCCTGCAAACCGGTTCATCTGTACCATTTTTCTAGGTTCCACATACATGTGTTAATATACGATATTTGTTTTTCTCTTTCTGACTTACTTCACTCTGTATGACAGTCTCTAGATCCATCCACGTCTCTACAAATGACCCAATTTTGTTCCTTTTTATGGCTGAGTAATATTCCATTGTATATATGTACCACAACTTCTTTATCCATTCGTCTGTCGATGGGCATTTAGGTTGCTTCCATGACCTGGCTATTGTAAGTAGTGCTGCAGTGAACACTGGGGTGCATTTGTCTTTTTGAATGATGGTTTTCTCTGGGTATATGCCCAGTGGTGGGATTGCTGGGTCATATGGTAATTCTATTTTTAGTTTTTTAAGTAACCTCCATATTGTTCTCCATAGTGGCTGTATCAATTTACATTCCCACCAACAGTGCAAGAGGGTTCCCTTTTCTGCACACCCTCTCCAGCATTTGTTGTTTGTAGATTTTCTGATGATGGCCATTCTAACTGGTGTGAGGTGATACCTCATTGTGGTTTTGATTTGCATTTCTCTAATAATTAGTGATGTTGAGCAGCTTTTCATGTGCTTATTGGCCATCTGTATGTCTTCTTTGGAGAAATGTCTATTTAGGTCTTCTGCCCATTTTTGGATTGGGTTGTTTGTTTCTTTAATATTGAGCTGCATGAGCTGTTTATATATTTTGGAGATTAATCCTTTGTCCGTTGATTCGTTTGCAAATGTTTTCTCCCATTCTGAGGGTTGTCTTTTCGTCTTGTTTATGGTTTCCTTTGCTGTGCAAAAGCTTTGAAGTTTCATTAGGTCCCATTTGTTTATTTTTGTTTTTATTTCCATTACTCTAGGAGGTGGATCAAAAAAGAACTTGCTGTGATTTATGTCAAAGAGTGTTCTTCCTATGTTTTCCTCTAAGAGTTCTATAGTGTCCAGTCTTACATTTAGGTCTCGAATCCATTTTGAGTTTATTTTTGTGTATGATGTTAGGGAGTGTTCTAATTTCATTCTTTTACGTGTAGCTGTCCAGTTTTCCCAGCACCACTTATTGAAGAGACTGTCTTTTCTCCATTGTATATCTTTGCCTCCTTTGTCATAGATTAGTTGACCATGGGTGCGTGGGTTTATCTCTGGGCTTTCTATCTTGTTCCATTGATCTGTGTTTCTGTTTTTGTGCCAGTGGCATATTGTCTTGATTACTGTAGCTTTGTAGTGTAGTCTGAAGTTAGGGAGTCTGATTCCTCCAGTTCCGTTTTTTTCCCTCAAGACTGCTTAGGCTATTTGGGGTCTTTTGTGTCTCCATACAAATTTTAAGATGATTTGTTCCAGTTCCGTAAAAAATGCCATTGGTAATTTGTTAAGGATTGCATTGAATCTGTAGATTGCGTTGGGTAGTATAGTCATTTTCACAATATTGATTCTCCCAATCCAAGAGCATGGTATATCTCTCCATCTGTTGGTATCATCTTTAATTTTTTTCATCAGTGTCTTATAGTTTTCTGAGTACAGGTCTTATGTCTCCCTAGGTAGGTTTATTCCTAGGTATTTTATTCTTTTTGTTGCAATGGTAAATGGGAGTGTTTCCTTAATTTCTCTTTCAGATTTTTCATCATTAGTGTATAGGAATGCAAGAGATTTCTGTGCATTAATTTTGTATCCTGCTACTTTACCAAATTCATTGATTAGCTCTAGTAGTTTCCTGGTGGCATTTTTAGGATTCTCTATGTATAGTATCATGTCATCTGCAAACAGTGACAGTTTTACTTCTTCTTTTCCAATTTGTATTCCTTTTATTTCTTTTTCTTCTCTGATTGCCGTGGCTAGGACTTCCAAAACTATGTTGAATAATAGTGGTGAGAGTGGACATCCTTGTCTCGTTCCTGATCTTAGAGGAAATGCTTTCAGTTTTTCACCATTGAGAATGATGTTTGCTGTGGGTTTGTCATATATGGCCTTCATTATGTTGAGGTAGGTTCCCTCTATGCCCACTTTCTGGAGAGTTTTTATCATAAATGGGTGTTGAATTTTGTCAAAAGCTTTTTCTGCATCTATTGAGATGATCATATGGTTTTTATTCTTCAAATTGTTAATATGGTGTGTCACATTGATTGATTTGCATATATTGAAGAATCCTTGCATTCCTGGGATAACCTCACTTGATCATGGTGTATGATCCTTTTAATGTGTTGTTGGATTCTGTTTGCTAGGATTTTGTTGAGGATTTTTGCATCTATGTTCATCAGTGATATTGGCCTGTAGTTTTCTTTCTTTGTGACATCTTTGTCTGGTTTTGGTATCAGGGTGATAGTGGCCTTGTAGAATGAGTTTGGGAGTGTTCCTTCCTCTGCTTCATTTTGGAAGAGTTTGAGAAGGATAGGTGTTAGCTCTTCTCTAAAAGTCTGATAGAATTCACCTATGAAGCCAACTGGTCCTGGGCTTTTGTTTGTTGGAAGATTTTTTTTTTTTTTTTTTTTTTTTTTTTTAATTTTAACCTGTGAGCCTTTTTTTTTTTTTTTTTTTTAATACTTTATTTATTTATTTATTTATTTATTTATGGCTGTGTTGGGTCTCTTAGTTTTCGTGTGAGGGCTTTCTCTAGTTGCGGCAAGTGGGGGCCACTCTTCATCGCGGTGCGGAGGCCGCTCTTCATCGCGGTGCGCGGGCCTTTCACTATCGCGGCCCCTCCCGTTGCGGGGCACAGGCTCCAGACGCGCAGGCTCAGCAGTTGTGGCTCACGGGCCCAGTTGCTCCGTGGCATGTGGGATCTTCCCAGACCAGGGCTCGAACCCGTGTCCCCTGCATTAGCAGGCAGACTCTCAACCACTGCGCCACCAGGGAAGCCCTGTTGGAAGATTTTTAATCACAGTTTCAATTTCAGTGCTTGTGATTGGTCTGTTCATATTTTCTATTTCTTCCTGGTTCAGTCTTGGAAGGTTGTGCATTTCTAAGAATTTGTCCATTTCTTCCAGGTTGTCCATTTTATTGGCATAGAGTTGCTTGTAGTAGTCTCTTAGGATGCTTTGTATTTCTGCGGTGTCTGTAGTAACTTCTCCTTTTTCATTTCTAATTTTATTGATTTGAGTCCTCTCCCTCTTTTTCTTGATGAGTCTGGCTAATGGCTTATCAATTTTGTTTATCTTCTCAAAGAACCAGCGTTTAGTTTTATTGATCTTTGCTATTGTTTTCTTTGTTTCTATTTCATTTATTTCCACTCTGATCTTTATGATTTCTTTCCTTCTGCTAACTTTGGGTTTTGTTTGTTCTCTCTCTAGTTCCTTTAGGTGTAAGGTTAGATTGTTTACTTGAGATTTTTCTTGTTTCTTTAGGTAGGCTTGTATAGCTATAAACTTCCCTCTTAGAACTGCCTTTGCTGCATCCCATAGGTGTTGGATCGTCGTGTTTTCATTGTCATTTGTCTCTAGGTATTTTTTGATTTCCCTTTGATTTCTTCAGTGATCTCTTGGTTATTTAGTAACGTATTGTTTAGACTCCATGTGTTTGTGTTTTTTACGTTTTTTCCCTGTAATTCATTTCTAATCTCATAGCATTGTGATCAGAAAAGATGCTTGGTATGACTTCAATTTTCTTAAATTTACTGAGGCTTGATTTGTGACCCAAGATGTAATCTATCCTGGAGAATGTTCCGTGTGCACTTGAGAAGAAAGTGTAATCTGCTGTTTTTGGATGGAATGCCCTATAAATATCAATTAAATCTATCAGGTCTATTATGTCATTTAAAGCTTCTGTTTCCTTATTTATTTTCATTTTGGATGATCTGTCCATTGGTGTAAGTGAGGTGTTAAAGTCCCCCACTATTATTGTGTTACTGTCGATTTCCTGTTTTATAGCTCTTAGCAGTTGCCTTATGTATTGAGGTGCTCCTATGTTGGGTGCATATATATTTATAATTGTTATATCTTCTTCTTGGATTGATCCCTTGATCATTATGTAGTGTCCTTCCTTGTCTCTTGTAACATTCTTTATTTTAAAGTCTATTTTATCTGATATGAGTATAGCTACTACAGCTGTCTTTTGATTTCCATTTGCATGGAATATCTTTTTCCATCCCCTCATTTTCAGTCTGTATGTGTCCCTAGGTCTGAAGTGGGTAGACAGCATATATATGGGTCTTGTTTTTGTATCCATTCAGCAAGCCTGTGCCTTTTGGTTGGAGCATTTAATCCATTCACGTTTAAGGTAATTATCGATATGTATGTTCCTATGACCATTTTCTTAATTGTTTTGGGTTTGCTTTTGTAGGTCCTTTTCTTCTCTTGTGTTTCCCACTTAGAGAAGTTCCTTTAGCATTTGTTGTAGAGCTGGTTTGGTGTAAAGCTTTTGATTTCTCCATCAAATCTAAATGAGATCCTTGCTGGGTAGAGTAATCTTGGTTGTAGGTTCTTCCTTTTCATCACTTTAAGTATATCATGCCACTCCCTTCTGGCTTGTAGAGTTTCTGCTGAGAAGTCAGCTGTTAACCTTATGGGAGTTCCCTTGTATGTTATTTGTTGTTTTTCCCTTACTGCTTTCAATATTTTTTCTTTGTGTTTAATTTTTGCCAATTTGATTACTATGTGTCTCGGCATGTTTCTCCTTGGGTTTATCCTGTATGGGACTCTCTGTGCTTCCTGGACTTGGGTGGCTATTTCCTTTCCCACGTTAGGGAAGTTTTTGACTATAATCCCTTCAAATATTTTCGCGGGTCCTTTCTCTCTCTCTTCTCCTTCTGGGACCCCTATAATGCGAATGTTGTTGCGTTTAATGTTGTCCCAGAGGTCTCTTAAGCTGTCTTCATTTCTTTTCATTCTTTTTTCTTTAGTCTGTTCCGCAGCAGTGAATTCCACCATTCTGTCTTCCAGGTCACTTATCCGTTCTTCTGCCTCAGTTATTCTGCTATTGATTCCTTCTAGTGTAGTTTTCATTTCAGTTATTGTATTGTTCATCTCTGTTTGTTTGTTCTTTAATTCTTCTAGGTCTTTGTTAAACATTTTTTGCATCTTCTCGATCTTTGCCTCCATTCTTATTCTGAGGTCCTGGATCATCTTCACTATCATTATTCTGAATTCTTTTTCTGGAAGGTTGCCTATCTCCACTTCATTTAGTTGTTTTTCTGGGGTTTTATCTTGTTCCTTCATCTGGTATATAGCCCTCTGCCTTTTCATCTTGTCTGTCTTTCTGTGAATGTGGTTTTTGTTCCACAGGCTGCAGGATTATAGTTTTTCTTGCTTCTGCTGTCTGCCCTCTGGTGGTTGAGGCTATCTAAGAGGCTTGATGAGAGGCTCTGGTCAATATTTTTCTTGATGATAATCTTGTGTTGTAGTGAATCTTCTATATCTTCAACTAAAAAGACTTTATTATAACGAAACCAAGCCTAACTCAGCAGTTAGACTGGGTGTCCTTCTCTGTTTACACAGCTTTTCCTACAGCACTGAACATTCTCTAAAAAGATCTCCTGACTCCTTGTCTGTCTTCCTGTTTTGAAGAGGAGCAGACATTCATCTTTGTAAGAGAGATGCTTAGCATGATGGCTAGCATGCGGGGTAGGATTCCATACATGCTGATTAAATGACATGAATGAATGACAGATTTTTAAAAAATAAAATGTGATATTAGTAGTGCTTAGGAATGGGGCCATGTGGCTATGTTAAGGACATGTGACAAGCAAAATAATGGCCCCCCAAAGATAGTGTGTTCTAATCCCTGGAATCTGAGGCTATGTTACCTTATAGGGTAAAAGGGACTTTGCAGATGTGATTAAACTAGAACTGTTGAGATGGGGGGTTATCATGGATTTATCCAGGGGACCCAATATAATCACAAAGGTCCTAGTAAGAGGGGGCAGGAGAATCAGAGACAGAAAAGCAGATGCGATGACAAAAGTAGAGGTGGAGCCATAGCCAAGCCAAGGAATGCAGTCAGCCTCTAGGAGCCCAGAAAGGCAAGAAAGTGGATTCTTCCCTAGAGCCTCTGGAAAGAATGCAGCTCTGCTGCCCCATTTCAGACTTCTGGTCTCTAAAACTGTAAAATAATGAATTTGTGTGTTTTAAGCCATTAAGTTGTGGTAATGGTGACAGCGGCAATAAGAAACTAGTATAAAAGGGAAATCAGTTAGGGATAATTTGGCTTCGAATAGCAAGAACTTCAAACCAAACTGGTTTAAATAGTAAGAAAGTACACTGGTTTGCAAATTAGGAAGTCTGATAAGAGGCAGAGTTCATTGTCTCAGTAATATCATCAGTGATTCCACTTAATTCTTTCCTGTATCTCTGCTCTGTAGGTATTTCTGTTCTATTGACTTCTCCCTTATAAATTTGAGAAGACTGCCAGTAGCAATTGGAGTTAAATGCTTCCTTGTTGATTTTTAGCAGTAAAAAGCCAGGCTTCTCCTAATTATCTACCTTGATAGATTTGGACAAATCAGGGCCCATCCCTGGAGCTTCCCTTAAGGGCTACCTGTGATAGGGCAGATGCCTGAACGAAATCAGAATTCTATTAGAAAAGGGCAAGAGGAAAACATAGGCAGATTGAATATTTGCAATGCCCCACAAAGTATATCACAAAATCCCGTCATTAGGAAAGTGTAGGGTTGAGAATGCTTAAACAAGTTCCAGGGATACCGTGCCCTCAGTCCCAGGACTAGGAAACAAGCTCCAACTTTTACTTGGCCGTGTTTTCCCTTGCCCTGTAAGGACAGTTGTGTAATAGAAGGAGCAGTGGCCGTTAGTAAAACTCACAACTCATTCTGCCAGGCTCAGACTGGCAGTGACTCTGGACTTTTTTCCACCTGGGGAATGGCAACATGCCCAGCACCTTGGCTCGTCACACCACCGTCTGGCATACCTGCTGCAGCTTGCTGAACTCTGGATTAGATTGACACCAGATAGCCTCTTGTGAGTCATCCCTAAAAATGGTACATTCCCTTTGAAAATGGATACATTCCTTTGTATACATTACTGCATTGAAATCTGTGTCTTCATATGTGTTGTACAAGTATCTGATATGATAGTTCTGAGCAACTTCCTACCCAACCAGCTCTGTAGCCAGGCAAAGTAATACAGGGAGAAAAAAAGGATACAGAAAGGATATCAGTTGGGTAGTGATAAGGTATGTACTGAGCTATATACACTTATTTGTAAGATATTTCATTTAATCTCCAACCTTCAGTGCATTACTTTCTGCAATTTTAGAGAAGGGGAAATTTGAGAACTGACTTGCAAAGCTTGTAAATGTCAGAGCTGTTATTAACCTTAAGGCAGTATGATTCCTAAGCCCATGTTCTTCCTTCTGTACTCTGAGGGGCCACTCCCAGAGTTGAATATCTGAATAGAGTTGCCCCATCCTAACACTATCCTTATGACTTAAGATTTATCCCCAAACTGGTCCTGATGTCCTATAGAGAGGCTGAGAAATCTGAGGAGCATCAAACTTTCCCCAAGTTTGTTCGAACTAAAAATAGAGATGAAGGAAGGTCCCTCTAGATTAGTTCCAGAAGAAAGCTAGAATAGATATAGTGGCTTCGTGGCCCCTTTGTCTGCTCTACCCCAATTAAAAATAGGGGAAACCTAAGTGCAATAACATTGCTCATCAGGATTGATTATGGTAATTTGGCTTGCTGGGTGGGCATATCCTTCCTCTATCATGGTCTAAGCATTTACAGAGGATTCACACCAAAAATAGAAAAGAATTACCCTTCAATACCCTTCTGTTTCTGGAGACCTTTCAGAAAGAACACTCAAACTGCCCCAGCCATATATACAGCTCAGGAGAGCCCAGGCATCCAGGAAACAGGGTATGAATGGTCCAGATCCTGAATTTCACAAGGGCAGAGACTGCATCTTAGAAACACTGCATCTCCAGTTCCAAGTACAGTGCCTGACCCACAACAAATCATTATTGTTAAGTGAAGGACTAAATAAATGAAAGGAATGGTCAACTTAGCAAACATCTTGTCAGCAGAGAGGAAGGCAAGGATAGAGCAAGATGGTAAAACAGTGTGTTTACAGTGGATGTGTGTCATTATCCAACAAAATTTATGGAACAGTTTGCCTTAAACAAGGCAGATCCTTAAGTCCCAGACCTATAATGACGACCTTTAAAATAGCACAGATTCCACTATTGGCATTCATGGGGTAGAAACGAAAGATCTTTTTACCCAATAAACATCGCGTGAATTTTCAGGCATTGCAAAATGTTAGTGTTTGAAAAGCATTTCTAGTCCCTGGCAGTCTTGAAGAAAATGCCTAAAACAGTTTTCAGAAATGCTTCTATTGAACCCTACTGAAATTGCATTTTATGTAGTCCTGTGTGATTGCTTCTGCTTTATTGTTCAAGAACTGTTAATAATGAGTGAGAGTTTTAATATGCAGAAAACAAGCAACAGAATGGGACCCAAGTTTCTTTTATTTTATTTTTTAATGAAAAAAAAGTAAAGACCCTGTTAGAGTCAGTTTCCAGAGATAATTTATTGGCATATACATTGTTTAATTTACTTCTAATTTAGAGATAGATCAGTGTATAACAAAGTTTAAACAGAGCATACTTCCAACATGAGATGGCTCAGAGGCTCTCGGGATCCACAAAACATTTTTTCATGGTAGCTGTGACTTGAAATCACAGAGTGGAAATGATAAACGCCACAGCACATATCAGGCAACAGCAGTGAGTTTAACGTGGCCACCACTGTTTGCATCACCATTTTCAGTGGATGTTTTCCATGATGTGAAGTCAATTATTGGTTCCACATCTACATTAGTGTAATTGGTTCTTACTCTCCAGAGGAGAATTTATTAAGGCAATTTCAGTAAATAAGCGGAAAAGGGTCCCTATTTGCTACTGAATCCACTGGGATAGATAATCACTCCTAGTTTCCTCCAGATCATAAGGGAATTCTTGGTACTGCTGTGTCTGTAAATACCCTTTTTCCCTTTGCAAGGGAAAGTAGAATGGCACTTTTTTTTTTTTTTCAAGAAAATTGGTATGCTTAGTGACAACAATTCTAAGAAGCAGTACCTTTCAAAGTATTGATTATCACATGTTTTAAAGAATACTCAGTGTGTTCAGGGGATAGTTCAAAGGAAGGCGCAAAGCAGGGGCCGTTTCTAAATAGTTTAAAATTCCCAGTTACTATTAAGAAAATGCATGCCAAAGCTAAATTTCTAACAGTTCCTGCATCAAACCAGATCTTTGGTAACTTAGCAAAATCAAGAGGTGCTTTTCTTTTGGAAAAGTTATTCCAAGTATGAAAGAGCAATGATGCCCTCTCACGTAGGCAAGTTCTTCGTGCATTGAGTGTGAGCTACGGGAAGGCATAATTCCCAAAGAAGGTTGCCTCTTTTCTGCCAACATTTTTCATTTTGAGTAAAATATTTTCGGAACACCCAAGAGATTTTATTATTTGAATAGGATCCTAGAACCTCACATTTACAGCATATTTGGCAAGCTTTGGAATGTAATGTAGAAATCAGAACCATCTACAAAATTTTTGATGCATTCTCCACGCCTTCTGATGTTGAGTACAGGCAGATTTTATGGGTGAAGCCAGATCAGGGGTCTTCAGGTGAGGAAGGAATATCAGCATCTGTGCCGTCTCCAATGGGACATAGGTGACTGTCATTTTTCTGGCCTTGGAGAACTCCGATTTAAAGTAGTAGGCAGTTTGTTACTTCATACAAGCTGAACAAAGCAAAGCACAACAAACAAACAAAAAGCATTCTATTAGATGTTTGTGCAAATATACTTAGGGCTGGAGCAATCATTTAAATCAGGTGAGGACAAGCAGTTCTACCTCTTACCTGGATTGTTGCCTTAACCCTCAGCTTTGCTTTGAAAACCAGACCTCGCTTTGCATCCTCAGAGCAATATTAATTCAGAACTGACTTGGATTTGTTCCTTGGGCAAAAGGTTAAGTGATCCATAAATTTATTTCCCTGCAGATTTGGAAAAAGAAAAATAAATATCACAGTCGTTTGTTAACCAGGTTTTGCAGCAACAGAGTCATTGACTATCCCTCCTATTGCCAGGGTCAATGCCATGTGGTGAATAGAAAATATTTGTGGCTTACCCATGTGAATGATGCCAATGACCAGAAAGATCATATACGCAAAAAAAATCTGATTAATACGGAATGGCTCTAACCTGATTCATGTTTGACTAAGAACTAAATTCTATTACAAATGTGCAAAGAAGCATAATTCATCCTTGCAAAATGGCTTTTTGTTAACATAACTCCACTGAGAAGAAATGCTCAGTATCCCTAAACCAAAACTTACTTGTTGCAAGATAGATTCTCCATTTTTCGTACCTAACCTTAGATTTTGTGGTTCCCTATCCAGTGACTCAACATTAGTGTAATAAGTACCGTTATAACTCATGGCAGGTGCTGCTCTGTGCAGCAGATTTTGCAATTGCTGGTAATAGCCTTCAGGCTTAATCGCTCTCGTGGAGGAGGGTGTGTTTGAAAAGATAATAGTGGCGGAGAGATTCTTACAGGGGGCATCACCCTCTCTCAGCAACAATAGCTCAGTTATTGAGTATCCATCAAGCGTATGACATTGGTCTGTGCTTACTGAAAGTTTTCATATTGAATAAGAGCATCTTTTTCTAAATGAAGAACGTTGCCTTCATGTCCCTTTTTTGTGTCCAAACAGTTATTCAATATGCAACCAGAGACTGGGCTTTTTCCTCTGAGAGTTGTAAAAAGATGTGCCAGATACAGAAAATCATAGAGTAGGAAGGGTCCCATCAGATCAGCCTGTTTGTCCTTCTGCCTCTCTCAGCACAGCTATTGCTAAGGCCTTTCGTAAAGGATTACTCAGTGCCACCAACCCAAAGGCTTGCCGTGCGCTCCCCATCTCTGTGCCTCTGCTCATGCTGAAGCCGCCACCCTACCTTAGCACCCTTCCTTCTCTCTCCTATCCCTTAAGCAACAAACTCCATTCAGTCAGTAAACTTTTTATTGAGCACAGTTTACAGTGTTTGTCCTTGGCAATATATAGTCTAGAGGGGAAGACAGGCATTATTATCACAAATAATTGAAGTAGTTACATGTTGCATGGTGCAGGAAAGAGGAATAGGTACTGTGGAGGCATATAACAAGAGGTCCTAGACATAGTCGAGAGATCCAAGGAGGCTCCCCAAAGGAGGAACCTTTGGACTAGAACTAGAAGGGAACTCCTTTAATAAGGAAAAGGGGGTGCTTGGAGGGAAGAACATTCCACCAGAGAGAATCTGAGGCTGGGAGGTGGGAGACAGGTGGGGGCAGGTGATATAAAAATTGAACAGAAGGGAGATTATGTAAACCATAGGGCAAATGGGAATCCATCAAAGGACCGGCAGTGAGTGACATGATCAGATTTATATTTCTTAAAACTCACTGTTGTGTGGAGATTTGTTTAGAGAGAGAGAAGAGAAGATGCTGGAAGACCAGAGTGGAGAATGTTGTAAAAATTCACGCACATGACAAACCCTCTATCAATCTCTGTTGATAAAACAACTTTGCCCATTAGGCTGTTATCACTGGCATATTTCTTCTATCCTACAGGTGATTGATATACATTTAAGATACTAGGTCCAGGACTTCTAAAATAGCATCATTACTTTGAATATGAGCTACTAACCTGTCCAAGACCATGCCAGATCATTTCAATTTAAAACCAAGTCTCTGCTTTTGATCTTGGACACAAAGATATTTGAGTTGTCTGAAAGGACTTGTTCTTTACCAAGGCATGACAGTTACCACCTGAAATTTATTTGTTATAATATTTTCAATTTTTAAAATTGTCCAATAATTTTTACTTTATATGTGGGATTCTCCTTTTCTATTTAAATAATACCAGCACTTATTAGCACTCATTTGTTCTCTAGAAGTAATCTCGTGACACACCAGGTTATGGAATTTAAATGGGACAATTAACATGAATGTACTTCTTATTCTGCCTCTGTTTCTTGCTGTGATCGTCACTCAGGAAACCATGCTGGGTTTCAGGGTGGTGCCATGTTTGACAGAAAGGAAGATTTAACTAATTTTCCTCCTCACAACCACTATCTTTACTTTTCCACTCACTATTTCACTTATATAAAAATGTCTTAAGTATCTTGGATGCCCTCCTGGTAAACACCCTGCATCCCACTCTAGACAGAAGGTCGGTCCTTGCATGCCAGTGACAGAACATGTTTTCTAGGAAGGAAACCTCTTTCATTTCTTCAATTTATGCAATAGGTCGCCAAACAAGCCATCTGCTGATCTGGTTTCCAAAGCATATGTTTGCTTCCTCAATCTGTAATGTGGGAGACGAACTAAAAGAAGTCATCTTTAGGTGACTATGTTTGCTTTCAGATAGGGATTGAAAATGTTCTGTCCTCTATCATAGCACTAAGAGCCATTAGATAGATATTAAGCACTCACGACGTGCCAGGCACTGTCTGGTGGCTTTCATTGTTTCAGATGGGTAGCATGGCCTGTAGTTCAGAGCCTGGCTTCAGAACAGGGCCAACTGGGGTTCAAATTCTGGCTCTATCACTCACTGTTATATGTTCTTTAGAGACTTACTTAACTTCTCAGTGCGTCATTTGTAAAATGGGGCAGAAGATAACAGTCCCCAGCTTTGGAGTTACTGTGAGGTTTATGACCTAATATATGTAAAGTACTTAGATCAGTTCCTAACACATACTAAACGTCTTACCTATTAGTATCTCATTTAAACCACATAAAATCTCCATTTGCTGTAACAGCTTAAGTAACTACCACCAAGGCATTCTGACTCCAAGAATTATTCTTTATAAAGAGACACAAAGAATATTACTTTCAGAGTTATATCTTTTTTTATTAAAACTGTGAACTTATTTTTTGACTCAGTTACCAGCAAGCACAGATTCAAATCTGAAGTTCAATAATGAAGACACTGTGTTGAATTTTCTGGTTGCCATTTGTGTGTTATCTTTTTTCATGACCCTGATTTTCTATTAATATTTCAACTTGGCTCTTACCTTGTATATACCTTTGATAATAACCACCTCATAGCATGCTCCAGAGAGGGAAAAACTGTGAATATTTTTTTAAAGAACATTAGAGGGAAATGTCAGCTAAGTATGGTAAACAAAGTTCGTCCAATAGAGAAATTTTGTTCTAACAAAGACCACTGAGGAATGAAAATAAGGAATCAGTATAAGAATATGAAATGAGGAGAACTACTTGCCTTTGGGCAGCTACCTAACTTTTTCAATCCCAGCTTCTATTAATCATATACAGACCCTGTACTCCAAGCCCGATTAATACAAGTCAAATTTTACACATCTATGCCTTTTTATATACTACTTCCTTTTAACCGAAATGTTTTCTGTTCACTCTTTTTTTCCCTTCAGTTTCTTTTTATCTTTAAAGATTAAGCTCAAACATCATATCCTCTGTGAAGCAAGCATTGTCTGACACCCTTAAGTAATTAACATCTCTCCTTCTTTTGTGTTCTTATAATGCCATATACATAATACCATTATAGCATCTTATTGATTCACTTGCTTATCCTTTTTCTTCCAATTTTGTTGAGATATAATTGGCCTACAGCACTGTATAAGTTTAAGGTATACACCATAATGACTTGACTTACAGTATATGAAAGGATTACATAATAAATTTAGTTGACATCCATCATCTCATATAGATTAAGAAAGGAAAAGTTTCTCTCCTTGTGATAAGAATTCTTAGGATGTACTTTCTAAACAAGTTCCAAATATGCCACAAAACAATCATAACTATAGTTATCATGTGTACGTTATATCCCTAGTACTTACAATCTTATATCTGGAAGTTGGTACCTTTTGACGACCTTCATTTATTTCCCCTCACCACAACACCCCTCTTTTCTGTAACCACAAATCTTATCTCTTACTTGCTTATTCTTTTAACAAAGACTCATTGAGTGCCTGCTATCTGACACTCTGCATTAAACAGGGATTATCATGCAAATGTTTCCACTTTTAAAAATGGGGCCCTGTTTTAACCACCAGAATACCTGAAACAAAGCAGGTTCTCAATGCACTGCTGTTGAAGGGAGGATTTGGCCAAATAAATAATCCCATGACTTTGCAGTCACGTTCTAATTTGGTTTAACCAAAGGTAATACTATTCCAGTGTCTCTTCTTCTTTCACAAGACTCTGAATACCTTTTGATTGCTTCCAAATGTCAAATCTATCCTTAGAAACCAACAATTTGCCATCACTTTAGAAAATGCAAAACCACACATATTCAAAGTATGGTTGTACCATAATTTTTTAACTTCTCCCCAAGTGATGAGAAGATCCAGATTGTCCTATTTTTAATATCTTAAAAATGTTACAGTAATCCTTGTATGTATTTGTTTGTATATTTGACAATTCTCTTCTGTTGGAAAGATTCACATTCATGAGAATACTAGAACAAAAAGGATATACATAGACCAGATCTACTGGCCTAGAAAGATGTCCAAGCTCAGAAATAGATCCAGATTTTGTAGAGCCTGGTACATTAAAAGGTCAAGGGCCTCCTTCAGAAATAAAAAATATAATAAAAAAAAAAATTGTTAGGATCTCCCCCTTTCAGGGCCTTGGAAAGGGCCCATGAAAGTAAGGGACCCTAAAGTTCATAGTTCATTTATTTCATGGTAAACCTGCCCATACCCACAATATACTGTTAAAGGGAAAAGAACGAGTTAAAGAATATATATAATCTATATATTCTCCTTAAAAATTAAATCCATATATATAGTGTATATGTTTTATGAGCAGATGAAAACTGTGGAATGATTATAAACCAAGATACTAAAATTAGCTTCATCAAGGGGGGGTTAAGCCAGGGGTTAAAGTAAGTTGTTGGGGTAAGTGTGTGGTCATCATTTTTATTTTGGATACTTTTGTTCATTATTATGGTGATAATGTATGACTTTTTAATTTCAAATACTAAAATAAACTTTACTGAGTAGGGATAAAAGCATGTGCTGCCGTACACTCTGAAGGCATTCCAAAAAAGGTCTTTGGGATAAGTCCACATCCTCCCAAGGTGACTATGTGAATATACCATGTGTACTGATTTCAGACATTCTGTTGTATTTGTTATAAAATTAGCTACATTCTTTTATGAGAACATCCCTTATATTAATAGACTGCCCCCAGGCCTCCCATAAACACATACCACAAGAGAACCAGATAAAAAGAGAGAACATAAAAGCTCAATGACCTCCCCACGGGGTGCCAAGAAAACCATCTTTTGTAAATGAAAGACTGTCCAGTATGTCACCCTGAAATTACCTAATCACATTTTTGAAACCAAAAGGAACATTCCTCCCAAGATAAGACAAACTTAAGATGAATGCAAGGGTGTATATATCCCACAAGAATAGAATATAATCAAGACAAGTCAAGCCAAAAATATTTTTCTTGACTTCTATGCAGGAATCACTTGATTGTGGCTGAGGAAAATCCAATATACATTTGAAAACAACTTATCATTAAAGAAATTAAAGCAGATTCACACCAGGAAAAAAAATGTTTTTTTGAAATAGTTCCACCGAGATGTATGCAATCTAATTTGCATGATAGATTTATGCCAATAGCATTTTCCAGCAACAGGTTCTATGGTTCCAAAAGGCAGAATTTTATAGCAGGGAAAGGCTAACGATTACAGTGTGTGTGATGGTAGTCCTAGCCTCAGCTCCAAGCATGTAAGCTGATGCCTTTCTCTTAGGTGTTCTGACAGGCTGATGTTAAAGAGCAGCATGTGTCGGAAGATGTAGGAAATCAACTGGCCTCTTTGACAGATTTTACAGTGGAATGTTTGTACTGTCAGGGCAGTGGGTATGACAAACCTGAGAGATGACAGTAATAGGAGTGTTTAAGTAAGGGAACAAGCTTAATAGAGATGCCACTGTTGACAATAACATGCTTATGTTAAGAGTCGTTGCTTTCATTTTCTACTGGAAATTCCAAAGCCCATTTTTGAAACTGTTTTCTTCTAAATCTTACAAAAACACCTTTTAGTTCTAGAATTGCAGGGCTAGAAGACTAAACTGCCAGTCATATTTTCTCATCTGTTTTTCAAGATACCTCAGATCATCATATTACTGACATTCTTCAATCAGGGCATTAGTCTGGAGTGAAACAGAACTTACGTAGCATTTTAAAGCAACTGTGAAATAAGTGCCTATTTTTCTGGAGTGCACTTCAAATTAACCTTGGAGCCCAAGCTCAGGAGTGGTTATTACCTAACATCTGTACTGATGCCCAGCACCATGTGCAGGGTGTACCCTACAATCATTCTAAACCAACTATCCCATTATTGTGCCTCACAAATAAAATACGTGAAACAATATAATCTTCTTCTCTACAAATACGTACACATTTTATACATTTCTATACATATTCCAGTTAAATATAGTGTCTATATCACATCCCCAGCAATGACCTACTTCCAAGTTACTTGAACTCCTCCAGATAACTCTGTATGCATGCTCAGTGATAAAGCATTTGGGAGAATGAACTGCCAGTTGTGAATTGATGCTAAATGAATGGGTGTGCTTTAAAAAAAAGAGTCCTTTTCACTTGTGGGCTTTAATACTCATCTAATTATAATGATTTCAAATTCTCTCAAGGCTAAAATTAAACTTGGCTTCCTGGATAGCCAAACAAGTGACTATTCTTCTACACCGCGCAGCTCCCGTTTTATCTCAGGCTCACTTTGAGTATAAATTGGTTAAAAACGGTCATATTCTGAATGCTGAATTAAATATCACTAAAAATATAATTTGAAGGGGCAGTTAAAATCTAGTACCATCCAATTAGAAAGACAGTAGAACACTGTCATTCCTCCCCCCAATGAGATGAGAGAGGCAGGTGGTAGTCAGGGAATACAACATTGATTCCAGAGGGGAGTGTTGGTCATGTGGCTCATATTCAACTAGATGGAATATGTGGAGCCCAGGGAAAAGTTACCAGAAGCACAGTTCCAATGGAGAGCCAGATCAGACTCAAAATCATGGTCCAAAATTGAGCTGCCAATGAATAAGAGGCAAAAGAGACAAGTCCACATATGAAACTAACAAGCATAGTCAAGGCATGTTCCATGAGAAAAGAAGCTTAAAGGAAGTGCAGAGCAAAGCCCAGAGATGTTTCTGAGCTGATGATCATTAGCTGAGGAGGGCACTTGATTAGATATATCTGTAGCTTTAGACATGATGGTTCTTGGGAGCTCTTAAGGGCTGTAGAGGTAAGTATTATCATATTAAAGATCACCTGTATTTAAACAGGCATATGCATATGGTTAAGAGGAGAGATCTTGGACCCAAACTTCATTTTTTTTGGCCTAAGAGTTTCTATATTTAAATTTTATTTTTCTCCAGTTTTGGGATATAATTGACAACACTGTATTAGGTTAAGGTGTACAACATGATCTGGTATATGTATATATTGGGAAATGATTACTACCATACATTTAGTTAACTAAATGTATGGTAGTAATCATTAACACCCACCACCTCATATGGTTACAAATTTTTTTCATGTGATGAAAACTTTTAAAAGCTCCTTTCTTAGCAACTTTTAAATGTACAGTCAGTATTGTTAACTATAGTCACCACGCTGTACATTACGTCCTCAGAATTCATTAATCTTATAACTGAAAGTTTGTACCTTTTGCCTGCTTCCCAACCCTTGCCTCTGGCAGCCACAACCTGTACTCTGTATCTATGAGTTCATGTTTTGTTTTTAATTTTGGGGTTGTTTGTTTTTCTTTTTTCTTTTTTTTAGATTCCACACATAAGTGAAATGGTAGAGTCTTGGTCATTCTTTGACTTATTTCACGTAGAGTAGTGCTCTCAAGGTCCATCCATGTTGTCGCAAATGGCAAGATTTCCTTCTTTTCTATGACTGAATAATATTCCACTGTACCTATATACCATTTATATATCATTTCTTTATCTATTTATACATTGATGGATGCTTCCATTGCTTCCATTCTTGACTAATGTAAATAAGGCTGCAATGAACATTGTATCTTTTCAAGTTAGTGTTTTGTTTCCTTTGGATAAATACCCAGAAGGGGAATTGCTGGCTCATGTGGTCGTTCCATTTTTATTTTTTGAGGAAGCTCCATACAGTTTTCCATAGTGGCTGCACCAATTTAAATTCCCACCAACAGTGCAGCAGAGTTCCCTTTCCCCGATAACCTCACCAACCCTTGTTATTTCTTGTCTTTTTTATAATAGCCATTCTAGTAGGTATGAGGTGATATCTCCTTGTGGTTTTGATTTGCATATCCCTGATGATTGGTGACGTTAAGCACGTTTTCATGTACCTGTTGGCCATCTGTACCTCTTCTTTGGAAAAATGTCTATTGAGATCTTCTGCCCATTTTTAATCAGATTGTATTTTCTGCTATTGAGCTGTATGAGTTTGTTATGTATTTTGGATATTAACTCCTTATCAGGTATGATTTTCAAATATTTTCTCTGATTTAGTAGGTTGCCTTTTCATTTTGTTGATGGTTTTCTTTGCTGTGCAGAAGAATTTTAGTTTGAAGTAGTGCCACTTGTTTTTCTTTTTCATCTTTTATTGAAGTATAGCTGATGTACAATATTATATAAGTTACAGGTGTACAATATAGTGATTCACAATTCTTAAAGGTTATAATTCATTTATAGTTGTTATAAAATATTGACTATATTCCCAGTATTGTACAATATATCCTGGTAGCTTATTTTATACATATTAGTACCTCTTGATCCCCACTCCTATGTTGCCCCTCCCCTCTTCCAACTGGTAACCACTGATTTGTTCTGTGAGTCTGTTTCTTTTTTATTATATTTGCTAGTTTGTTTTATTTTTTAGATTCCACATATAAGTGATATCATATAGTATTTGTCTTTCTCTGTCTTATTTCATTTAGCATAATACCCTCCAAGTCCATCCATGTTGCTACAAATAGCAAAATTTCATTTTTTTTTTACAGCTGAGTAATATTCCATTGTGTGTGTATGTGTATATATATATATATATATATATACACACACAAACACCACATCTATATATATAATACCATATATATACACATATATATATAGTATATATATACCATATATATATACTATATATATATATATACACCATATATATACACTATATATATATACCATATGTATATAAATAGTGTATGTGTGTGTATATATATACATTTACATATATATATATACCCCACATCTTCCTTAACCTGTTGATGGACACTTAGGTTGCTTCCATATCTTGGCAATTGTAAATAATGTTGCTATGAACATTGGGGTGCATATATCTTTTTGAATTAACGTTTTTGGGGGTTTTTTCAAATATATACCCAGGAGAGGAATATGGTAGTTCTATTATTAGTTTTTTTGAGAAACCTCCATACTGTTTTCCACCATGGTTGCACCAGTTTACATTCCCACCCACAGTGTATGGGGCTCCCTTTTCTCCATATCCTCACCAACATTTGTTATTTGTAGACACTTTGATGATAGTCATTCTGACAGGTGTGAGATGATATCTCATTGTGCTTTGATTTGCATTCTCTGATGATTAGCAGTGTTGAGCATCTTTTCATGTGCCTGTTGGTCATCTGCATGTCCTCTTTGGAAAAATGTCTATTCAGGTCTTCTGCCCATTTTTTAATTGGGTTGTTTGTTTTTTTGATGTTGAGTTGTATGAGCTGTTTATATATTTTGGATATTAATCCCTTATTTGTCATATTATTTGTAAATATTTTCTCCCATTCAGTAGGTTGTCTTTTTATTTTGTCCATGGTTTCTTTTACTGTGCAAAAGCTTTTAAGTTTAAAGTCCCATTTGTTTATTTTTGCTTTATGAAACAGAGTCAAAAAAAATATTGCTATGATTATGTCAAAGAGTGTTCTGCCTACATTTTCCTCTAGGAGTTTTATGGTTTCCCCTCTTTAGGTCTTTAATCCATTTTGAGTTTATTTTTGTATATGGTGTTAGGGAATGTTCTAATTTCATTCTTTTACATGTAATTGTCCAGTTTTCCCAGTACCACTTATTAAAGAGACTGTCTTTTCTCCACTGAATATTCTTGCCTCTTTTGTCATAGATTAACTGACCATAAGTGTGTGGGTTTATTTCTGGGTGCTCTATTCTGTCCATTGATCTGTGTGTCTGTTTTTGTGCCAGTATCATACTGTTTTGTTTACTGTGCCTTTGTAACATGGTCTGAAGGCAGGGAACATGATTCCTCTAGCTCTGTTCTTCTTTCTCAGGATTATTTTGGCTATTTGGAGTCTTTTGTGTTTCTATACAAATTTAAAATTATTCTACTTCTGTGAAAAATGCCATTGGTATTTTGATAGGGATTGCATTGAATCTGTAGATTGCCTTGGGTGATATGGTCATTTTAACAATATTAATTCTTCCAATCCAAGAACACAGTATATCTTTACATCCATTTGGGTCATCTTCAGTTTCTTTCATCAGTGTTTTATAGTTTTCCCAGTACAGGTCTTTTACCTGCTGAGGTAGGTTTTGTTGTTTTTTGGTTTGTTTGCTTGTTTGTTTTCGTTGCTTACACTTTTGATGTCAACTCCAAAATTCACTGCCAAGAACAGTATCAAGGACTTTACCCTGTACGTTTTCTTCTAGGAGTGTTATTGTTTCAGGTCTTATGCTCAAGTCTTTAAACCATTTTGGATTGGTTTTTGTGCATGATATAAGATAAGGGCCCAGTTTCATTCTTTTGCATGGGCTATCCAGTTTTCCCAACATCGATTTATTGAAGAGACTATCCTTTCCTCATTGTGTATACTTGGCTCCTTTGTCATAAATTAATTGGCCATATATGTGTATATTATTTATTTCTGGGCTCTCAATTCTGCTTTGTTGATCTTTGTGTCTCTTTTTATGCCAATACCATACCTTTTTGATTGCTATAGCTTTACAGTACAGTTTTAAATCAGGAAGTGTGATGCCTCCAGCTTTGTTATTCTTTCTCAGGGTGGTTTTGGCTATTCAGAGTCTTTTGTGATTCCATGCAAGTACCCATACTTCTTGCATGGTCATTCTTGCCCTACTACTTACTGGCTGTATGACACAAGGCAATTTCCTGAAGCTCTTTGAGTTTAATTTCTTCTGTAATATTGTATTAACCATTAGGATGATTTTGAGGAATAAATAAGCTAGTACATGTAACACACCTATGGAGAGTGAAGATCAAGTAAGGAGAAACAGAAATACTAGGGGGATTCATCTTTTTCATTCAAATTCATATTTAAGATCTTGTGTAATAATTTTTAAAGTATATACTTAAAGCTTAGATTACCTAATTTATTGAATAGAATACATATGGGAAAATTGGCACCACTTTTTAATCACCAAAATGTAAATATCACACTGAAGAATGCATTAAATATAGTGAATTAAATGCCAAGACACCACTACAATGACAGTAAAGAAGGACATGGGTATAAATACACAAAGACAGAAAATGAAGAGAATACTGTAATGGGCTAGAGATGTCAGTAGGAGACAGGTGGAGGAGTGATAACTGACTTAGCAAAGTAGAGGATGCAGGACCCAAGTGCCTATAAAGGAAAACTTTAAGATGATGTGCTAATTTACACAACAGAGCTCCCTAATGATTCTGGAACTGATGTCACCTGCTACAAAGAATTTAGGGAAGAGGCATGGAGCTGACATGGTTGTATTAATATAAAGAGCAGTTTAAACCTGAGATCTTCTCTCCAACCCTGTTCAACCAAGCATCCTCCCTTCAACCACAATTCTCAAAGGAAAGGTTTGTTCTCCAGAAAAATTGAATCAGAAGGGGATCTGGACTCAGAAACACAAAGCACAGAATGTAAATACAAAACATGGATTTTGACCAACAACATTCTCTCCACCCTTCCCCTCATTCAGCTCCTGGAACACAGGCCACCAGGCAGTATTCATTGCTGGAAGAATTGAATAGAACCCAAAGAAAATGCCTACAGATAGTGACATGATGGGATAATTTTCATTACACACAATGAAAATGTCAGTTTGCCTCCCACTTAGAATTTTATCCACACATATACCTTTACTTAGGAACCCCCAGATAGACTTTTCCTATGCAACCAACCAAGCTCTTGTTTTGGAGGTATGGTCTCCAGGAAATAAGAATCCAAAAATAAACTTGATGTATTTGACCATGCAAGGAATAGTACTGAAAGAAGTTCTATAGTTCTAGAGAAGAGTTTAGGAGTGATTAGTGGTAGGTACATAGAAACCAACCCAGAAAGAAGAAAAAAACTGGGAAGTAAGTTTGTGCAACAAGGGATATATAATCAGAGCATCCTAACTGAGTCAGCAGTGAATTATAAGGATAGATGTCATAATAATGTAACTGAACTAAGTATTAACTGACTTTAATACTGAACCTAGAATTGTGATCTCAACTAGTTGGAAGGATGGAGAGATGAGAACTGAGTGTAATTACATAAAAGTCTAATATTCTCCCTAATAGGAATTCCATGGAAAATGTCTAAAATGGATACATTGAAAAATAGCAGTGGCACAAATGATTGTCCAATATGGTGGCAAATTTCAAAAGCAGCAGCTAGAATGATTTAAAATAGGCACTTTGGGGAAGGGGGCCCATGTGATGTGAAAGGAGTTAGGGCAGAAAAGTATTATTATTTATTATAAGCCTATAGAACTTGATTTCTTTAACCATGTCATATTCCCTCAATAAAAATCAAAATTAATTTAAAATGCAAATATCTCATATGGAAGCAGCCTTTCAATCTCTCTTCTTGAAATTAGATTAAAGATGTGTTCATGAATCTTAGATGACTTCCTGGTAGCTTATCCCTTTTCTTGGTTGAATGATACAATATAATACAGTTTTCCTACAATTATGCCCTGCTCTTTGGCTGTCAGCCCCTGAAGGAAATATGTAAGATTTGATTGACTTTGTCTTGCCATCTCCTTTCTGTCACCAGTTGGAAAAGCTTTGTTCAAGAATATCTAGGGTTGTGTTTAAAAAAAAAAAAAAGTTACTTTTTTCTCTTTGACTAGTTCACTAAATAATAAACATGAAAGGTAAATTATTTATTGGAGTAAGTTATAATAAATGAGGATTTGTACTTTCAGGTTTAGGAAAAGAATAAAATACTTTTTATAAATATTTTTTGTCAAAATTGCAAAATAGTTATCTATTAAAATAAGTTGCCATTCATATCAGTTAGGATCATTTAAGTGAAAGTGTGCATGTGTTTTATGTGCAGGATTAAACAGGACCCTGTACATCTTCAGAGGCATGTTTACACTCGATTAAAAACTAGAAACCCCTCATGCTTTACAACACTATTAACATGAAGCTAAAAAAAAACAAGGAAGATGTTATACATGAGAAATATTAAAGATGTTAATTCCTAGAAAAGAGAACCGTATCAAAGCTTTAGATTTGCTCTAAAACCAGTTTTTATGCTATTTTGAAGAGACTCCTAATTTAGAAAGTCCAAATCATGTTTAATTTTTTAAATGGAATCTCTCACAGTCATAGGAAATGTACCATCAGGACTATGTAATCAATGTGAAGCAGATGGTGGAACAATTATCTGGTGTATTTGGGTACTACCATTGGCCAGTTCATAGAGTGTGTGCCAGGAAATTCATTCTGTATTTTCAATCTGCTTTCCGGTTATGATGGATAGTGCTTTTTTAACAAAAATCTTTGTATTATTTTAGTGTCTATAATACAAGCTACATCTACACAGGCAACTGGTTTTTTTTTTAAGTCCAATTGGAGGTATATAGTAATGATTTCAGGATTCGAATTTTTGAGTTTGAGCTGTGATTATTTTACAGTATCAGCATAGCTTATTACTTATCAATTCTTTGGCTAAATAACTGCTTCCTAGTATATACAAATCTTAGTATTTAATTTTAAAACTTTAAATACTTAAAATTATATGGTATGGTTCACAATGTAGAGAAGACACTTTTTTTTAATTTTTGAATTTTATTTTATTTTTTTATACAGCAGGTTCTTATTAGTTATCCATTTTATACATACTATTGTATATATGTCAATCCCAATCTCCCAATTCATCCCACCACCCCACCACCACCACTTTCCCCCTTTGGTGTCCATACGTTTGTTCTCTGCATCTGTGTCTCTATTTCTGCCCTGCAAACCAGTTCATCTGTACCATTTTTCTAGGTTCCACATATATGCTTTAACATACGATATTTGTTTTTCTCTTTCTGACTTACTTCACTCTGTATGACAGTCTCTAGATCCATCCACGTCTCTACAAATGACCCAATTTCGTTCCTTTTTATGGCTGAGTAATATTCCATTGTATATATGTACCACAACTTCTTTATCCATTCGTCTGTCGATGGGCATTTAAGTTGCTTCCATGACCTGGCTATTGTAAGTAGTGCTGCAGTGAATACTGCGGTGCATGTGTCTTTTTGAACTATGGTTTTCTCTGGGTATATGCCCAGTAGTGGGATTGCTGGGTCATATGGTAATTCTATTTTTAGTTTTTTAAGGAACCTCCATACTGTTCTCCATAGTGGCTGTATCAATTTACATTCCCACCAATAGTGCAAGAGGGTTCCCTTTTCTCCACACCCTCTCCAGCATTTGTTGTTTGTAGATTTTCTGATGATGCCCATTCTAACTGGTGTGAGGTGATACCTCATTGTAGTTTTGATTTGCATTTCTCTAATAATTAGTGATGTTGAGCAGCTTTTCATGTGCTTCTTGGCCATCTGTATGTTGAGAAGACACTTTTGAAAGCTAATTCAGAATTATGTACAAGAGTTAAGGACTTTAAAAAGACATTGAAAGCAACTACTTTTTAGCACTTAGGATAAGATCATCCTAAGTAATACGTATTTTATTTTTTAAATTACAATTAAAATGATCTATTAATCTCATCTTGGTTTCAATTTTGTTTTTCTAACACATATTTAGTAACTTAAGTTATCACTATCTGGCTCTCTATAGGTGGTAACATAATTACTTAGACACATTGTATATATACCTAGTTCTAGAACACTGTTGTACTCTGATAACATATTTTTAGTCTTAAATGTAAGAAATGACTACACAGTAATGATGACTTTATTATATGTCTAATATTCCTTAAACTCAATTTTTATTTTCCAAACATAATAGTGGAGAAAATAGTATAATGAACACCATTTACCCAATGACTATAAGATTTTTGTCAATTTTGTTTCATCGATACCTTCCCCTTGCATTTTCATCTATTTTATTCTGAAACAATTCCCAAAGAATGATTTTTTTTTTTTAGTGTAAATACTGACTACAGCAAAAAGAGTATATTTTCTCAAGATAATGACTTCTCAAAATAACCTTTATCTATTTGGCTGTATATATTTTTAGCCTTTTTTTTCTGAAAATGGTCTCTATTTTAGAGATAGCTGAAATAATAAACTTTTTAGTGTTCCGAACTCTTCGTAAATCACATCAAGCTCTTTTGAACATGTGCAAGATTGTTAACTGAAACTTAAAATATATCAACCTAGATAGAAGAGCCCTTGAAAAGACAATTTTCTTAAGTCATTTTCCTTCCTGCAAACACTGAGATTATTAGGAAAGCTTTTTAAAAACTATGACATATGTTTCTAACTATAGAGATTATAACAGTTTTATTCTTTAACTTGAAATTCGGTGTGACTTGCTGGGTTGGCATTTCTTTTCGAGGTTATAATCTGGTATATGAATGGAACTCAGATATTGATAATCAGAATATCTAGTCAGTGCAAAGGAGGCTTGAGTTTAGGGGATATTTTCCACTTTCTAACACACATTGCTTGTTACATAGGTGTTCGGCTCTTTCTTTTCCTTTGCAACTGTAAGTCCCATTTCACCCCCACCTTCCTTGCAATTTTCCTTGGGATTTTTCTGCATTTGAAAGTCTGACTGTAAATCAAGGGACTCCAAACATTGGCAATCTGTTTAACAAAATAATTGTGCTGATTTCTTAGTGAAGTCAGATGCAATTTATTCACAGTGGAGTCTTTTAGGAGGCAAGATTATAGAATGAGATGGATTGCCAAATGGAAAAATAGTGGGAAAGTAAAGCACTGTTTCAGTGGCCTAGAATGTGGCTTGTTTTTGTTTGTTTTCTTCTCTAACGCAAATATTGACTCTGGCTTTGCATATGTGGAATGACTATCCAAAGTAGGTTGTAGTTTTTTGGGTTTTGTTTTTTTTTCATGCAAAGTGTTCATTTCTCTTAAATAACAGCATTTTGATCTTCCTTTGGGTAACTCTTGTACACTCTCAGCTTTTGTAGTGGGCAGTCAGTCCTGGCTTTGTCCATCACACCTTTCCACTTGCCAGCCATAGTAATTGGTCCAGGGATAAGCACATGATCCCAGCTTGACAATGTGGGACATTTTTACCCAGTATGAAACTGCTGAGCAATAAAGGTACTCTTGCCATGGATATTAAGTTTGGGAGGCTCTGAACCTGTTGGGACTACAAAGTAGACAGAGCCTGCCTGAGAGTAAATCCACACTGCAGAAAGCAGAATTGAAAGACAGTGAGGGATGGCGCTCTTATAACATCATTCCAACCTCTTGGTCTAACTATTTCTGATTTCAGTCTACTTTTATTTCTGAGTTATAAATCTATATTCTTATTTTTTTTTCTTTGCCACTTTGAGTTTTCTTTCACTTGCAACTAAACAGTTCCTGAACTAATACTCCATCTATTGACAAGTCAAATTCTATTTAAAAAACAAAAAAATTGCAGTGTCAACTTTGTCATTTTTATGCCTCGTGTACACATCTAAATCATTTGTGTCTTGTAACTTTCACCCCAAGTATTCATCAGGGCCCTAAATCTCAAATTGTCTCTTAGCTTTTATCAAAAGCCCATTTGATATAAGTTGGAATGCCAGATTAAGAGAGTAAGAATGAAAAAGTGTGATGGAGAAAGTCTGAGTAAAAACAAACTAATCATATAGTTGCTTTAAATTTTCTATGAGATACAAAGCCAGGCCATCAGAATGCAATATACTAGAATATTACTTTAGATTTCCATAAAGATGCCTTCACAGAATTATGAGTTAATATAAATTTATTTAGCACTTCAGGTAATAGCCAAATCAGCTTAGCTTTCTGACATAACTACTTTCCTTTTTCCCCAGGCTATAGAAAAGGTTTACAACAATCTTGGGTTGCCATTCTTGCTTTAACACTAGCTCTGTTACTTTAAAGAAGTTACTTCAGTTCTCTATGATTCTATTTCTTTCTCTGAAATGAAGCATGAAAATAATGTTTTCTTCACATATGGTTGTAAGTATTACAGAATATAATAGAAAATATTGAGGAAAAAGTAGATAATGGAAACTAGTGGGTTTTTAAAAAAAATTTTTATTGGTGTGTAGTTAATTTACATTGTGTTCATTTCAGGTGTACAGCAGTGATTCAGTTATACATATACATATATTCATTCTTTTTCAGATTCTTTTCCCATATAGGTTATCACAGAATATTGATTAGAGTTCCCTGTGCTATACAGTAGGTCCTTGTTGGTATCTATCTTATATACAGTAGTGTGTGTATGTTCATCCCAAGCTCCTGATTCATCCCCCACCGCCACCTAAAACCTGGAAACTAGTGGTTTTATCTTTTATCAACCCCTTCAAATCACTTTGAAGGTAACATGTCAATTAGATGGTAGGACTGTGTATTTCCTCAGGTAATGAATTATGACAGATTTGAAATTTAGGCTAATCTCTATGATTTCAAAGAGTTTAATGATTTTTCTAAAACCAAGCAAATTATACTACCTTTCATTTGTTTAGCCACTCCATACTCAAAAGAAATTTCACATTTGGTATCCCAGCCATTCTTTTCTGTTTTTTTGGCAGTGGGTAGAGAGGTTATCATCAGGCTATAATTCTTTCATCACATATTTGCATCTTCTTGACTGTAACTACTAAATCACATATATGCATATTCTTTTTTTTTTTTTTTTTTTTTTTTATTTTATTTTTTTTATTTTTTTTTAAACATCTTTATTGAAGTATAATTGCCTTACAATAGTGTGTTAGCTTCTGCTTTATAACAAAGTGAATCAGTTATACATATTCTTGACTATAGCTATTAATGGTGTAGTGATGCTGATTTATCACTTAACCACTTTCACCCATTGGACGATATTGCCCAGGAGTAGGAAAGGATGAAGTTCTAAAAATAAGGATGCAATTATTAATAATTCACCATCTCAACATTAACCAACAGAAGCTGACAGTGTTTTCTGTCCCACAGACAAGACTCCACATTCAGAAAGGGGGATTCCCTTATAACAAAGTTAGTGATGACACAAATGTCCCTGAAGAGAAAATTTTCCGAAATATTAGAACTCTGACTTTTAAACTGTAGTACACATTATGGTTTAAGTAGGTAGTTAAAAAAAAAAAAAGAGAGAAATGCTAAGTACTTTAATTATAATAATATTTAAAAGTTAGTTTTAATTACTTTTTGGTATAAAATATAAGCCTTCAGGTCCTTTCTCTACTCAAGAATAATGGGGAAAAAGATATTGCAGTCTATGATTTGCTCTCAACTTCACTTTACCATAGCTTATCTGATCCTCAGAACTGAACTGAAACTAGATTTTCCTCTGACATCAGCAAAAGCTTTTCTGAAATGTTTGCAAATCTCCAGGTGCATGGGTCCCTGAATAAATATTATCTCAACACTGATCAGCTGCATAGGTGAAGACCAAGTTAGTTAGGAAAGAGGTCTACAAGGATTTCTTAATGAAAGCAGGTGGCTGTTGATATTCTAAATAGATTCAGTAATTAGAACATTTTTAGGACTTTAGGTGCATCTCACAAGGGATTTCTGTCATATTTAGAAGACAGCTCACATAGGAAAGCACTTGTTCAGGAAGATACTCATTCATGCTCTCCTAATAAATAGGGGGAAATTATTTTAAAAACTGCATATGGTAAGACCAAAAGTTCTGTTCCTAGCAGGGAAATACTTTACTTTTTGGATTTATGGCTGAGTTTTAGGAATTTCTGCAGTGTCAAAGAACTGCCTTCCTATATAGGACGTGGATTTCAAGTGTAAGTCAAAAAACAATTACCATATTTGTTTAAAACTTTATTTAGGGTGAACAGATAAAACATACTCTGTGGAACAAAATTCACTTAATAAATAACATTCCATACCAAGTTTAAGTAACAGTAGATTTTATCTTCATCCTCTCAGTTTGTTGTATCCATTAAACATATTATCTATTCTAAATAACATATCTGCTTGACTAGTCCTAAAATAAGATGTTGAAACTTTCTATTGTCATTTTATGATGTGAGTTTCCACCAAGAGAAATTTAAAATGCATTTATTTTTAGCCTATATTTACACTTTGACTCAATCCTTGTTCCAGTGGTACTACCTGCAAGAGAAAAGTTAAGACCTTTTAGCAAGAGTATACATAGTAAAAAAAAATACTGAAAAAGTTTAAAAATTGTTACCAGCACTTAAGCAAATTAAATTGCCAAGAAATAATTTTTTCTGAAACGTATTGATTAGTGATAGGGTGCAAAATAAACTAAATCAAATTTCACATCTCCTTCAGTGATGTTTTTGAAATTCTGAGTAATGACCCAGGTTGAGCCATTAATGCAAATCCTCAAAACTTAAATAGTTTCTTGATACTTTTCATTTTGAGGCATCTTTTAAAGAAACAACAGATGCCTCTCCACATGCATTCTAAAAATCAATACAATTAATCAATAATGCTCTCCACAGGTAATAAATGCTGAGAAGCATTTCTGCCTATCTATATTGATCAGGAGAATTGCTTCAAATTGGTTCAGATGTGTATAAAAATCATTTCCTTATTGATCAAAGCCTCCCTTCTCCACTCTGTTATTTCATATATGGCATACAACTGTTTTAGACTTCATATATATCTGTGATAAACAAATTTCCTGTGATCTATGTATGAGACTAATTTGAATTAAATGTAAAATGGGTGTTTTTGTTTCTTTGGGGGAACATATTGCTTGCAATTTAAAGCATGAATAATCATGAGAAATTACTGAATTTAATGAGAAATGGAATGATGTTTTTCATTCACATTTTCATTATTTGTAATAAGCTTAAAATTTAAGCTTTTTTGAGTCTGCTTCTATTTCTTATACCAGAATTCATGCAGACACATGCATTTAATCCAGAATGATACTATTCCTGGTGGTAATAAATAATAGAAAACTGCATAGTTTTAGTCAACTGTTGACTTATATTGCTGGCAAGTTATATTTCGGTAACATGATCAAACATGTAAGTAAATGGACATTGTGACCTTTTTGCTAATATATGTGTTAAGTGTATAGACAGAGTAATAAGAAAAGTATGTCTTCTAAATTGTCTAACAATAAGTGTACAGTTTCAACAGATATAGCATTTAATGAGTCTCATTAAATAGGACTCTATTCATCTTTGATCCAAACAATTGATTCATTGGGTAAATATTATTAGATTAAGGACTTTTCCAAGGAAGCTCAACTTCTAAGTCTTGATACATTAACTAGTGTTGTGAATTATAACGAAAAAGCCAAAGATTCCTGTCAACATGACTTAGTAAATTTCATAACCTTATACTACCTATTTTCCTTATCTGAATGTTCTATTACAAAATGGCATTATTTTGGCCACTGTATAAGCTACTGTGGAAAGTGTCACTGAACCACTACCTCCTTAAAACTTGACCACCAATTTTTACTTATTGAAAGGTTTCATTCATCTCATGATTTTCATTTGGAATTTCAGGGAATATGAATTATCATATAGTCAAGTCCCAATATCTCGACTTTAGATAATTTTACTTTATCATCTAACAAACAATTTAATTTTTCTTTTTTTAATTCTGAAGGAATCTCTTATGCAAAACAAAGTTGAAATCTTTCAACAAAACAAGAAGTGTTTTCATGAACAATTAGTGTAAGGAATTGGATAAACTATGTTCACTATATTCGAAAATACTATTTGAGTGAATCTGAGGAAATGTTAGTCAATGTTGAAAGCATAGCATCAGAAGGATGATATATTCTGGTTTGTTTCGCCTAGAGCAAAAATAAAATAAATTTTTTAACATCTTAATATAAAACACTTCCCAAAGATGTGGAGGTATCTAGCTTTCTGCTCACTAAGGCTCTATTGAATCTTGAGTACATGGTTGGGCTCTATGAGCTCTAAAAGGATAAACCTGCTTTCCTAAGTCTCTCATATATTCCCAGGAAGCTAACTAACTGTACAATAAGATTCTTGGAGTCAATAAGTACCATTAGGGTAACCACAGAAATGAAATTTTTGAAATATTTCTTGTACTTAAATAGAAATTAATCTTAAAGTATTCCTAGGAGCAAGCATAGATTCAGCTGGAAACCAGCTGCACACCCAAGAGATATTTACTCTGACTCATGTTACATTTTAGTGAGGGCAGCTTAATCACAGTGGGAAAGACAACACTGAGCCAATCAATCAATCAATAAAATTTCATCTGGAGGTATTAGGGCATGACGTGGAGGATAAGAGCATTAGCTCTGGAGTCAGATAGTCCTCATTTCCAGATTCCACCACTTATAAGCTGAGTGGCTTTGGGGAAGTTGCTTTTATCTGTCTCATTTTCCTCCTGCATGAAGCAGAGTGTGTGCCAGCACTGTCCAGTAGAAACATAATGTGAACCACATATACAATTTAAAATTCTTAGTAGCCATGTTTTCAAAAATCAGGTGAAATTAATTTTTAAATTTTTTAAAATTTAATACAATGCATCCAAATTAGTATTACTGTGATATGTAATTAATTGATATAAAATTATTAATGAAATATTTTACATTCTTTTTTCATACTAAGTCTTTAAAATCTGGTGAGTATTTTACAATGATAGCACATTTCAGTTTGCACTAGCTGCATTTCAAATGCTCAGTCAGTAGCCATATGTGAGTAGTGGCTGCTATCATGGATAGTGCAGGTATATATTCACCCCATAGGGTTGCTGTAAGGATAAAATGAGATAATGTGTGTAAAGTGTTTAGAAAGGTGTTTGGCAAATAAAAAGGACTAAAAAAGGGAGTTGTGAAAACTGTTACTGTTATAACTGAGTACTGACTACAGCAGCCTAGGTGCTAAACTGGGGTGAAAGCAAAAATATATGACATGACTCTGTTCCTGAGTAATTACAAAGTTAAGAAGGCAAGATAAATAAATAGTTAACTATAATTTATGGCATCTTATTACCATATGAATGTATGAATAAAATGCAATGAATGCTCAGAAGAGGAAGATCTTCCCCACTAGAATTGCTTTGTACCCACCTTGGTGAAGAAAATCATTTTGAACTGGGATTTAATCAGTGGGTTGACTTTTCTCAGGAAGATAAGGTAAGGGACCATGAAGCTAGCTAAGAAAAATATTCTACCAGAGGAATAATAGGAGCAATGATTCAAAGGTGGGGAAGTGAAAAAATACACTCAAGAAATGATGGCAATTTTTGATGGAAAACACAGTGTTCATGTAAGAGTGTACTTGGGTGAGTAAATGCAGATTTGTATTAGTGAAGGGGGTTTAAAAGCCATGCTAAGATACTAGGATATTTTCAGTGTCAGAAGGAAATAGTACAAAGAGCACTGATTTGGAAGTCAAAGATCTGATTTTAACCAAGTTCTACAATTGCCATGAATATGCCAATTTCTTACCTTGGGGGAGTCACTTCATCTCAGTTGTGTATTTTTAAAGTGACGTAATTAGATCTAAAAAAACAAAACCTGAGAATGTCAAGAGTTGTAAGGGATCTCTTTGTTGTCACTGTTCCTGCTGTTTTTGTTGTTGTTCTATTCAAATTTATGGTATTTTAGGATGGGAGTGGCATAATTGAAGAAAGCTTTAAGAATTAATGTAGGTAGATTTAAAAGTAAAGAAATTGTAACCAAAAATCACTTGGGGTTATCTTTTCAATGGTCCTGACATCTTAAAAATAAGCACTTCAATATTGTAAACGTAACAGTTGGAAATGGGAAAATTATAGAAAAGTAGCAAAGAAAAATGGATAAAAGTTGGGTTAAGGATGGAGAGGGAGAAAAGGTGTGAAATGATTGCCACTGCAGTTTGGACTCTGAAAAACAGAATATAGTATTCAAAATTGAAATGGAAGAACTAGACAGATAATTTTGCTGGAGATGTGGCAAGGGATGTAATATGAGTTTGTAGTTTTTTAGTAGGTACAATATATACACTAGAATGTGTGCTTTTAAGAATTAATTGATATATGTGGGAGATGATGGAGGAGTAGAACATGGAGCTCACTTCCACAAATATAGCAAAAATACATCTAAAAGTGGAACGATTCGCACAGAACACCTACTGAACGCTGGCAGAAGACCTCAAACTTCCTAAAGGGCAAGGAACCCTCCACGTACCCAGGTAGGACAAAAGAAAAAAGGGAAAAAAAAAAAAAAAAAAAAAAAGAAATCGGGAGGGCACCTGTGCTTCAAGGAGGGAGCTGTGAAGGAGGAAAGGTTCCTTCACCCTGGGAAGGCTCCTCACTGGCAGGGAGATCTGTCTAGATGGAGGGGAGCTTTGGAGCCTCAGAGGAAAGCACAGCAACCGATGTGCAGAGGGCAAAATGGAGAGTGACCTGCACAGAAGGTCAGTACCACCCCCCTGCACTCTGCAACCTGAGGCCACTCGTCTGCTGGTGCGGGCAGGGGCTGGGTGCTGAAATTCAGGTTTCAGTGGTCAGACCTAGGGAGAGCACCAGGGTTGGCTGCATGGAGACAGCCTGAAGAAGCTGGAGTGTAGCAACTGAAGGTCACTCGGAAGAAGCCTGGGCCTGCCAGAGGGGCAAGGCACCATTGTTGGGGTCACACGAGGAGAGGGGCAGGACCACCATAGGAGCTTCTTTCCCTGCGCACATGTGCTTTCAGGGCTGTGGGGGCAGGCGCAAGCCACCACTGCCATACTGAGCTCCAGGGTGGGCACAGGCTGCCGCCACCACTAAGAGACCCGCAAGTGGGCTCCAGTGGCTGCCCCCACTGTCCTGGGAGTGCATGGGCCATGGCTGCAGCTAGGGGACCTGCAAGCAGGCACCAATCACTGTCCCTGCTGTCCTGAGGAGTGGGCAAGCTGCCACCACTGCTAGGAAACCCTGCAGCAGGCACCAATCTGCTGAGTGTTAACACCTATCCTGAAACTCGTCCAAAAAATTGCAGAGGAAGGAACGCTCCCAAGCTCATTCTATGAGGCCACCATCTCCCTGATACCAAAACCAGACAAAGATGTCACAAAGAAAGAAAACTACAGGCCAATATCACTGATGAACATAGATGCAAAAATCCTGAACAAAATACTAGCAAACAGAATCCAACAACACATTAAAAGGATCATACACTGTGATCAAGTGGGATTTATCCCAGGGATACAAGGATTCTTCAATATACGCAAATCAATCAGTGTGGCACACCACATTAACAAATTGAAGAATAAAAACCATATGATAATCTCAGTAAGATGCAGAAAAAGCTTTTGACAAAATTCAACAACCATTTATGATATAAAAAAAAAAAACCACTCCACAACGTAGGCATAGAGGGAACCTACCTCAATATAGTAAAGGCCATATACAACAAACCCACAGCAAACATCATTCTCAACGGTGAAAAATTGAAAGCATTTCCCCTAAGATCAGGAACAAGGCAAGGATATCCACTCTCGCCACTTTTATTAAACATAGTTTTGGAAGTCCTAGCAATGGCAGTCAAAGAAGAAAAAGAAATGAAAGAAATCCAAATTGGAAAAGCAGAAGTAAAACTGTCACTGTTTGCAGATAACATGATACTATACATAGAAAATCCTAAAGATGCTACCAGAAAACTACTAGAGCTCATCAATGAATTTGGTGAAGTTGCAGGATACAAAATTAATACACAGAAATGTCTTGCATTCCTATACACTAACAAAGAAAGATCAGAAAGAGAAATTAAGGAAACAATCCCATTTGCCCACACATCAAAAAGAACGTATTGGCTTGGCCAAAAAAGTTCGTTTGGTTTTAAGTGAAAGACATTTTTCATTTTCACCAAGAATTTTATTGAACAATGTATTCACTAACCAAATGAACTTTTTGGCCAACCCAATACCTAGGAATAAACCTACCTAAGAAGGTAAAAGACCTGTACTCAGAAAACTATAAAGTACTGATGAAAGAAATCAAAGATGACACAGATAGAGAGATATACCATGTTTTGGGGTTGGAAGAATCAATATTTTCAAAATGACCATACTGCCCAAAGCAAACTACAGATTCAATGCAATCCCTATCAAATTACCAATGGCATTTTTCACAGAATTAGAACAAAAAATTTTACAGTTTGTATGGAAACCCAAAAGACCCCAAATAGCTAAAGCAATCTTGAGAAAGGAAAACGGAGCTGGAGGAATCAAATGCCCTGACTTCAGACTATACTACAAAGCTACAGTAATCAAGACAGTATGGTACTGGCACACAAACAGAAATATAACTCAATGGAACAGGATAGAAAGCCCAGAGATAAAACCACACACCTATGGCCACCTAATCTATGACAAAGGAGGCAAGAATATACAATGGAGAAAAGAGTCTCTTCAATAAGTGGTGCTGGGAAAACTGGATAGCTACATGTAAAAGAATGAAATTAAAATATTCTCTAACACCATACACAAAAATAAACTCAAGATGGATTAAAGACCTAAATGTAAGGCTGGATACTATAAAGCTCTTAGAGGAAAACATAGGGAGAACACTCTTTGACATAAATTGCAGCAATATCTTTTTGGATTCACCACTTAGGGTAATGAAAATAAAAACAAAAATAAACCAATGGAACCTGATTAAACGTAAAAGCTTTTGCACAGCAAAGGAAACTAGACTTGCTTCTTTTTTGCTTAATACATGTTGAGATATTTATATTTTTAAATACCTTTATGAACCAATTTGGCTATTTTATTTTTAAATCAATGTTGGCAAACTATATTATTCTATGTTTTTTAATAATATACTTTAAATCCATGTGATATTTGTGGAATATGTGCATTTATAATTTAGTATAATTATTCTTAAAATACCATGTTAAATGATATTTTAAATAATCTATTCAGGAATTGCATGTTAGGAGACAAAATTTTATTAAAATGTTATAATGGTTACATATTTTATTAAAATGTTATAAAATTTTAAAATGTGAAATAAAAAATAAATTATATTTCTATTTTGAAAGGCTTATTCACTTTAACATGAACATTGTTGGTACAAGTTTTCATAAATCCTCATAGTACTATTTAAAATTTCATGTCTACCATATTTTAATTCCATTGACCAAGTTTGATATAGGTACATCTTCTATTCTTCCGAAATTTGTCATTAAGACTGTGACATTGGTATGACCAATGATTCATATTGTAGTTTACTTTTTATTGCCAATCATCAGGATATATAGAAAGATAACTATGCACATGTCTCTAAATACTCTGTAGAGATGTCACCAATAGTCATACTGTGATTTTTTCTTTTGAGAGTGCCACCTCTCTGTCTCTCACACCAACAGATACTAATGTAGTAATTGACACATCCTGGTTAAGTAATTTTGAAAATCTTCTAACCTAGAAAGAGTTCAGCATCTCAGTTCCCAGTAAAACTAAGTTTGGGGTCAGACATTATATGCCATGTAATAATCCAATATACTTCAGAGATGAACATGATTTTATGTATATATACACACACACACACACACACAATCTTACAGCCTTTTGAAAATGAATTCAAGTAAACCTGAAAACCTCACCATAAACTTGCTGACTCAAATCTGTTCTAACAAAGACACATTTTTTAGATACCTGAGGCATGGTGCTGCTGAATTATATAATCCTATCATTAAATTCCAATATTATCATTTTCTCTATTTTATTGAACAAGCTTTCAGGAATTACCGAGAACTTTCATAAATATTTCCAATTAAAATTTTTACAGATTTGACTCCAACAAAAGATAATGGTTTAAAAGCTAAATTCTTTCCTTTTTCTTTACAGGCTTTGATTCTGTTTGGTTTTGTTTTCAAAAATAGAAAATGATATTTACCACCTTCCTAGTTGTTGTATGAAGAATACAAGAAAAAATTTATTTGATTCTTAGGAAAGTCACAAACAACAATTGCCTACAGTGTGTGGCTGGGAGTGGAATCCATATGTAATGCCTCTGTCGGCAAAGACTTAGTAGAAGGGGCTTTATAATAAATATTCACATCTGCTGCTTTGGACACTCTAATCCATCCTAAGGATCTTTGCTGTGTCAGGCTTTGTTCTAGATGAAGAAGCTCAGTAGATATAAAGGTTTGCAAATAGGCCATATTTATCATGATTAACTTTACTTTTATAACTTTTCTCTGTTTTAGAGACATTCATGGCAATTTGGGTTATAATTCTTGATTAAATATTTGACTGTGACTTTTATGGCAATATTATTATTGAAATTTTATTATGGAATGGAAAAATTCTATTTTAACGATATATCACCTACTTAACATCTGTCAAGAAGGCATCACTGATAACAATGCTATGCTGGATGTGGAAAAAAAGACTAAAACCCCAGGCTCTGGATTCAGAGTGCTTGTGATTAAATACTAGCTCCCTCCGTATCTAGGGTGTCATCTTAAGCAAGTTACTTAGCCTTTCCAGGACTCTCTTTCTTCACCTATATAATGGAGTTAATATTATTTTCTTTATCATTAGATATTGTAAGGATCATATGGAATTATTAATATATATGTTAGGTACTAAATCTAGTATCTAACGTGTTGAAAGAGTTTAATGAATTTTAAATGGCATTACTGGAATGATAATATTATATGCCTTCTAAGTATGATTAGATAATCCCAGGGACAGTACTAAAGTCATTTATTTAACCCACATACTTATGTAGACATATTCTGTTGTTTTTACTTACCTCCAAATTCCCTGATAGTTTGCTGCTGGACTTCTTTAATAAAAGTATTAGTTAGAATGGGATTGCTGATATGTTTTTCACTTTAAGGAAATTATTAACTCACAAATATATGGTATAAATATTATGAGAATACTCTGTGCTGTATTTAGCTCTCTTATGACACAAAATTTTAGTTTAACAGAATTTTGAATTTTAAATTAGAGTAAAAAACCTAAGACATCTTTGAAATGGAGGTATTTATTTTCACTTCAACTCCAAAAAAAATTTGTTGCACTAATGAGTACCACAATTTTTAAAGTATAAATGTATATTATTAGTTCTAAGTAGTGATTTAGTATACTAAACAAATTTAATTATAATAAATTTAAGTTCTAAATTACCCACTGTGTGTATATATGTATATATGTGTATATATGTATACATGTACATATGTATATGTATATATCTTTGCCTTAGATACATTTTGAATCCTATTTTTTAACACTTTTTTTCAGAAATAATTCACTCGAAGAAGAAAGCTTCATTGCTTAATTGCTTTCAATCTCATCTTCTCAAAATTATCAATCCCAAATATAAGGAGACTAGCAGGGTATTTGATGACCTCTGCATGTAAAGTAGATAGAGCATTTTAAATTTTATAATCTAATCATTGGCATATCTTAATTTTAACTGGAATTATTTCCTATACAGCCAGGCGTTAGTTCATATTTAATGACTGACATCTCACGTAAAATGAATCTGAATTACAGTTGAAACAAAACTGTATATTCTGTTGCTTATAAACTGTGACTGCTTGAAATAAAACTTTGATATTCATTCTCTCTCCCTGTTTCTCCCTCCCTCCCTCCCTCCCTCCCTCCCTCTTTCTCTCTGTCAGGTCAAGTTTTAGCTCAGGCAAGTGGCAATGGGGTTATCCATTTGCTGGATCTTAAATCGGGGCAGATCCACAAATTGATGGGCCACGAGAGTGAGGCTCACACGGTCGTATTTTCTCATGACGGAGAGACTCTGTTTTCTGGAGACTCTGACGGCACCATTCGAACGTGGTCTTGACAGTCAGCATATCCCACTGCGGAGGGCATTCCCTTTAAGGCTTGAAAATGCCTTGTATAGTCCCAAACCAGTAAATATCTGGTTAAATATGCCAGCAGGTAACATTTACAATTTGCTTTAAAACATGCTTTGGACATATATTTTAGTGCTCATTACTGTTACCAATAAAAAAAAAAAATAACTTTCTGCTCATTTTTTTGTGTCTGGGTCTTTTTCTTTCTCCTTTTGATAAGAATTTCGAGACAGAGCATCTTTGCTAGCGGTTTGGAAGAAACAGCTTTACAATGACGCCTAATGACAGACTAGATGAATTACAGGAGATTGATTCTGAATGTTACAAAACAAACTGCAGGAGAACCAGGCTACTTTTTTTAAAAAAATCAAATCTAAACTGCAGGAAGACCTGAAGTTTAATCATGTAGCACAGGGAAAGTCTTTCTGTAAGCAAAGGGTCAAGTAGAATTGGGGAGCATACATTTTCACAGATTCTTTAACAATGATTATACTTCATCTGTTAATAATAATCAGAGACTGCAGATGGCTTAAGTCTAAATGCTAGGCTCTTCCAGAACTTTCATCTCTGAAGCCCATGGGAGAATGCATTAAGTATAATTACAATAAAAAATGAAAAGAAAAAAACACATCGTAATCTCAATGCAAGTAAGTATCTTGCACGTAAAATGCCTTTCCCCCTTTAATGCATGCATCCACTGTATAAAGTGCGACTGCTTAGAGAACGCTCTAGCCTGGTCCAAAGGAGCAGCTCGGATTTCGACCGAGCTCGGCTCAGAAGCCAGTTGTTGGCGCTGTCCGTGGTGCTGAGGAATTCCCAGCTGCCGGCAGAATGAGCTCCAAATCAGCAGTCTGCAAACTGCGCTCAGTGATGCAGAAACCCAGCTAAAGTTGCTCCTTTCCTTCATGTCCACAGTTAGTATTTTCTGGTGTTTAAGGGGGGAATTCAAGCAACATATCGTGGATGATGCTGACGGTACTGCCAGCGGAGTGGGCTTTAAGCTACAGCATGCTGTTGCTGATTTTGATCCTCAGAGCCTAGCCAAATCACCTCTACTGCCATATCAAACACTGTGTAAGTGAACTCATGTGTGGAGGAGGCGTAATCAGCCGGGAAATTTCATAGAAGGATCTGGGAAAAGGCTAAAAATAAGTTCAACATGATTCTGCTACTGGGGTCTGGATTGCTACAGGACCAGCATTGCCTCTTGCTTTGAATTCTGAAGACAGAGCCAAAGCATATTTCTTATGTGTGTCTGCTGTGTTTCTCTCTGGAAGGGCGGGAGACTGCTTCTTGACTGTGTTTTGAAATGGGAGGTAGAATGGATTGCCTTTAATTCAAGCCTGAAAATGTATTCTTTGGATAATTAAAAAGAAACTGCTTTTCTAAAACATACCTGATCTTTTAGTTTGTATTCGTCAATGACCCCCACCACCACCATTTAACCTCCAGAGTGATTAGGTAAGTGTATCTCATGACATGAGTTATGTTTGTTTTCTCAAAGAAATAGATGCAGTCATTTAAAATCATATGTAGCAATATGGGGTGGGGGGAAAGTTTAGCTGGGAAGTGATCCTCAGTTTAGCAATGTTTGCTTACTTATTAAAAAATCTTCAGATAAACATTTTGATTTCTCTAATGTTTCTTCTCTTAAATAAATATTAAACTGCACTAGAGTAGCTTAATTAAGAAGAATGCTCTTGAAAAAAATAATTTTCTTATACTGAAAAGAAGACCTTGTTTCCTCCATGCAGATTGTAAAATATATTTCATATAATAAAAGCATGCTTAATGTTTATATAAAGTAGGTATTACATCCCTATTTTTACCTTTAAGTTTACATTCACCCTAACCTGACACATTAATGCCTACCTGTAGCTTACAAAGAGATCATTTTCTATGTCCTTTTGAAACAGAATGATATGTGTATTTTATATGGCTTATCTTGCATGTATTGACAGATACTACTAGAAAACTATAAGAAAGCACAATAGCTCCTTTTTCTTCTAAGATAAACTTTCTAAATATGTGGGAAATGTATAAATGCATGCTTTAATTGGAAAATTATGCTTTTTCAGAAGCTTATATTATGTTTGTGGGCTCTGTAGTAATTTAAGGGAAAAAATGCCTTGTCAAAGGGAGCTTCCACCTTCTCAAGTAGAATTATAGGTTTGCATTTTTTTTTGTTCTGTCATGACTCACTGTTTTTGACATATTTTAAAAGAAATCCATCTCCTTTATCATTACCTACCCAAAAGGAATTCTAATATTAGAGAGCAGTTTTCTCTTAAAGGAGGGCATGAATATACTCCCTTCCATTTTACTATTACTAGAATTTGCATATCTAACTTAAAATGCAAGTATAATAGTTCTTGAAGTTTTCTAATGCTATCTTTATCTTATTTAAAATTATCTGCATGTTAGACTAAAAATCGATGGTTTATCATTGCTATTATAATCTGAAAACAAACCAACAAATAACATTTATAAATGATCTGAAGATGTCCTATATACAATTTTAGCAGTATTGGCATAAAGCCAGCATCATTTAAATAGGCAAATGAACTATTTTACACTTTTCTTATCTATTACTCCCTAAAGTCACAGTTTTCCCAAGGCTTTGTATGAGTTAGTCACTCTGATCATTTAAATAAGAGCCCCCTACCAACACTCCCCACCAAGCACTAATACTAAGTGAAGTGTACAAGAGTCAATAACACCAAATTAATAAGGCATATTTTCTATGAATTGGCAACACCCTATTTTTAAGAAACTTCAATAAACAGTTACACTGGCATTTTTGTGCAAATTACCTAAATGCAAGTATCTTTGGCATGTCAAAAAAGAGTTATGTTTTCAAGAGTGTGTGAATGTCATTTACTTTATGTTGAAGTAATTAATTCAAGTAGTATTTATTACATGAATATTAGAGTCAAGTTGCTGTAAAAATAATTTACAGATACATCTTTCCTGCCCACTAGGAGCTTACTTCCTGAGTAAAATAAAGGTGTGGACAATAATACAAATAAATTTTTAACAAATCCTTTTCAATACCTGGCATTTTCTTATTTATTATTTAAAGTTTTCTTTCTTTTATTCACTGTGGAATAGTTGTGCTATTTTCCTTCTTAACTATGTTTCAAAATCCAGATTCATGTTCACTTAAACAAGTCACCTATATTGAGACCATTGTTCTCCAATTATGGGCATAAAGAAGTAAGAAGACCTTTGTAGTAGCTGCATCCAATGATAATTTACATTCAGCTGTTGGTTTCTTCCCTTTCTTTTAGAAGTAGAATGTCTTCTCACTAATCTCTTGAGTTTTCTTTCAGATGATTGTAACATATATACATTCTGTCACTCATTAGTTTAATCAGTGAATTCAAAGAGAATGTGAATTCAAATATTCTCAAGTTATTTGTAACTATTAGTAAGATCACCCTTTGAGTCTCGGTAAAACCACTTCTTATAATTTAGACAAAGCTAGACCTTTGAAATTCAGAAGGTAAATTTAAGCTGAAGATTCCTAGGTGAAATAAGTCCATAAAGGACAATTTTAATGCATATATGGCCAAGGATCAACCCTCCAAACTTCATAATAAAGTGTAGATAGTTGCATGAACTTAGTTGATTTGAGGTCTTAGTAGCTTCCAAATAGATCTCAAATAAACATGTTAAGAGCATGGGTTTAAATGAATCTATATTCTCTTTATATATGTCAAATTATTTTTTTTAAATATTTATTTTTCAGCCTACCCCTCTTGTATTCTCATGGAAGGAGCTGAGTATATCTAATATTAGGAGAACATCCAGAATCCTTTGAGGAGGGGGATGGCTCTTCATATTCATGAAGCTTGCATACTTCTGTTGGTCATCCCCGGATTGGTCACCTCTGCTGCCATCAGTCATGAAGACTATCCTGCTGATGAAGGTGACCAGACTTCCAGTAATGACAATCTGATTTTTGATGACTATCGAGGGAAAGGGTGTGTGGATGACAGCGGCTTTGTATACAAGTTGGGAGAACGATTTTTCCCAGGGCATTCCAACTGTCCATGTGTCTGTGCTCTGGATGGACCTGTTTGTGACCAGCCAGAATGCCCTAAAATTCACCCAAAGTGTACTAAAGTGGAACACAATGGATGCTGTCCTGAGTGCAAAGAAGTGAAAAACTCTTGTGACTATCATGGGAAAAATTACAAAATCTTGGAGGAATTTAAGGTATGAGTTACCCTTTTTATTTATTGAGTACTAACTTTTTACACCACATACTTAGATTACTACATTAAAATGACAGTTGGAAAAACACAGTTTTAAATTTCTCTTTGATTTACAAAAATATGACTCCAGTTAGCATAAGTACCAGTGTGGTCAACAAATAGGTAATTGGTTTGTTGATCAGTATCTGTAGGGTTTCACAATAACTTTTTCCTTCAGAAGTATTTAGAGCATGTTACCATCTTTTATTTTTGCCCTTAAACATTTCTTTGGTGTTATAAGAAAATATGTTTTCTGAAGGAAACAACTTTGTTTAAAGGCTATATGTCCATTAAGTTAATGTTTAAATTTTGTGAGTTTTTGGGTGTGTGTGTGTGTGTGTGGCTTATTAGCCTGTAGTTGGAGCCATTTAATTATAGTCTAGAATTATCTATTTAGTGTATGGAAATGCAAGTGCTACAGAGACACACTTCTGAGCTGTGGTCTTTATATTAAGAATATACATTGGACTTATTGTAGAGCATGGTCCCCATTCTGTTCTCTGCTCATTAGATTTTTTTTTTTTTACTTACAGGACCCCAGAGAGAACTGAATTTTTATCATAGTCCCTTGTAAAAGGTAGTAAAAAAAAAAAAAAAAAAGACTAATTTTTCAGCCTTTCAGCCTCCATGGTACCATGGTATTTCTTAGTCTTTCTTTTATGCTTGTGTCATATTTTCAAGTAACTTGGAATTCACTTTTATCTCTTATTGGAGTCTCTTTTCTCTAATGGCTAGTTTTAATTAGTGTTTCCTACAGCCAGGTATGAACCCTTTAGATATAAATTAATATATCAACATGTCCTCAAATGTAATGGCAGTTTGTGCCTTGGAGTTTCTGTCATACTGATGGCTTGATATAAAGATTTTCATTTCACCTAACTAAGTTCTGTGACAAGGTGCTCAGAATCTTGTAGGCAAAAGAAGATATAGCTAGTTTTCAGTGAGACTGTTTATGTTTGAGAGAAGAAATGTTCAGTTATTAGCACTGACCCAGCTTCCTTCTTTACAAGAATCAAATGGTGGAAGAAGTCAATACGTGGAAAAAGGTTTTAACTGATCATGATCAGAGTACTTCCTGTGTATTGGCAATTCATTGCATTTGGTCTATTCCAAGTTATGGGCTCAAACGAGTTCTAATTTACCCAAGGAACCCGTTTATTTTAACTAGATTCCTCAGGACACGAGAGAAATTTTAATGATAATTATCATATTCAACTTTCTTACACATAAGTGTTATTCTAGACTTTTTTTTTCACGCATTATGATACTTTGTTGCACAATATTGAGAAGAGGCTTGAGAGTCTAGTAAAATTACCATTATTGACATCAAATAATAGTTGAGTATCATATATTTATTAATACCTTTCTGGTCTTTAACATATTGGACACATTTTGATATTAGCTACTTTTACTCTTAGGATAACAAAAGTAAATGCAAATACTCAACACGTGATTGACTCTAGACATGGTTCTAGAATCATGTCACTCTCTTCTAACATGCATATTTATCTAGAGTAGAATGCAAAAAGACATTTTAAGATAGCCTAGCCCAAACAAAAAGTACCCAAGATAAAATGTGAGATTATTACATATTGATTACCAAATTATATAAAAGAAGAAAAGATACTGACTGGTTTTTTTTTAACTTAGCTCACCACTTAAAATGCTATAGTTTTCCCTGTTTTTATTAGATTTTATTTTATCTCAAAGGTAATAATAATTTTACCATGTCAAACAATAAAGACATATCAAGTTAGTAATTCCTTTACTCCAACTATCTGTACCTGCTATAGTTAATATTTAATCTGTTGATATGCACAACTTTTTCCCTGACTTTCAATATCATTGATTTTAAATCAATGTGATTTAAAAAAAGAAAACAGATGCCACTTTTTCACAAGGATTTAGTTTTAAGAGCTTTAGAGATCATTAATAAGAATGAAGAACTGAGACCAAGAAAGTTTGTTACCTGTCCAAAATTGTCAAGTTATTTAACCTATTTCTAAATACATTCAAACAAGAAAGCCTATATCAAAGCACTCTAGAGTCAGAAAGACCTGGATTCATATCCCAAATTCATCACTTAGATGTAAGATTTTGGAAGGAGTCCTTAAATTTTGGAGCCACAGTAGCATTCGCTACAAAATGGCCATCAAGCTCATTACTTCTGATGGGAGGAGATGTTGGAAAGATTTTGTGAGATAATTTATATGAAGTTAGCAGTCTTGTGATGACTGGTACACAATAGATATTGAACAAATGGTTGTTTCACTCCTTCTAAACTCTAATGTCCAGGGATTTACTCTAAATTCTCCATTCCTCCATGTCTTCACCTACATTTTTATGATGGAAGCTCGATTTTAAAAGTCACTCAAGTGAAAGAATTCCAACACCTTTTTTTAAATGTTCTACTTATCTATGTGAACTATGTATGCCTAAGTAAATATCAGCCATCTGATTGTCTTCTAATTTAGTTTCTTGTCTCTTGTAAGCTGATCTTTAAAGCTGTATGCAACTTTCACATAATAATCTTGGCATGTTATTAAGAAGGTTGTATTACAAGATATTTTTACATGTTATATATTCATCCAACAAGCATTTATTGGGCTTTTTGATATATAAGATACTGTAGGTGTACTGTACATACATTAGAAAGTAAGGTATCTAGAAGGCAAAATCTCCACCCACAAGGAAGGCATGAACAACGTGGAGAGAGAAGTGGGGAAAAGGAAGTCTAAAGTGTGTGATTGTGAAGGTCAACACCAAGGGATTGTGGTGCCAGAAGCTTATCAACATGGTGTGAGGTTTGGTCAGACAAACTTTCTTTTTCTTCAGGATGGTCACAGATGAGCCTTAAAAAATTAAAATTTATCCAGGGAGATTAAAGTTCCAAAGAGGAAACTGCTTGAGCAAAATCAGAGATTGGGATGAATAAAATCTGCAAGGAGAGGAGGGAGATGAGAATAACAGGAAGATGGATCTTACTAAAATGCCATTATAAGGAGAGAGACATAAATTTGCCTAGCATTTTTGGAACGTGGAAAGAGGAACTTGAGTACTGGGCCAAAATATTTAGATTCAGTCTAAAGAATAACAAGGGACAAAATGCAGGTTGTTATACATAGAGATGACCTAGTTAAATATGTTTTTTAAACAAAATGACTTTATAGCCAAGTATATAACTGAATAGAGGTGAAGAGATATTAATGGCTGGGGAGGTGGAGATGACCAGCATGCAAAGGATAAAAACATTCAGGGCAGTCTTGAGGATAAAAATCTAAATTCCCTAGTATAGTCTAGATTCTACACATCAACCTCTCCAAGTATCTCAAACTCTCAGTGACTTCTCTTCCCTGTGTGCTTGCTCATGCTGTCCCATACTTTTTCACCATTTATACACACCTGTATAAGTCTTACTAGACTGCTTCAGAATTCCATTTAAATCTCATCTCAACTGCAAAGCCCTCTCTGACTGTCCTACTTCTGTATCCTGGGCTGCGTCTCACACCATTATAACAAGGACAATAATCATAGCCAGACACCATTAAGGCCGTTATATGTATTATAGCACATTTCATAATAACACTATAAGGTTACACTTTTATTAGCACTGTTTTACAGACGAGAAAACTGAAGCACCAAAGTGTAAGCAGCTTGCCCAACACCATATCTAAAGTAGAAGAACTAGGATTCAAACCCAGGCATCCTGGCTTCAGAATATAAACTCTTCACCACCTTTACCACCTCTGTCACACTGCAATAACATAAAGTGAAAGGACCTGTCTCTCCCACTGGACAGTGAACCCTTTGAGGCTAGGGACAGTGTTTTCTTTTTTCTCCTCTGTTCCCAACCCTAGCCCCATATAAACCACATAACAGGCATTTAATATATTTGGTGAACAAAATGAGTCAGGTTATAACTGAACACATAGAATAAAAAAAGTTCCTTTAAAATGCCTTCATTTCTTTCTGTTTATGTGTTGACCTCTCCATTTTAATTAGAGAAGCATTCAAGCTTCAGGTAAAGAGTGCTCTTTGGACCCCTAAAGATGACACGCATTGTTCATAAAGCACATATTTCCATACTGCTTCTACTTTCTACTCCTTCTCCCTACCCCTTCCTAACCAATACTCATCTTGGATTGCATCTCCATCCCAAGTGTTGTAATGACCATCCAGTGTTTTAGTTGTGTGGTCTCACTCTATACAGTTACAGAAACATACTGAAGTCCCTACTTCTGTCTTTTCTGATCACTAAATTTAAATGTAAATCACTATGTTGTACACCTGAAACTTATAACATTGTACATCAACTATACCGCAGTAAAAAATAAACATTTAGTGTGGTTAAAAAAAAAATTGATATACATGTGTCACCTGATGGAAAAAATAATGTTATTTATAAACGTTGGGGTTTTTTCAACACTTACTGATGCAAGCTTTGAAAATGGATTTCTCTCTACCCTTTTTGAAAACTCTAAATTTTCCAGTGTTCTGGTAATATTGTATTAAGTTAAAGGTCATTGTATAGTAGGTTTTCTCATCTTTCTTTTATGTGTACTCAGGCAAAATGACACTGGAACCTACTTTTTGAGAAATAAGAAGTATAAATAATAAATTACAATAGCATTTCCTACAGAAAAACTTGATTGGAAATGTAGGTTCTATCAGCTTTGGCTCTGTGATAACTATCTCATTGCTGAATTTCTTAAATGGAGAAATAATTTCTTATTTTGCTCAGTATTTTTATAACTCTCACTCAGCTAGAATTAGCCTTTTTGGATTTTTTTATACTTTAAAACTTGTAGTGTTTTAGTTTTATTTCAGACACTGACAGTTGATCAGGTTTCTGGTTTTTATTTTTAATAGGTTCAGTGTGGTTATTTTCTCATTTTGCACATTTTGTAAATATGTTGTTGCTTCTTTTAAAAAAAAAAAAACATGTTTTCATGCTGTGGTAAGCTGCCTAGTTTTTGCCCTGAATTTTGGATTTAACATTTAAATCTTGAGGAAAGCAGCAAAGAGGACAGAAAATTAATCAGAGTATTCTGCCAAATCATCACACCCATAAAAAATGTCGATGCCAACTAAGGTTTAGAACTGACTTGCTCTTCAATGGGTACATTCACAGGAAGACAGGTTTCCCAACTTTCTCATTAATCTATGCCCCCATCATTAATGTCCAATTAACATTAATGGACATTAAATCTAACATTAAATCTGTAAAAGTGAGTAGAAAGGCTTTTTAAATTTAGGACTGGGAGTTTGTTTGTTTTTTATGTCTGTTTGTTTTAATACAGAGAAAGAATGGAAAGTAACACATTCTAGGAACTGATAACCAAATAGGTGAAAGAACAGGAAAAAATGGGGGTCTGTAAAGAAATCTCAATTGAGGGGACTAATAGTTAACACCTTGCAGAAATACAACTTATTGTACCCCACCCACTCATCTGCCATGGCACCAGTTTCTATGAGAGGCACAGAAACTAAGATGTTTGTACTAGGACAGAGGGGTACAGAATGCATCTTTCCAGAGGTATGAAGATTGTATATATGTATGTATTTTAATGCCGCCAAATGGAATCAAATGTGTTATGTCCTGCTGAAATATGAGAGGCAAGGCAGTGAAAGTTTCATCCTAACAACTGGAAGGGTTTTTTTTGTTTTATTTTTATTTTTTGACCCTCTGTATTTATTTTAATAACAGAGAAATGGGTGAATTTTAAGAATATGGGTGGGATTTTTAAAGATATTTTTCCCAAGAGAGGATATACAAGTTCTCAACAAATGATTAATGGAACAAACAGGGGCATTTGTAAGATTTCATCCAAAGAAAGTCCTAGAAAACATCATAATTTCATACAACAAAGATAATTGAGGTCTTTGTTGGGAGATTGAAAAGACTAATTCCACAATCACTGACTCTGCAAAATGCAGTTTTTGTTTTGTGGAACATGCTGTAGTTGTTAATATTGAAACTGCCTTTGAGTGAATTCAAGAATGGCTTTTCCTTTCAAGTAGCTACAAAATAACAGAGATTAAGTAATCTTAATCAGTAATGACAGTTGCTCCTCTGGAGCTCAGCCCTCAGCCTGTACAACAAACACGCTCAAAGTGGATAATTCTCAATGGGGGATGTCCATCTTTGTAAATAACTAGGGAGCCTCTGCTCAATTTGTATAATGTCTGACCAGTTTCAAAGATTAGAAGTCAATTTTGTTAAAACTTTATAAAGTTCCTCAAACCTTTCTCTTTCTTTTTATATTGTGCTCACTTGACATGTTTTAATTCTACAAAACTACATTAAATCTAGAAAACAGACCAGATTTTTGAAATAATTTTTCAAAAGCCCCGATGAGAACTGGAAATGACCCTCAACACTTTTTAAAATGAGAGATTAGAATTGTAGGAATAAATGGCTTCCAAGTTAACCCCTGAAGGATGAAATAGTCTGAAAAAGTCTCTTGCTTTAAATTTTAAGAGACTTGATGGTCAGCTGGCCCTTTGATTAGTTATATATAGACTCACCCACTGATTTTTATCGCTGTCCTTCGTATGGCAAGATGCTGCCGTTAATGGTGATAACTGTGTGATAAGCATGACTACAGAGATTTGTGTGTGGCCTTCTGTTCCCAGGGCACACCAGGAGATTGGTGTTTGATCTGTGGCCACATCTGAGATTTGCGGAGCTTATCACTGCTAGTGACTACCTCACACTTGAGGTCAGTCATGAGCTGTGTGTAGACTTCGCTGTCCATTCCTTACTGACTCTCCAATACTGTGAGAAGATGAACCTGAAAAGAGAGGGACCTGGTAGTCTCCCCTCCAAACTTTAATTGTACAAGATTCTGAATATGTCAGAAATCTGTTTATTTTTAATTGTGGTTTTACTCACCAAAACACGTAATTAGTCAATGGTGTGATACTAACAAGCATGTTTTCTTCTGTCTCTTATATCTTATTTCATAAATTAGGTCTACATATTTTATGCAAATTTTGTGTATTAATCTATAATCTATACAGTCTAAATTGAAATTGCTTCATACATGCGTTGTATGTGTATGTGTGTGAAATTTGAGGGAGCTGGGAAATGCTCTTACTTTAAGAAAATCTTTTTCTACTCCTCCTTATTCTCCCTGACAATATTTTTGTTTTGTTTTGTTTTCCTATAGCTTGATTTATATATCAGGCAGTGTGTTTTATGAAGGACAGCACAAGAAAAAACTATTGGTCTATTTTTAGTTGTATTTTGCCAACCTTTCGAGGAAGAGCTTGAAACAAATAACTAGAGGCGATGTGAAGTGATCAGTGGGTTTGCTTATCCTGGTGATCTTTCTCAAGCCTTAGTCATTATTAATTGGGGACTGGCTTATTTTAGAGTCTGTACTTTGGACTATTAATCACCACTGATTAGCATCAGTAATCTCAGTCTCACATATCACCAGTGTTGATTTCCTTGCTTCCAGCCTGCTATACACCACATCACAATAAAGCCATCTTTGCAAGAATTTAATGACACCACGAAAAGAGTGAATAAAGTACTAAAGTGACAAAAAAAATCATTTATGTCCTGAAAAAGCTTTTAGATGATATTATTTTATGACTGTATAAATTTGTTTAAAGTGGATACAAATCCAATGAACACAACTCTTAATTTCCTCCCTATTATGTCATGAGACCATGAACAAAACTCAAATAATTTTAATCCTTCTATCTATAGGATGGATACAATAATGTCATCATATGTCTTATGAAGAATTAATAGTATTGGGAATTTGAAAATTAAAGTTTTGCATATCAATTTATAATTAACAATTCTGACTGCTCAAAAGTTTGTGGTTTGTTTTTTTTTTAATTAAACATTACTTGGTTGGGATTTTGAAATCATTTTGTTTTAATATTGACCCTTGACTATGATTGTTATTTCTTGGCATGGGATTGGATTTCTAGTATCTGAGTTTATACAAGTTCTATTTATAAAAGGCAAGCATTATGGGTTTTTGTTTTTTTTTAATCTAAGTCCTTCCTATTCTTAAGAGCTGACAACAGAATTTTGGATATGGAAAAGAACTTTGAACTTATTTTACAGATGATAAAACAAAGGCCAACAGAAACTTAGTAAAAACACCACAATGGCTGGCATAGCTTACTATTTGCAAAGGCAATATAAATATATTTCTTTCCTGTGGTCTTTTATCTACATTTTAAGCCTTCAGGTTTAATGCTCACTTGCATCTTCCTTTCCAATAAATACATTGGATGCAAACATTTATTTCATCCAATTGTCTATAGAAATGTGATATCAGGACCTAGCTCCATGACAACCCAGAGTTACGAGTAGACAAGAACAATAAAATATTGCCATATCTAAAATCTGTCTTTGACATAGATAGAGGACAATTTGCAAAAGGAGCCTAGGTTTACAAAGGCTCTAACAAAAAGAGGCTCCTTTGTCTAAAAATGAAAAATTCTGTAATTAAACCAAACAATATAGGCCAAAATAAAATTATAATATATTAAACACTGCCTATTTATTTTCACGGAGACTACTTTATACTAGGAAGTAACAAAGGAACTAAATTAGCTGCTCTTGCCATATAGTTGATTTTAGGAACTGAGGACCTGTGTTCTTGATTTTTTTCACTCTGCAAACTCCCACCTCTCACTACATGACAGGAATGGAGTATGAAAAATGGATGGAGTATACAAAAATCTCTAGTTGCATGGCATTAGAACAAAAGGATATCCCTAAACTGGCATATGATCAGTATCATCTAAGGCAAGAATGCTGCAAAAATTCACATCCCTTGACCTCTCTCTCTTCAATGCCAACAGTGCCAACTGAAATGATTTAAATTTATATTTTTCTAAAGTTTCCCAGATTATTCTAATGATCAGCTGGAATTTTAGTAAGGATTTTTTTTTTTTTCATGGTCAAGTAAATTTGAGAAATGATGCGTCCTTTACTATCTCTTGGAAATGTGCACTGCTTGAATGTATATATTAATATATACTAACAGTGCTTGAACATTTTTTAAAGCTTTGAGAGTCAGTATGTACACAGTTCAACAGCTAAGAGCTCAACAGTATGGTGAAAACTGTATTTTACAGTAGGTTCTACCACTTACCAGCTAAGTGACCCAGGCACACATTACTTTACCTCTTATGTCTTAGTGCAGACATCTCTAAAATAGAGATAATAGTAAAAACTACTTGGAACACAATAAGGGATTCATAAAAGTTATCTGACATTTTTACTACTATTACTACTTACCTGTATTTAAGTCCAGTATTTCACAGATTTATGTAACAGCAGAATACTTTTTCTCTGAACATCTATTAACATCTTAAAGTTCATAAGCGTTCAATGAAACAGTTTAAGAAGTATTTTGTTAATGACCAAGATCATCCTTTATTCCTTTATCTGACTCTGATGGGCAGTTAATGATAAAAATCTATATATCTCAGCTTATCTTTTATTGCCTGGTCCTTATTAAAGTTTCCAAAATTGCAGTTAATGTGGTTATTTATGGTAATTTATTAATTTGTGTTACATAAAACAATTTAAATGGACAATGACTTATTCAAAATAATAATGATGATGCCAGTTACATATAACCAAAAATCTAAGACAGGGATCAGCACACTACAATCCATTAGCCAAATTCAGCTCACCACCTGTTTTTATAAGTACAGTTTTATTGGAAAATAGCAATGCTTATTCATTATGTATTGTGCATAGTGGCTTTCAGGCTGCAATCCAGCCCTGAGTAGTTGCTCCAGAGATTATATGACCCAAATAGGTCAAAAATATTTACTGTCTGGTTTTCTGTAGAAAAAGTTTGCCAACTTCTGATCTAGGATCAAATTCTTCTTCTTCCCTCCCTTTCTACTTCCCTCAAATTGTACTTTCATGTAACCCGCATTCTTCAAAGTTACAAATTCTTTGGGTACTGTTAGGTATAGGTTTTACTTCATTTGTAGGTGGTCTCGGGGATGTCTTTCCACATGTGTAAATCTTCAAAGGCATCTAAATTTGCCTATTTTAAGTATATTATACATACTTAACAGCAGACGTGTTAAGTCTCTTTGCACATTTGTCTCCAAGGAGTACGGCTTTGCTCTTTGCATTGATGTATAATAATTTAATAACTTTCCACTTACTGAGAATTCTCGGATGAAATAGATAAGCAAAGATGATAAAAATGTCATATTTTGATATTCCATCTGCTCTCCTTTGACAGTGTGACAAGTAGGTATTTTTCATTTAGTGTAATATAATAGATATATTTCTTATTATATTAATAAATGAAAATATGTATATTGTCTGCTCACTTATTAAGTTCATTAACATCTTTTCAAGTCAACTTATATAATCCATGGTTTGATTCCATTAGATGTCCTAAATGTCTCTGACATGTAGAGAGGCGATAGGTCTTGGTGGGGGATGTACAAAAATGTATAAGACCCTCAACGTACGCCTAGTCTATCAAAATGAATAACACAGGTACCACTAATAGCAGATGGCGTGGGCTGATTGCTCTAGGAACTCATATGAAGAAAGAAATAATTCAGTCTGAAGAGCTTAGGAAGATCCTAGGAGTGAGGATTTCAGTGCACTGAAAACATCTTAGACAAAACAGGAAAATTGGCAAAAGTCAACGGAAAGCACGTTCAGAGAAAAGTGAGTTAACCCAAGTGGCCAGAGCAGAGGGTATAGAGAGGATAAAAAGTGAGAGATAAGAGAGAGAAGGGAGTGTAGCACCCACTCACAATGTGGATGCCAGGTTCAGGAGCTTGGGGCAAAGCCTGGACCAAGTAGAAAATTACCACATGGCTTGAGTCAGGGAAGTGACACAACCAGATTTGTGCCTGAGGGAAATACAAATAATTGTTGACAATTTTATGAAATATTTTGCATCTTTGTTCCTTCATTGAATGATTTAGTTCTAAGATATTTTTATTCTCATGTTATAAACAAGAAGGGACGCTTCTGACTCTAATTCTAATGCTCTCTTACACCTGCCTGGATTCCATGAGTATACTATGGACATTATGAAAGAAATGTGATAGAGATGGCTTATTTTTCATTTGAGTGTGCACATCCTATATTCTGGAATACGTGTTCAATTATAACTCTGAAATATTTCATGTTAAGTCTCATATCTTTCTGACGGAAATGTAGTACACTGCTAACATGAAAATTAGCAAATTAGGAAATTTGGAAATTTGAAAATTAGGAAATTCTTTGCCTGCTCCATGTTTTACGTGGCTCAATTGGCTTCACTTAAAAAACTCCCATGGCAATAAAGAAGGGTGCATCTAAGGTGCATTACTATTTATTTAAAAAAAAAAAAAACCTACATTCTGAATGCAGTAAGGATTGACCAGGAATATTGCAAATATTGCAAATTTAGTTATTGTTTTCATTTTAAATTTCTGCATCAGGAAAACACAAATTAAAAGCAACAACAAAGAAAACGTGGGCCTTGAAAGTGCTTTTTTGCAGCCTTAGAATTACCACAGTCATTGTAGAAACTCCCAGTGGTTACCAAATTCAGTCCTATTTCTGTATGAGGAGAGGACAGCCCAGCTCCCTGAAACTCCACTTATTTTCACTATATGTTAAATAGGACAGAGAAAAAATTAAAATTGTTCAGTCTAACTTTAATTTTTTCCCAACATTAAAAATAAAAGTCTGCTAAAATAGCAAACCTTTGACTGCTGAGATTTAGAAAGCTTCCTTAGGGAGAAACAGGACAATCACAGAGAATTTTCCTTTTGTTAATGAGACTCTAGGCCTTTCACATTGAAAGTAGAAGATACTTTAATCAGGACTCCAAAAAATGAGAGCTCAAGTTACCCTGTTGCAAATCTGTTTTTGGCAAGACTCTGATTAAAGATTGAAGTTTCATCACTGTAAATAAGAATCTAATAAACTATCGAAAAAATGTTGTCCAATGTCATTCTTAGTCTAAACACAATCTGAGTGCAAACATTGCTACATTTTAGAGATGCAACACAGATTGCTCTCAAAACTGAAATATATATTCTTTACAAACTTAATATCTCAAATAATTCATATTGGAAATGATTATGTGATGATGTAATAAAAATTTATGATCAATATACTTTTTGAGAAATACACAGCCACTGAAAATGAACAAAGGGAAATTAAAATTTAAAAAAAACAAAAAAACACTGGTCAAGTTGAAAGCTACGATGACAATGACAGTCATTTACCCAATGCTGCATAATTTACAAGCTCCTTCAAATATTACATTATTTCCTTTTTGTCTCTTAAGAATCCAATGAGGAAAATTAGAGCCCTCTTAATATTATGTTATTATTAACTCCATCTTACAAATAAGAAAACCCAGTGTCAAGGGGGTTTAAATAACCTGTCCAAGGTAATACAACAGTGTTTGATGGCAGGACTTGAGCTCCAAATGTGCCTACTCCACATTTTCCAATAGTTGAATTCCACTGGGCCATTCAGCCCAGTGGAATTGGGCTGAATTCCATTGGTCCGTAGCACTAACAATTTTTATACATGGCTACAAAGTTTTGACTGCTTCTGCTTTACTTGCACAAAAGATACACACTAAAGTCAGAAAGTTTATCAAGAAATTACTCAAGATTTTTTCAATTTCAATATTGTAATTTTCAATTACAATATTCTTTCATATTATTGCCCATAAGCCATCCCAATCTATTTTTGTGGAATAAGGTGTAAGCTATGAATTAAGCATCAAATAGTGTAGTATAAAATATAGTTGGAAATTGCTGTTTGGGCTTAAAATGAAAATATTTTAATATTAGCAATTATAAAGCACTTTATTAATTTTTCATTACTCTCTATTTATAACATGGAAAAGAATATTACTAGTAAATGGAAAATGAAGGAAAGATTTGTTAAGTAATAATCTGATTGGCATTCCCAATACAAATGGATTTTTGTATAGGAGTGCCTATAACTCCCATCCCGCAGACCCTGAAAAGCTGTGAATTCAGTATCATCCACGCAAAGCTAGAAGGCTAGAGTTTATGGCCCTCTCTGTTATCACCTTCACTCAGTGTTTCCTGTAGAATAGAACTGATTGTATTGTCTCTTACATGAACTTTCACACTGTAGAATTCTCACGGTGATGTATTCTCCCCCACCCACACATGACCTTATTTTAATGCTGTTGTAGATGATAGGCTTTTAACTGATATCAACAGTTGTCCTTCACAGTGTCAACAGGAAAGTTTTGAAGTTATACAGTTGCTCACTTTTCCCTTGTTGCATAAATGTGTAATAAATGGAACATCCTTAGCATGGAGACATACAGGCTCTACTTGAAATATTCAGTTCCTTGTCAAAGACCTTTGTACTAAAAGCAATTGTCAATCCAGAGTATCAGTGAAGAACTAGAGACTGCTGCTTTTCTAGGCTATTTCACAAGTATAGGTGTGATATCAATACTTTATCAAAATCTTTATCTTGAATCTGCTAGCCTTTGTCTACACCTTTGGGTTCTCCTTTGAAGATCTTAGAGGCAACTAAAACATCCTTTATTTTCCTCTTAAATACACACTGATATTTCTTCTTAAGTGTGCATTTGCCTACTTAAAAAAATACATCTGTGATTACAACTGAAGAGTGGTTTTTGCTTACCTTCTCCTTATCTATATTTTATTTTTCTCTATGCTGGTCTTCATTTTTCAGAAAAAGCCATGTTTTATTGTCATAAAACTCCTTGAAAATACTCAGATTAAAAAAATGGTTCTATATACCATCAGTTTATCAGAATAGGCAATATATAATTGTAGAGTTGCCTATCCTTAAAACAAATGCCAAATTATATTTAAATAATTTTTAGAAGAAAATATTTTAGAGAAAAAAAACCCATTAATATAATGTCATTGTTGTGTTGCGACTATAATGATGAGTTTTCAAGAATGAGTAAACTTTCCGTACTTGACAATAATTTTAGACTGGTTATTTCATCAACTGTTTTTGCAATATTCTTGTGTTTTACATTAGCTCAGAGTAAATGCAAATGAGTAGAAGGATTAAATTTAATAATTCTGTCTTCCATTATAATAGTAGCATCAGTTATTCTTATAAATAATCAATTGATTTAAAAACTCAAAACTTATTTTTATAGACATCTAGATTATCACTATTGCTATTTATTGAGGGAAGGCTAGCTATGGAGTTCATCTTAGTATACCTTATATACATTATTTTGTGTAAATACACATTTAATAAATATGCTGAATAAATAAATTTTAAAATTTGTATCATTTCTGAATTTTAGTTTATTACCTACCTAGTTTACTGTATCTACATGGGCAAAGCTATGTGCACTCTTTACAATTGCTTGACTAAAATGTTTGTGTTTTCAACAAGCATGAAGTAGTTTTTGACAGACACTATAGAAATAATATTCCAGCATATATTATCAAAATACCAACTTCTCATAAAGAATATCTACTACTTAACTTGTTACTCAAATGATACAATCATACACATCTGCTGACCAATGGAGGTGATTATAAAAAAAAACTATGTATCTGTTTTTTTATTTGCTTCAGCAGTATTGAAATTCATAAAGAAGTTCCAGCTCTATGTCCATAAATTGATTAGACTTAAAACCTCAGTGTTTCAAATATGCTCCAATCAATAGGACAGATCACTGAAGAGGTCACCGCAATCCCATTAGACATAGGACAATGGGGAGCATTTTAATCAGTGACACAATGGGTCTTATTTCAGATGATTGTGAATTTTGGTTAAAATCCATTGGACCCATTGATTATTAGGTGACATCCGCCACATGCAAGTTACTGGCTACAGGATTGGCAGTGGATGTTAAATACTCTTGAACTCTGTAATTTAATGTATATTTTAATGAACTGAACAGTGAGATTTCTGACAGGCATCAGCAACTTTGAAATAGAGTCTTCCAAATTTCTCATAGAGTCTGAAAGTAATGAGATTTGTTCCATAAAGTGATGAAATTTATGCCATAAATTATCTCTAAGAGAAGAGTGCTTCTTAAAGCAGAAACATTTCCTTGGTAGAGATCAGATTTAAAATAGTTGTTTAATAAGAAGTTTTTGGAAAAGCAGTCTGTGCTATGTTCTCTCTGAAAATTTTTGCCCGTTATCAAAGAAATGGAGTGCCACGTGGGTCCAAGGCCCACTATCACTTGGACAGAAGGAAAGCCATCGATATAGTTATTGTGCTAAAACTTGGCACTTAGAATATATCCTATTAATAAAGATGCAGACATAGAGAATGGACTTGAGGACATGGGGAGGGGGCAGGGTAAGCTGGGACGAAGTGAGAGAGTGGCATGGATATATATACACTCCCAAATGTAAAACAGATAGCTAGTGGGAAGCAATCGCATAGCACAGGGAGATCACCTAGAGGGGTGGGATAGGGAGGGTGGGAGGGAGACGCAAGAGGGAGGGGATATGGGGATATATGTATACGTATAGCTGATTCACTTTGTTATACAGCAGAAGGTAACACACCATTGTAAAGCAATTATACTCCAATAAAGATGTTAAAAACAAAAGAATATATCCTATCCATTTATGTATCCATCCATTCAATCTTCAACAATATTCACAGAGGACTTTCTAGGAATCAAGTTTTGTTTCTCAGAGTATTCAGCATGTGTTTTGTTGGACTTTGTACTGTAACTCATCCTTTAGGAAAAAGGAGATGTTTAAAATCAGGGCAGGACAGGAATAGAAATGCAGACATAGAGGACGGACGTGTGGACACAGGGTGGGAAGAGGAGGGTGGGATGAACTCGCAGATTAGGTTTGACATCAATACACTACCATGTGTAAAATAGCTAGCTAGTGGGAACCTGCTGGATAGCACAGGGAGCTCAGCTCAGTGCTCTGCGATGACCTAGATGGGTGGATGGGGTGGGGGAGGGAGGTCCAGGAGGGAGGGGATATAGGTTTACATGTAGCTGATTCACTTCATTGTACAGCAGAAACTAACACAACATTGTAAAGCAACTAAACTCCAATAAAAAAAAAAAATCAGGGCTTCTTTCTGAAAAATATTTTATAATATACTAAAATTATTTTGTTTAATAAGTAACCATTAAACTTGACACACACTATAAAATGAGGCTAGCTTTTTCTTAGACCCTTTAACAGTACCTCTACATGTATTCTCATCTTAGTTATCATGGTATTTTCTAGTGCAATAAAAGTCTGTAATCATCAACTGCTAGATAGTCTAGTCAGTGGAGTGCTTGAAGATTGACTTAACTGGTTATCCACATGATGGATATTCAAGGAATTTCAAATTACCTATAGAAAGTAAGTTTATTGTTCATTGCCATAATGCCGAAACCCAAATATTTATTTCCTGACTCATAATCAGAAACCTTTCCCCCTCAAAGTGCCCTTTACAACATTTAAGTAAAATGCAAACATCTTATTGAATCAGAATCCTGTCCATGTATGATAAACACAGATGAAACTGCCCAGAGGTATGGTTTAACAAATAAGAAAACATAGAATATGCATAATTAATTATGTATATGTTAACAAAGATTTCTTGAGTATCTATTATATACTAAGATATCTTCTTGGTGCCAAGAATACAGCCAAGAACAGTATACTGTAAGAAGCTTATAAACTATGGGGAAGGCAGATAAAAATAAACAAATATAACCAAATCAATAAGGTAATTTCATAAACTGACGAGAGCACTGAATGGTCAATGTGTTGGAGAAAGATGACGGAGGAATAGTCGTGTAAGAGCTCCCCGGAGAGAGGGCATTTGAGTTGACACCTAAATGATGAGACTTCAAGAAAAGAAAATAGGTTTGTTGCCTTTCTTTTTTTTTCTGAGTGATTTATAATGGTCATTTTAACCATTCACAATTACTCTTCATCTAGAGGCTTCTACTAAGAATTTTTCTTCAGTGTGTTTCTGACATGATTAATTCTATTAGTTCACAAATCTCCCTACCAAACCAAGTCCTATAAAACTTTATTGCAACCACCTCTGCAATCATATACTACTTTGAATAAGAGAAATAACCTGAATATTCTTTTAAATACAGTTGTGTGCTTCCAATTTTATATTTTTTGAATTATTTTTCAGAAAGCCATCGCTAGCTAAGTATGCAAGTGAATTATAATAATAATGTTATATTTCTTACATATTTTATGTGCTTCCCAGTAACTCTGTGAGGCCGGTAATATTGTTATTCTTTGGTTTTATAAATTAAGAAACTAATGCACAGAAAGGCTATGTAATTTTCCCAAGATTCACAACCAAAGTAAAGCATCTGAGACTTGAACTCAAGTCCTAAGGCTACAGAGAACTTGCTTTTAACCATGATACCACAGCCACTGAAACGAAGCCAACAAAATGAAAATTTTTTTTCAGTTTTTCCTAATTTAGAATTCCTTAACTTGTAAGAATGTTATCTTAAACCTTACCAAATTAAAATAGTAAGCTGAACACTGCCATGTCCCTTGTCACTTTGAGGTTTGAGTTTGTATAACAAACCTTACAGACTGTGGCCATTTCCTCCCAGGCACCCTACATGCAAAATGCCAGTAACAGCCATCACATAAATAACAATGCCACGAGGTATTACTGTGTGGACCAAACATCCAGCCTCTCCTCAGGTATGGATAAGTAAGTCTCATTGTATTCAGAGTACAAGATAAGGGTGTATTTTCTATAAACATCTGGAAACTTCCTTGCAACCAGTCTCCAATAACACGTTCTAATAATCCTATGTTAACGCTTGATGACCCCATTAGATTCCAAATTCTCACGAAGAACATATTTGATTGTTTTTCTGGAGTTATTCAGTCACTCTGCTAATCTAAATTACTAGTTCTCAGGCAACTTTTTTGCATATTTAAATTGCGGAGCATTCTACTGTTTCCTGGATTCTGGGATTCTGGAATTCCAGTTCTTTTAGAATTCTCAAAAGTCACAGTCAGTGGCATTGGGATTTCAGCTTCAAGGTCTTCAGAAGTGAACCACAGTTTAAAGGATATGTATTGCCATGTTTCCATTCTAATACCAAGGAGGAAGATTTGAATTCTAGTCACCTAAACCAATATTTTAGAAAGAGCCCCATCTTATTCTATTAATTTTAAAATAAATATATATCTAGCAGGAAACCCCTTGAACTTTAGGAACAGCTGGGACAGCATTTGGATTTGCCATGCAAATATATTCAGTGACAGGGAGAACTACAGATAAAGTATACGGTTTCTGCTTAAACAGGGTCCCACGTTAGATATTCAAAAGACACTAAGCTAAAGGCATACAGATTCATAACAGACATACAATATTCAGATCATCTTATACAAACATTAACAAATAATTATTTATTTGTTAATGTTTGTATTAACATTAATAACTTGTTAACAAATTTGTTGACAAATAATTTGTTAATTATTTGTTAAATAATTAAAAAGTAATGTTAATTATTTGTTAATGTTTGTATATATATTGAATGTTACTTTATTTTTCAAAGCTTTCACTGAAATAAAATGCTCTGTGAGATTTCTTAGAAAAAGATTTTCCATGTATAAAATTTTAGGATGGTGTCATTTAATCATCTTACTGTACTGACCAGATCGCTGACAAAAGCTATGTACTGGTCATAATTTCACATGTTCGTCTAAAAAAAAGCTAGTAAGAATAATTTTTTCTCAAGTACTTGTTCCAGTGTTCTCTGTTCCTCTAAGGATAGCTTTATTGTTTAATCTTTGGTTTTACAGGCCATATTTTCAGATTTAATCTATAGTTATCACATTGAAGAGCCTGATGAAAGGAAATTTGTAACCAGCTCAGTACTTAAGATGTAAAGATTTATTCAAAGCATCAAACCTTTCAGAGTTTTACGCTGTAAGGTGGGAAGGGTTTTTACGGTAATGCAAATAAATGTGAAGGATTTTTACAGTAATGTTAATGTCAAAGTAGCACACTGCCCACCCCTAGGAACTTCTGGCTGTATAAGCAACACCTTTTTAGAAGCACAGTGGGAAGCAGGGGTCAGGGTAGAGGAAGTCAAGCGAGGCAAGAAAACAATGATGTGCAAGCTGGCCAGTTTATGAAAGGAAAGAGACTTGGCGAGGCTGGAGAGGACAGAGGGGGCTTTAGTGTGAGGTCAGTAGATTAAATTTGATAGAGTGTTTGGAGGGGTGGAGGCGGGCACACAGAGGCTTGAGATGAGAAGAAATAGGCTGTTAATAGAGGCATTCTTTCTAAAAACAACTGAATAATAACAAAAGAGGAAATAACATGTTTCTGACAAGAGATTCTGGGCCAGGAAGAAAGAGACTGGTATATGAATAAAGCCAGGTTCAGGGAGGGATTGATTAGAAGTTGCCAATGGCTAGAGTGATAGCCTAATTTTTCTAATTTATGTTTCTCATTACTCAAAATCCCTTTTAAAAATCTGGCATCCTTTTATCACTAAGCCTTATAGTCTTAGTTCTTCCTCAGAGTATTTCTCAGGACTCCAGTGTATACACATCCGGACTCCAGTCTATACACATCCAGCCTCCACTGATTTCAGGCAGAGGCCCTGGAGTCTTTACTGGACCACTATCTGTTATTGCTTCTCCCAGATAACTACCATGAGTGTAGCTACCAGGTTACAAGACTTGAAGATGCCAAAGTGCCCAAGAACATGAGCCTCATGGCAACCTAACTTCAGCCTATTACAATTTTCTACGAACTCACATTTGCAAGAAGTTTAAAAGCTCTACAGCTCCATAATAATCTATGCACTAACTACCCTAGTTAGTGAAATTCTCTTTAACAGGAAGTATCTATCCTCTATAAATCAATCATTCAGCTGCTAATGGTTATTCCTATGGATCTGGTCTGCCTGAAGAAGTGTACAACACATTGGACAATAAACTACTCATATGGGAGTGCACAGAATAGGCATACTTGCTATCACGTGGCAGCACCATATAGCAGTTAGGATGCCTAGATTCAAATCCTGCCCTTGCTCCTACTGCCTACAGGACCTGGGAAAGCTACTGAACCTCTCTCAGACTATTTCCTTATCTGTGAGATGGAGATAATAACAAATCTTCTTTCATAGGGTTATTATGAAAAATAAGTAAGTTGATATAAGTAAATTGCTCTAGCATGATACCCAGTAGTTAATAATGTTCAAAAACATTGTTTGAGTCAGAATGGTGTTCTTCCTCAGTCTGTGATGGGAATCTAATAATCCACAACAAATCTTTCTCAAGGACCACAGTTACTTTGAGGTAGACATTTTGCATTGGAAAATCTAGGGGCTCTTTGGGATTTTTAGTGCCAAAATCAGTCCACTAGATTGCATAGATCAGCCCCTCCTTCAGCAAGAAGGGAAACAGCAAGAACAATCACAGCTGTGGAAGAGCAAGGTGCAGAAACAATATTAGCCACTCCCTTTTTCTCTCATGTTAGCAATAAATGCAGGCCAAGTCCTTGCTGTACTTCAGAAGCCTGTGCAAAAATATTTCTTTGCAACTAATCAAGAACAGGGAGACACCTCTGACAATTTTGCTTGGGAATTTAAGACATCACAATGGGACTTGCAAAATAAGAGGCAGTATAGCAGCTTGAATATCCATCTCTCACGCTGTTTCCTCACTCAAAATTTCCTTCATCAAATAATGTGTTGTGGTAACAAATCTTTTCCTTAATTTACTGAGGTTTTGAGTGGAGGGAGCTTCAGGAAACTTCCCGCCCTTGGGATGATCCAGTAGATTTTTCTGGAATACTTAACACAACTCAACCACATGGTAAAGAGCTTAACTGTACTCTTCAATAAACTTACTGACCATGCTAAGAAATAGCAATATTTCTTCCACAGAGTCTATGGCTAATTCTCTTGTTTCTACTAAATTTGAAAGTAAAATAGTTCATTGAAAGCTAGACCATCATTCTTCAAGCAGAAAGAGAAAATTAATTTAAAAATAATTAGTTTGAAAGGCTTCTACTCTCACAGACCACCTGAGTCAAGAAACATTGATATTACCCAAACTGTCAAGTTCATGAAGAAACAAGAGCTGGCAGGCATTATGGACAGTAGTCACTGAGATAAAGGCTGTGGACTTTAATTAACACAATTTTGAAGTGAGGCACTGCGGCACTGTGGCACAGAATTGGAGACAGAATTTTCCAGGAACAAATGGCTTGTTTTGAGAAGTATAGACCTGTATAACTTCTGAGACCTCTAAGTTTTCATTCCAGAATTCTCAATTTCTGTTTTATGAGAAGGGAAACCTAGAAAGTATAAAGGATGAGGTAGTCACAGAGTGGCCACTGCTTTAGATTACTTGTGGTATAGAAAGTTTCTAGAAAGGAAACACAAAACCCCAAACTCATTCTTGGTTGGTAAGTACTCTGAAGACAAAAATTTTCTGCTTTTTAATTTTTTTCTCTAAATTAATCACTGTTCAATTCCATTTTTAGAGTCTCTGACTCTTAAATAGTGACTTTTTAAGTCAATCAATTTTAGTCCATTCATAAAAGCAAGCAGGCAAGATGAAAGGTATTCACTAAATCTTTCAAGAGGCAGTACCTGGATGTTTGGATCCCAAATGCAATCTCCTCTAAAATTCACATTGGAAAAAAATGCCCTTTAGAGCCTAGGTTAGCTTGAAAAGGAGTTTCTACCAAGGGTACAGATCTCCATTTACTATTTTCTTGTTTCTCAGTAAAATAGGAAATAAATTTTCTTTCTTAGGAAATAAAATGAAAAATGGCAAAAACTTATTTCACATGCTCCAGTGTCATTCCTGTTTCCCAGAGGAAGGCAGAGCAATAAGTGCATCTGGAAACCAAACCAGGAGGTGACATATTTGTTGTCCAAACCTTTCTTTGAAAAGTAGGAACATAAGACATAAGAAAAGTCATGCATGAGCACTCTGGTTGCTCATGGCAACCTGAGCTGCACATGGCAACCCACCTTTGCTTGGATGTCCAGGTGGTCTTCCATGGGGGAAGAGTGATCATACACATGGTAAATGGAGTTAATACAGTAAAGCCAATATAAACACTGATGTTTTGTCTTCTGACAGCATATGAATGTGCAAGCATTAAGTTATAGGAGAAAAGGGGCTAATTTTAGATTTGTTCCTAGCCCTCTCCATGTGAATGGTGTCGCTGTGAGCCCAGCAATGAAGTTCACTGTGTTGTAGCAGACTGCGCAGTTCCTGAGTGTGTCAACCCAGTCTATGAACCAGAACAATGTTGTCCTGTCTGCAAAAATGGTAAGACCGTACTGCATTAGCTTTCAAAGAGGGGTTAGTGCAAAATACAGATATTCCACCACGGCACACCATTCAATGCAAAAGCCCTCTAAGATCTGCCTGTGGTTTTGCAATGTGGGCATGGCCAATTAATATTTTTATCCCATCTTAAAGTGAAAATAAGCCAGCAATGGGTGAATTGTGAAGCTTTCCATCTGGAGAATTTAAGCTCTTATAAGCTGACTTTGTTGTGGTCCCTATTATTTATTGTTGATCTATACAGAGAATTTTGGAAAGAACGCAGTACCATCTTTTTATAGTGACTGAACTTCTCTCTTGGGGAGGCTATGAAGCAGTTCCTAGTGCATAACCCAGGATAGAGAGTAGGATAAATGCCAGGTATTTTGCTTTGGGCATAGATAAGACTTTAGGCTTAAAGTTATCAAAGATTTACAGAATTCAATTACTCATACACTTAAGTTGAAGTAAGGAAGACTAGAAAGTTTAGGGCTTTTATTCTAGGTTTTTATTACAATGGAAATCTGCTCTCAGAGTAATTGCTATAGAGGGGAACTTGGCTTATAAGTTTATGGGTTCCTTTTGGCCCTCATAGGATGGAGAGGTTGAAATGACTATGGCATGCCAATCACCCAAAATCCAGGTGAGGCTGCAGAGAAGACAATGCAATGCCATTAACCCAGGACAGCTTATCAGCAAAGTCAAAATCACACTCTTACTACTGGTCATATACCAACCAAAAAATAAAGCTTCCCAGTGTAACATTCCACAAATGCCCCCACTTGGCATTAATATATGCTTGTAAAAGTAGTTCTAGCTCTTAATTAAGCTGAGGTCACTGTAATGCTGAATCCCTATGCCCTTCCTTGAATTAGCAGCTCTCATCTTCTCTATTACACATTTTTTTGGTCCAGAATTTGGCATTATGTGAGGTCACCTATTAATCTTTTTCTCTTGCAGGATTATAATTAGTGAAAAGAGGTATCAGGTTATTTAGCCAAAGAAAAAACACAAGCAACTCTGATTGTTTTTATAATACTTGTAGTGTTTTGGTATCTTCTCAAATGACTTATAAAGAACCCTTATGACATTTCTTCAGGCACAGTTTTTATTCTTTCTGATTGTGTAAATCTCTTGAGTCTAATATTACTGCACACCTGGCTTCTCTTTTTCTTCTTATCCCTCTCATCCAACTGACGTGTGTCATAGTGCCCAACTCTCTGACTTAGAAGGTGGAGATAAATATCCTCCTGAAGTTCAAGCCGATCTAATATATGCAAAGATATCAAATTTAAGACTTTATATTTTTAAAAGGATATTGAGGAAACTGGAAAAGATACAGGGAAGAAAAATAAGATGATTTAATGGTTGAAAAATAGGACCTATGAGGACAGACTGAAGGAGTTTGCATAATTTGTCCTGGAAGAGAGAGAGGCTCCAGGGAGACCTCACTGTCATAAAGTACATGAATGGTTAGTCTAAAGTAGAAGAGCACCTGTTATTTGTCATTTTCTCCAAGGACAGAAGGAAGAAAAAATCAGCTACCTAATCAATCTTTAAAACTAGGATTGACAAGTCTTTGACTAAAGACCGTTTTTTTCTAGAAGCAACTGTCTAAACAGGTCCTTGAGGATCTTGTCTTCCCTGGAAGGCCCTGGTTGGCTATGTTACACATTTAGGGTAAACAAAACTATACTGAAAGTTAAAAACTCTCATCTGGACATACTCAGAATACTCAGAGAATTAAAGCATGCTAGACTGTGTATTTAGAATACAGGTTTTACACATGCATCTGCCATGTCATCCTAGGTACTCCCCACCCAAACCAATAGTATATCCAGAGTTGATGTCTATGTCAAATGTTAAATCAGCCACTACAAACTAGTTACACTGAATTTTATGTCACCCAAGGTTATCCTATTTCTGTCACATGCCAGAGTAGAAATCTGTCCTAGAATGAAACTCTCTTTGTACAAAAATATATAATGAATGAACTTTAATTGTTCGATTAATTAGGTAATTAATTAGTAACCCATTAGTATTCCTGAAAAACATATGTTGAGAGAAAAAAATATATTAGTTAGGTTTTCCAATTTTTTGTTCATGAAGCACTACAAAACAACCACTTCTGTTCCCTTTTGCCATTTCCAAGCAAACTTTTTTCTTTTTTAAATAAGGAAAATTAACCTGAATTAAAATTAGGCCAAAGACTAATTCTGAATTTAATATAACATTATGACATGTTATCTTTTTTATTATTAAATGCCACTAATTAGTCACTTATGCCCCAAAAGTAAAGTATAATCATTGTCAAAGAAGAGCATATTGAGGACTGCTGGAGAATCCTTATGACCACGTACCAGTATTTTTGAGTGAACAGACTGAGCCCCAATGCTTGCTGACTCTCATTCTTAGTTCAGAAAACAGAAACAGATGACCCATGTGCAGAAGAGCCAGGTGGGAAACAGATGTTTACTCTGACAGAATATAACTAGAACAATTTCTTAAATTTCCAACACACGATAAGACTATCTTATTCTAAATGACAAGATTCATTTGCCCAGTATAGTGTAAACTATTTTTAAAGTATTGTACTATTTTCTTAGATTTTGAAAAAAAAACAACAAGAAGATAAACATCTACCCTCAGGATTCAAGGTAGAGGCAATAGATCCTAGTTTGTAAACAGTCCTATAATATTTTCTATATTTTCTTAAATCTTCATAAATGTTGAAAAAATTTAGTTTGCACAAATGCAGACTATCTTGGCTGCCAAACTCTTTCTTCATACTAAGATTGATTTTTCCGCCTTCCTGAATTATAACTTGCCAAGAGCAAGAGACATTAAAGATATAAAATGAAAGTTTAAAGCAATAGAATCTACCACAAACAGTATTCAGCTAATATCAAAATCTTTGTTCTCAGATTAGAGCAAGAAAAAAAAAAGGAAGTACAATGATATATATGTAGGTATATGAAGTTTTCCCAGAAAACAGTAGTTTACCAATAAAAATGTAACAATTGCCCTTACAAATAAATATTTTTAATATTATAAAGTGCAAGGTAATCTGATCCCTAGATAAATAATGATAACCTCTTTATTCTCCATAATATAATTTGTAAGAATAAATATAAAGACTTATACTTCTAAAATTTTTCTCTAATGATGTAAAAAAAAAAGAAAGAAAACTTTTAATTTCTTGGTCTCAATGGTTACCGCAAGCAAGATTTTCCAGTGGTTATCAATAAATATAGCCAAGCCATTAAAAATACTCCATTCTTATTAAAGTTAGTTTAGCACCAAGAAAAGTCTATTAATTTAGTCTGAATAAAATACAATAGAAACGTTAAGGAAAGATATGAATGGCTGGGCATACACAAAACAGGAGGAGAAGGAGGAAAGTAATTTTTTATTTGGGGAGGATTATGGTGATTGATATAGGAATTTATTGTTTTAAACAATTTTATTAAGCATCTGCTTCTCCCTTCTCTATATATCTTCATGAGCTAGCAATCCAAATGCCTTCCTGAAAGATCTAACATTTCTAGATTGTTTTTCTTCCTCCAAGATTGAGTTACTTTGGCCTATCTTTCAGCTCCAGTCCTTTCCATGGGAATTAATATTCTTTATGTTTTTTTGTTTTTATAATATGAAAAATAGATTAGCACAGCACCTACTTAAAGAAAATATTTCTATTTTGGAGTGTCATGTAAATATTTGAAATATTCGGTAACTGACCCTTCATTTAACTAGTGAAGTATTTGATCATTAGATCATCCAAATGACTAACTGCATTTTTTTTTTACATTTCATCTGTCAGTACGTCAGTGAGTTCTCTGTTTTCATTGAAATATATAGTCAGTCATTATTCATGGTTCGGAAAAAAAGTCACTTCATGAAAAATTGAAATAGAGAGGAACCACCCACAAAATCCTCCATGCACATTAAGTGAGGAGTTTTCATATCCTTTTCAACTAAACTGAAGGTGTCATAAGCCCTGTTCAAATATTTAATTTCATATCCCTTACTCTCTTCCAGTTTAGTAGTGATACAAATAAAGAAGGAAATAGACTAGCCAAAAGGTAAATGGAAAGAAGACAGCAAAGGGATGGGAAGTGCACAAATAAGAGAGAGGACTTTAGAGCCATCCAACGCCTTCTAAAGGTGCTTGGGTAAAACGCTGCTTTGTGTTGACACATATAATATACAAAGAGCCCCTTGAAATAAATAAGAGAGAAAAATAATTCCACAGGGAAGAAAATAGGAAAAGGGTATACAAAGAAAATTCAGAGAAGAAAACCAAATGTCTAATAAATATATGAAAATATGCTTAACCTCACAAGGGATCAGGGTGATAGAAATTAAAACAATGTGATACTAATATTGCATTGATAATAATTTGAGATTGATGATACCTCAAATCAGCAAAGATACTAAGAGTTGAGAAAATGTTGGAACAACTTTTAAGAAATTTGAAGTCAGCAGTTCTACTTTTTGTACTTTGTCCCACATTCATGCACTAAATTTCCACTGCATTTTAAGAGCATAAAGGTCGGAGAAATGTAATAGTACTTCAATGGAGTAGTGAAAATATATTGCAGCCTTTAAAAAGATCCTACTAACATTTTTCACTGCTGTGTAAAATAAGCAAGGAGTGTATAGTAGACTACAAATATTTTATACATAATATAGTAATGTGTTCTATATATAATTTGTACATTTTAAGTGATATGTAAGACATTTTTATTTTTAACTGATATATAGTTTTAAATAGATATTACATTTATATGTACATAGGAAAAGAGCCAAGTGTGGATACACAATAGAATATTAACAATGATTCAATGATTACTTTTAGGGAATAAAAGTGTGAAGGTAAAAGTAGGGGAGACAAGAGTTAATTTCTTTAAAATATTAAATCTTTACAGGTTGATAATAAAAACAGCAGAAAAGTACACAAACAGGCAGTTCGCAAACAAAATACAAATGTTCAAAAAATATAAAAATTATTCAACCTCACTAACAAATTTGCTTTTTACTGTTTAAACCCTTCTTTATTATGTTTGTATGTAGCATAGGGAAAGTTCTGTAAGAACACACGCCAAATTTTTAACAGTGATCCAGTGATCAGAAGAGTAATTAAAGAGTAGAAGTGAGAAGGTAGAAGCAGAGAACTTTGACTTTTTATTTCATGGGCCTCTTTACTGAATGAATTTTCAAAAAACTATTTTTTATAAGTTAAAAGGTTTTACCAAACTTTTAAAGAAAAGATAATTCTAATGTCATTTAAACTCTTCCAGAGGACAGACAAGAACAGTTTTTTTCTGAAGTACAATACTGATACAAACCAAAGATTACAAACTAAGAAAAAGTAATAGGGATCTATTAAAATACAAAATCCCTGATCATATATTATACCACCCAGTGGGTCTAGAGCAGCATTCTTCAATCAATCACATGAACCCTTCTGCCACAAAATATATGATAATTATACTAAGGAGATGGAATAAATATAGAGTCTCCCATCGTCTCAGGTCAGGTTTTAATCTCAGCTGAGTTTTGGTATCAAAATTGTGAAAAGACATTGGGTTTTCAGAGACTGTGGGAAAGGGATTGTATATTTGTGTTAGCAAACAGAATTTAGCAGTAGGTTAAAATAATTGTGCATTCTGAAAAAGTGGAGTTCACAAAGTTCAAAATTAGGAACTCTATATTAATATAATTTATCCTATTACTAAATTCAAGAGAAAATCATATTATTTCTATATAAATATACACACACATATATAAAGATGACTAAAACTCTTGATAAAATAAGACTAAGTGGATATAAAATATATTTACCTCAGCACCAAAGACAGAATCATGCTTAATAGGTACACATTAAAGGCATTCTTGATAAAGTCAGGAACAAGACAAGGCTGTCCACTATTATTCAAAATTTCAGATTGTAGATATGAACTAGCTAGTATAATTAGAAAAGAAAGAATTCAGAGGAGAAAAACTGGGAGCCAAAACTACTACCATTTGCATATTATATGAGAGTATACTTGAAAAACCCAAGACTATAGACTAAAAACTTCTATAACGAAAATTTAGTAATATAGCAGAGTACAAAATGAGAATACAGAGCTCTCTCTCTCTCTATATATATATGTATAGGTACGTATATTATGAAAATAAAATTGTGGCATTGGTACATGATGCAGAGATATCAATGTAATATAAGAAACTTCATAAACAGACCTAACATACATATGAAAATTGATACATGATAGATAAAATAGCATTTCAAATCAATGGGGGAAATTTAATTTGTAGAAGAAATGGTGTTGGGACAACTGGATAGTTGTCTGAAAAAAATAATTTTAAAGTCCTACATTATTTCATAATTCAAGAAAACTTTCGATTCAACAAAGATTAAATATAAGCTATTTTCCCAAACAGTACAAGAAGAAAACCTAGACATTTGATTTTTAATCCTGAAGTGGCTAGATTTTAAAAACAAACAAAAAAATCTCCACAAAGCAAACAAAACACCACTGTAAACAAATAAAAAACTAAGGGATAAATAATCTTATATCGCAAAGGGTTAATGTCTCTCATAGATAAAGATCTCTTTGAAACTAATAAGGAAAAAGATCAACAACTCAATCTTAAAAATGGGCAAAGGACTTCAAAAGTTACTCCACAAAAAACAAAATTTCCTAAAACATACAAAAAATTGCTAAAAGGAAAATGCAAATTAAAATTTGATGCCATTTTTTTACTTATGGATTGGCCAAATATCCTATAATTTAATAATCTACTTTGTTGTTGATACCTGTGGTAAAACAGGCAGTCTTTCACATCACTGGTGAATGTATGAATTGGTACAATTCCCATGGAAGGAAATTTGACAATATATGTCAAAATTGAAGTACATATATCTTTTATCTCAGCAATTCCACTTCTCTTTACAGATGTGTGAAATGACAAATAATGTTGTTCATCTTCTATGTTGTACTTCAGGTTTACTACTAATAAAGAATAATCAGAAAATTTGTAAAAAATAACTATAGATTTAAATTTCCTTTTAACATGCTATTAGTTGATAGTCAAAAAAGAAATAATTTCTTTCTTTAAATACTCAAATATTTTTAATGATTTATAATTTTATTAGCTTCTATTTACCTTTATGTTTTTCATCTCATATATTTTAAACTAATTTCAAATGGCTCAAAACTGTGAAACTAATAGAAATCTACTCAGAATCAACAGATAATAGGCTACTTAAAAACATTAAAATAGATATTAATGTGTGGAGGATATATATATAGAGAGAGAGAGAGATTAAAAAGTCACAAACCTTACTAAGAACTATTTTCTAAAATAGTAAGTAAGGAGCCATAACTGATTTCTAAATGTGAAAACTGAAATTTGTTAGAATGCTATTTTTCTAATGATAAGTGGAAATCTATCAAATTTTCCATGTAATGTAATTTTCTTCTGTAAGTTGGAAAAAGTTGGAAAATGTAAATACATGAAAAAGAATGTACTTGGTAGGCTTCCCTGGTGGCGCAGTGGTTGGGAATCCGCCTGCCAGTGCAGGGGACGTGGGTTCTATCCCTGGTCCGGGAAGATCTCACAGGCCACGGGGCAGCTAGGCCCGTGCGCCACAGCTAACTGCTGAGCCCATGTGCCACAGCTACTGAAGCCCACACGCGCCTAGAGCTGGAGCTCCGCAACAAGAGAAACCACCACAATGAGAAGCACATGCACCACAACGAAGAGTAGCCCCCGCTCACAGGAACTAGAGAAGGCCCCCGCACAGCAACGAAGACCCAACGCAGCCAAAAATAAAAAAAAAAAAAAAAAAAAAAAGAATGTACTTGGTAAGTTTGGGGAATTCAATCTACCAGATATATTAAAATAATATATAAAGGTATAATAGTTTTAAACAGTGTGATAGTGGAACAAAAATAAATCGATAAATAGAACAGAAAATCAGAAAGTAATTCACATTTGTATCACAATTTAGCATACAATTAAGGTGACATCCAAGCATCTGATGAAAGAATGTGTTATTCTAAAAATAAAGGTTGGGCTTCCCTGGTGGTGCAGTGGTTGAGAATCTGCCTGCCAATGCAGGGGACACGGGTTCGAGCCCTGGTCTGGGAAGATCCCACATGCCGCGGAGCAACTAGGCCCGTGAGCCACAGCTACTGAGCCTGCGCGTCTGGAGCCTGTGCTCCGCAACAAGAGAGGCCGCGACGGTGAGAGGCCCGCGCACCGTGATGAAGAGTGGCTCCCGCTTGCCACAACTAGAGAAAGCCCTCGCACAGAAACGAGGACCCAACACAGCCAAAAATAAATAAATTAATTAATTAAAAAAAAAAAAAAGTTAAAAAAAAATAAATAAAAAAAATAAAAATAAAAATAAAGGTTAATCATTTTTTACAAAAGTGAAATTACATTCCTGTATTACCCATTATACAAAAGTAACTATCAGTTGGATTAAAGATCTAAATCTAAAAAATGAGATCATAAAGGGATTTGTTTTTAACGTAAACATTAGCTTACTCTTAGGATCAGGATGGTTTTCCTAAACATAAATGCAAATAAAGAATTTATAAAAGGAAAAATTAAAATTCAAATTAGATAACATATAATTTTATCCTTAAATTTCTTAATAAATTAACTTTGGAAAGGTAAGATGCAACAGGCACTCTCAAGCACTACTGATGAGAGTATAAACCAATATATCTTCTCTGAAGGGCAGTAAAAGTGTGTGGACCTTTGATCCAGCAATGTGGCTTCTAGAAATTGATCAAAAATAATCAGATAAGAATATAAAGATGTTATATAGAGAGGTATTTATTACAGAGTTGTTTATAATAGCAAAACCTTGGAAAACCTGAAACCTAAATATTTGACAATAAGGAGGTTGTTTAAAAAACCATAGTATATCTACATGGACTAACTACTAAAAAATTATTACAAATGATGTCATGGAAAAAAAATTAAGGACATCACAAAAAACAAACAAACAAAAAATGCATGTTCAGAATATATTATTAAATTAAACTAGTAGGCCAGAAAGCACTATTTTTAAAATAATTTTGTTAAAAAGAAAATGTATGTATAGAAAAACACTGGAAGAAAATACTTCAAAATGTTAATGGCACATAACTCTGAATAGTAGTAGGCTAATGAATGATTTTTACCTTTTTTCCCTTTGCTAGCCCCTAGTTTCTAAATTTCCTACAACAAATCTGCATCATCCCTGTGATTTAAAATTACTATTTAAAGGAGAAAATAGAAAAATTCTTTAAAAAGATAATGTAAAAATTTTTCTATTTTTATGATTTAATAATCAATGACGTGCCACTTATTAGAAATTGCACTGATTCCTTGTTATAATTTGTACTCCATAATTAATAAACCAACTAATACTTCTACCACTTGACTTTCAAATCCTTTAACTGTGAGATTCTTTGCAAAGAATTTGGAAAACATCATTGCCCATTTTATGTACCTATTAGGGTAATGGTTAAAATATTCACTTAAGTCTATGCATTTACATTTTCATGAAGCTATTTTGCAAACTCAGCCTTTTAAGTTTGAAAATTAGATGCAAGTCTTTCACCTTAATTTGATATTTTCTCACTTCCTCTTAGGGAGACAATTAGTAACAAATGAAACACAGACATTAAACAAACACACTGAAGATGAAAAAATTTCTGGCACTTGCACATATCCATTGGCTACAGAGCCCCTGAAATAGTTTGTGATGAAAGCATACCCTATGAAGGGCAGTTTCAAAGCCTGCATTTCATTGACTTCATAACTGAAAGTCAGAATTATCATATTCGTATAAAGTAGATATCAAAACAGAGTAATTATAAATAGCTATTTTAATAAGCCACAATTTCCTATTGCTTTCATAAAGCGTTCTCCAAAGTATGAAAGGAAATATTTTTATTTATGTTGTCTTAAACCAACAGGATTCCCTCTCAATTCATCAGCAAATTAGATTTCAAAAAGATTATTTTACAAAGTTGACACAATGAAAATTAATGCCACATTCATTTCCTGCTAATTGCATCTCTACTTAATTATCGGGGCCCCCAAGTCCTTCAGAAAATGAAGGGAAGAAGGCCAACATCTGCAAAAATGAGAACTTTTCTCTTTTTTTCTCCTCAACCTATAGAAAATGCTTCGGGACTATTTTTTCCCTATGTAATCATCTAGAATGTTGGGTCTGGTCCTCCCACAAAGCACACACTCCTAGTTGAGAAGAGACATGTTAGGAAGTAGACCTCACTCCTTCGAGTGCCACGTAGTACTTTGATGTTCAGCGCACCACCCCAAAGGGAGCCTAAGGGCCCCGAAGAAGGGTAATGCAGACACATGTACTGAATGTCTCATTCTTACACATTCAGATAACCTCACAGATAATCTGGTTCAAAAACAGTAGCTTGGCAGAGGGTTGAATACATCTCCCCAAACTGCCCGTGCATTTCTATTCTTAACCCCACCTTCTCTCTTATTCTTGAGCCTCTCTTCAACTATGTTTTTATAGAATAGTGCTGACTTCTGGATTGTATACAGTAATCTCTATAAAACACCTCTGAACTGTGGATGATGGCAAAAGGGCAATTGGGATCACTAACATATTTATAGTTGGATGCCCCTCAAATGAGAAAAGGGAAATGGGAAGTTCTTGCATGCATACTTATTTTGCTTACACTAGCTTCATTTGTGCAATCCTTAGGGGTTGGATTTGATTCTAAGAGTTAATTGAATGGGGTGGGGTCTGATGGGAAAGCCAAGGCATTTGGTCTTGCCAAGTCTTATCTAAGGGAGGCTTGAGTCTGCCGTGGGAGAGCCTCCCTGAGGGTAAGGCAGAGTTCCCCTTCATCCAAACCTCCTTCCTGAGGTAGGCGCGTTAGAAAGTTGCGTTCCCTCCTTTACCTCATGTCTTTGCCATGTAGAAACTCATGCTTTTCAGATGCAGGAAAAGTCATGTCCATCCACCAGCACCCCTTTTCCCCTTCACTAATTACTAATGTAAACCTTGTGCAGTCAGACAAAAACAAAACAAGGTTGCCATGCAAATTGTGTTCCTTGACCTGCTTTGAATTTGAATGTCTTCTAAAGCACTGGGCAAGATGAGCCTGGGGGGCCTCGAGGAAGGTATTGCTCTGTCTTCCTCAGAAGTTTCAGCGGTCTGAAGCAAGAGCATCTAATACACTCATCTCTGAGGCACAGATTCCCTTTTTTACAGATAAGACCAAATTTCTTGGGATTCTACATCCCACGTCACTGGTAAAGACGGGATCCAGAATTCTGGGTCCTCTTGAAAAGATCCTAACACCTCCCCGGCCAGCAGTCACAGCCTCGTCCTCATCGTCGGGCTTGAGGCACTTAGGACTGATTTCTCCCTGCTTAGCTCAGACCCCACCAGGAGCCCAGGACCACTAGGTCACCCCTCATCCCCGGGACTCTGATCTCCATATGGTGCTATGAGCTGAGAGGTAACACCCCAAGTCACCACTTTCCAGTCCTGGCCCCTGATTTTTAGTTCTCCATCACACCTACTGCCACCTGAATAGTATATATTTTACTTACTTAGTTGCTTGTCTCCCCTGCTCACAGAAGTACAAAGTTCGTGCAAAGATTTTTGTCTCTTTTGTTCACTGTTGTATTCCCACTACCTACAACACATTGTAGGTGCAAATATATGTTTGTGAATAAATGAATGAATGCACACCTGTATTGTGCCTTTGGAAGAGCCAAAATTAAATAAGAAAATTGATTCTTTGAGTTCTTTTAGCTTCACTTTTGAAAAGTCTTCTATTTCACAGAGAAGAGCTTTCAAATGGAGAGCTTAGGAGGCATTGTGTGGTGGGAAGGAGGGTGCTTATCAGATTTTTTTCCTAATTAAGTTTGCTTTAATTTACCACTAGGATTAGTGGTACATACATTGATAGGAGGCGTATCAAGGTGATCTAGTAGAGACAGACTGGTTTCCAGGGGAAATTGAGTCAGCTTGATATTTTACTGCTTTATAACCTTGCTAGGGACACCTAAAGCTTCTGTTTCTTAAGAAACGACTGCATGAAACGTATGAGTCACTTCAGTGCAAAATTAATGTAATGCTTTAGCCAGTATTATCTACAATGATGTATTTCATCTAACAATAGGGATTGGACTATTTACGAGTTAAGGAAGCCTCGAGCATTGACTGAATATGGGATTTGTCAGTATTTGGTAAACAGAGTCAGAAAATGGGACTTGATATCAGGGCAGAGGGAGAACTGATTGCAGGGGATAATATTTAATTTTAGAAATCAAACTGTGCAACCGAAAAAGATATCAGAAATATGGCATAAAACAGGGACAAAGGAAACTTGCTAACCAATATCTTTTCTGGCATATAGTGATTGGGAAACTCTCTAAGGATAGCTGAGGCTGAGGTAGGAAGCCCTTGCAGTAAGACCTCTGATGTTTAAATGTAGCTCTGAGCTGCTTCAAATCAAACTATCAGAAATGTTAAACCTCTTTTGAAACATATTTATGGTTGGATGCCCCTCAATTGAGAAAAAGGGAATGGGAAGTTCCTGCATGCATACTTATTTTGCTTACAGTAGCTTCATTTGTACAAGGTGATGGCAAAGTGCAGCCATAAATGCTGCTGCTGGTCAGGGTAGTAACTAGCCAGGCCTGAGTCCTCTCCTCCTTTCACCCATCACTTTTATGCATTCTGCAGAAAGGTCCATAAAGCAACACACCTGCCTTCTGGAAGGCTAAGCTCAGTTCGTTTCCAACAACATTAAATAACAAAATAGTTGGCAGTGTTGTATCCAAATCTTAAAAGCCTGCTCACTCCAACTTGCTGTGTTGGGATTTAAAACAGAGGTAAGATGCAGGGCACTAGGGGCTGATGGCCTGTGTTTAAGATGTGGGATTCTCAGTGTCTGTTTTATCCTACCCGCTTTGATTTGATTTGATGATTTCTTTAAGAATGGAGATAGATGACAGTAAGCAGCAGCAAAGGAAGAAAACTGCAGTGTAGAGGAGGGCACGCGAGCCTCTCAAGCCAGGTGGATGGCAAGAAACTTAACTGGATTCTGTTTTAACTCCCAGTAAATGCAATAGTCAGATCCCTAAGCTCAGTGAAGTAATCAGCCACCATGCAATGTCATCTGAGATGTACTGAAAGCTGTTCAACCCATCAAAAGTAGTGCCCCTTCTAGCCCGCCAACGTACATGTCCACATACACATTCGTACATACTTTCATGCTCATAATTTCTTTTATTTTTAAATTTTTCATAATTAATGTCACTAAAAACTTGAGAAAAATAGCTAGTACATCAGGTATTAATGATACCAATTAAGTTACATATATTTTTCTTGGGTTTATCAGATGACTAGATCATCAAACATAGGCCCAGTTAGTTTAAATGTGGGGAAGAGTAAACCCGGGATAACAGGGAGACCCTAGGAAGGTACTGGACCAGAGAAAGAGAGAACGCCTGACACAGGTGCCTTTAGGATGAGAGAGGGAGCCATGAACGCCGGGAGGTTGAAATGAACCGACACGTCTGCTGATGGTGCATGTTGAGGGAAATAGTTGCCTTTTTCATATGTTTCCTCAATGACTGATCTAATAATAATAATTAACCTAACTACTGAGAGTAGCACTAGCTTTCATTTATTGCAGGGGAGAAAACTGAGACCAAAGTATATAAATTACCATCAGATATACAGCTGGGATTTGAACCATGCTCTATCCACCTTCAAAGCCATAGTGTCTAACCAGTTGCTCTCAAAGTAGCCCTGGGCCAGCAACATCACCATTATCTAGAAACTAGTCAGAAATGCACATTTCTGAGCCCATCCCAAATCTACAGAAGCAGAAATTCTGGGAGTGGGACCCAACATGCTGTGCCGTAACAAGCCTTCTAGGTGATTCTGATGCTCAAAGTTTGAGAACCATGGACTTCTTCACAGGTGTCTGTTAGGAAGTCTGTTCTCTTTCAAATAAAGGATGTGTGTGTTGGGGGAAGCTAGGGGAGTAAAAGGTGAATAATTATTAGTCAGTGGTATCGGAGACAATGTTATACCAGGACAAGAAGTGAGACAAGGCTGGAAAGGAAGGGTTAGACACAAAATGCCCTGGAGTCAAAGCAAGGGCACTTAGGGTTGGAGAGGATCCAGGAATGATAAACCCCAATAGGGGCAAAGGCAGGTCCCCCAGGGCCTAGAAGTGATGTAGGTGGGACATACCAGGAAGATGATATTCAAGGTAAGCTGTCAAGAATGGTCACACCCAAAGAGATTTCTTAATAACAAAGCCGTGATCATTGAGAACGAAATTCAACTGATTTTTAAAGGCAGCAAGAGTCACTAGGAAGGCACAGTAATGAAAGGAAAGGCAACGTGAGATACTGATCTACTATGAAGCGATTGTTTCAAGTAAATTATTTTCTGAATTTAAGTTATGATAACAATTAACATTTTATAAGTCATAAATATATTTAAGAATATTTTAATCCCTTTAAATAGCTGTGTCAAGGTCTAATTGACATAAAATGAACTCCACATTTTTTAATCAAAACACAATTTGATGTTTTGACATATGTATACCTGTGAAACTATTATTATAGTCGGGAAAGTGCCCATACCTGTCACTCCCAAAACTTTCCTCATGTTCCTTTGTAATCCTTCCCTTTAGCTTTTCTCTGCCCCATCCCATCCCAGGCAACCTCTGTTCTGCTTTCTGTCATTATACATAAATTTGCATTTCTTAGAACTTGGTATACATGTAATTGTTCAATATGTACTCTCTTGTCTGAATTCTTTCATTCAGCATGATTATTTTGAAATTCATCCATGTAGCGTGTATCCTAGTTCATTCCTTCTTTATTTCCGAATGGTACTCAATTATATAAATATACCACCATATAATTTATCCATTCACTTGTTGATGGACATTGGACTGTTTCCAGTTTTTGATTATTACAAATAAAGCTGTCAAACATTCTTGCACAAGTCTTTTTTATGGATATACGTTTTATTTTCTATTGTGAAAATACCTAGAAATGGAATACTAGAGCATATGGTATGTGTATATTTCACTATTTTTTCTTTAATGCCAAACTATTTCAGAGTGACTGTATTATTTAAAATTTCCATCAGAAATGTGTGAGAATGCCAATTCCTGTACCTGTCACCAGTGCTTGGGATCATCAGTCCTGTTTAATTTTGGCTACTCTAATAGAAGTGTATTATTATTCTATTATGGTTTTAAATTGCATTTTTCTAATGGCTAGTGATGTTGAGCATCTTTTCATATGCTAATTTTCCATCTATATATCTGCTTTAGAGAAATGTCTGTTCAAATCATTTGCCAATTTTTTTTTTTTTTTTATTTTTGGCCGTGTTGGGTCTTCGTTGCTGCGCACGGGCTTCCTCTAGTTGTGGTGAGCGGGGGCTACCCTTCATTGAGGTGTGCGGGCTTCTCATTGTGGTAGCTTCACTTGTTACAGAGCACGGGCTCTAGGCGCACAGGCTTCAGTAGTTGTGCACACGGCCTCAGTAGTTGTGGCTCGCGGGCTCTAGAGTGCAGTAGTTGTGATGCACGGGCTTAGTTGCTCCGCGGCATGTGGGATCTTCCCGGACCAGGGCTCGAAACCGTGTCCCCTGCATTGGCAGGCGGATTCTTAACCACTGCACCACCAGGGAAGTCCCATTTGCCAATTTTTTAAAGTTGGGTTTTTGTTTCTGTATTATTGAGTTTCCAGAGTTCTTTATATGTGCTAGAGACAAGTTCTTTATTAGACATATGATTTGCAAATATTTTCTTCCAGTCTGTGGCATGTCTTTTCATCCCCTTAACAGTGTCATTTGAAGAGCAAAAGTTTTTAATTATGACAAATTCCAATTTATCAGTGTTTTCTTTTATAAATTTTGCTTTTAGTGTTGTAACGAAGAAATCTTGGCCTAACCCAGAGTCAAAAGTAGTTTTCCTGTTTTCTTCTAGAAATATTTTAGATTTGACATTTAGGATGATGATTCATTTTGCATTATACTGTGAATATGATGCAAGGAATTGAAGTTTTTTTTTTTTTAATATGGATATCCAGTTGTTTTAATACCATTTGTTAAAAAGACTGTTTTTTCTCCACTGAACTGTATTTGTACATTTGCTAAAAATCAGTTGTCTATTTATGCCTATATACATTTTCGACTATTTCTGAACTCTCCATTCTGTTCCAGTAAGGTTATTTTGGCTATTCTAGTTCCTTTGCATTTCTTTCTGAATTTTAGTATCAGTTTATCAGTTTCTACAAAAGAAAAAGTCTGTTTTGATTGGCATTATGTTGAATGTTTTACATCAATTTGAGGAGAATTGACATTTTATCAGTATTGAGTCTCCCAATTTATGAACATGATATGTCTATTTATTTAGTTCTTTAATTTCTCTCAGCAGTGTTTTGGTCAGTTTTATTCCAAAGTATTTTAATTTTTTAATGCTACTGTCGTTAGTATACATTTTTTTAAATCTTATTATTTGCTAATATATAGAAATAAAATTGATAGTTGTATATGGATTTTGGATCCTGAAACATTGTTAAACTCAATTATTAAATCTAGTTGATTTTTTGGTTTTTTTTTTTGTAGATTCCATTGGAATTTCTACATAGACAAGCACGTTACCAGCAAAGACAGACAGTTCCATTCCTTTCTTACCAATCTGAATGCCATTTAGTTCTCTTTTTCTATCTTATTACACTTGCTAGAATATCTTATACAGTATTGAATAGAAGTGCTAAAACCATACATCCTTGTGCTTTCCAGATATGGAATAAAACTCATTCAGTCTTCCCCAATTAAATATGTTTTTACCTGTAGCTATTTCACAGATGCCTATATCAGGCTGAGGAACTCCCTTTCTATTCCTACTTTGCCAAGAGATTTTATCAGGGATGGAGACTGAGTTTTGTTAAGAGTTTTTCAGGATCTATAGAGATGATCATGTGATTTTATTTTATAATTATAAATATAGTGAATTACATTGATTATTTTTAAATATTAAGCCAACCTTCCATTTCTAAGATAAACTTCATTTGGTCATGAAGTACTATCCTTTTTAAATGTTGTTGGATTTTATTTGCTAAATTTGTGTTTAAATTTTTTTTATATAAGTTTATGAGGCATATTAATCGGTAGATTTCTGTTCTTATAATGTCTTTGTTAGGTTTGGGTATCAACGTATTGCTGACCACATAGAAGTTAGGAAAATAGTCTCTCTTTTTAATTTTCTGGAAAAGTTTGTGTAGAATTAGTATTAATTTTCCCTTATATGTTTGGCAGAATTCACCAATGACTTAAGTTTTATGAGCTGCAGGTTTCTCTGTGGAAAAGTTTTTAACACAAATTTATTCAATAGATGTAGGGTGATTGGGTTATTTCATCTTGAGTTATCATTGGAAATTTGTGCCTTCAAGGAATATACCATTTCATCTAAGTTTCTGAATTTGTAATCATAAGATTGTTAATATTCCTTTAGAATTCTTTAATATCTTCAAATTCTGTAGGTATTTCATCTTTCTTATTTCTGATATTGATAATTTATCCTTTCTACTTTTTTTCTGATTATTCTAGTTAAATGTTTATCAATTTTATTTTCTCAAAAAACCAACTTTGGGGTTCATTGATTTTCTCTAATATTTCCTCTCTTATATTTCATTGATATCTGTTCTACTCATTGTTTCCTTTCTTCTACTTACTTTGGGTTTAATTTGCTCTTCTTTTTCTAATTTCTTAAGGTAGGATCTGACATAATAAATTTGATACCTTTCTCCTTTCCTAATATAGGTTTCTATAAACACGCCAAGCTCTACTTCAGCATCACCTGCCAATTTTCATATGTTGTGTTCACACATTTATTAAATTTAGAATACTTCCTGATGTTCTTTTTAATTTTTTCTCTGAATCATAGGTTATCTAGAATGTGTTAATTTGTTTCCAAATATTGGATATTTCCCAGGAATCTATGTTATTGATATCAGATTTAATTTCACACAGATGAAAGAACATGTGTTTATTACTCAATTTTTTTAATTTTTAATGAGACCTGATTTATGGCCAAAAATACATTCTATCTTGGAAATATTCCATGTGTGCCTGTAAAGAATATATATTCTGCTGTTTTTGAGTATGGATTCTATAGCTATTAATTAAGCCAAGTTGATTAATAGTGTTAAGTCTTTCATACTCTTATTGTTATTCTGTCTAGTTTGTTCTATTAATTATTGAGAGAGGGGTATTGAAACCTCTGACTATACTTGGACTTGTCTATTTCTTCTAGCAGTTTTATCAGCTTTGTCACATATACTTTGAAACTCTTTTATTATGTGTATCAATATTTAGGATTTATTATGACCTCTTCATAAATTGACTTCTTTCTACTTGTTAAATGACATTCTTCATGCCTTTATATTCTTCGCTCAGTAATCTACTTTGTGCTGACATTAATATAGCTAATCCAGCTCCCTTTTGTTTAGTGTTAGATGCTATATCTTGTTCTGTCATTCTACTTTCATCTATTTCTGTTTGTATATTTGAAGTCCTTTTCTTGTAAGCAGAATAAGATTGGGTGTTGCTTTTTAATCCAATCTGATCATCATTAGTGGTCTATAGAATTCTTGGTTGATGAGTTTGGGGTGTTTTTTTTCCAGTACTTTGAAGATGTTGCTCCACTGTATTTTCCCTTGCATTTTTTGTTCGGACAAGCTGTCAGCTGTTATCTTTATTCCTGTGAACATGTTTCCCTCCAACCTCACCCCCTCACCACTTTTAAGATTTTCTCTTTACCACTGCTTTTGTGCAATGTGATTATTATATATCTCGACATAGTTTTCTTAGTGTTTCTTATGCCTGTGCTTCAATAACTTCTCTGGATTTATAGTTTCATCCAAATTTGGAAAAATTTCAGCCTTTATTTCTTCAAATATTTTTTTTCTGTCCCTTACCTTTGGGAACCCGAATTAAACATGTATTAGGATGCCAAAAATTGTTTCACACATCATGCTCTATTCACCTTTTCTGATTCTCCATTCTATTTGATTTTCATTTTGTATAGCTTCTACTGTTACGTCTTAAAACTTACTAATCTTTTCTTCTGCATTATCTAATCTGACAATAACCATATCTAGTATATTCACACTTCGTACTTTTCATCTCTAGAGGGTAGATTTTTTTGTTGTTGGTTTTGGATTTGCATTCCTGGCTTCAACTTTTTTTTTTTTAAATATATGGAAAAAAGTTATAACTTATTTTTTCCTGCTTATTCTAATATGTGTTAGCTCTAGATCCTTTTCGTTTTTCTTTCTCTTGTTATTGAAATGTCAGACATTGTAAATTTTACTTTGTTAAGTGCTGGACATTTTGCATTTCTATAAATATTTTTGAGATTTGCTGCAGTACAAAGTTAAGTTACTTGGAAATATTTTCTTCCTTTTACATCTGGCTTTTAAGAATTGTTCAGCAGGACTAGAACAGTGCTTAGTCCAGGACTAATTATTTCCCTACTAAGGTAAAAATTATTGACTACTGGACTCAATACCCTGCTAATCATATGATTTTTCAGTCTGGCTGGTGGGGATGGTACTTTTCCCAGCCCTACTCCCTCTGTTAGTTCTTTCCCTGCCTTGGGTAGTTTCCTCACATGCATACGCTGACCAGTACTCAGCTGAATGCTTGAGGGAAACCATCTGCAGGTCTCTGGAGTTGTGTCTCTGGGCAGCTGTCCCCTCACCAGTACTCTGTCCTGCAAACTCAAGGTGCCTTGGTCTCCACAAAACCTTAGCTCTGTTTCCTCAACACTGGGAGTCACCTGGGTTTCACTACCCAGCACTATGAACTAGAAACTCCCAAGGCAGAAACATAGGGCAATCATAGAACTCCCCTTATTTGCTTCTCTTTTTTCAGGGGTAACTGTCCTTCTTTGCCCAATATCCAGTGTCTTGAAAATGATTGTTTCACATATTGTATTTGTTTTTCATGATTTCTAGTGGGGGTGTAAATCTTCTCAATTACTCTACCTTGGACATAACTGGAAGAGCATAGTTTAATTTCATAACTTGTATTTTTCAACAGAGACCCACGCTTGTACAATCTCTACCTGTCACAACAGTGCTGAGCAATTCATAGTTAAACAAATTAAAATAGCAATATCCATTGCCCTCTTAATAACTGCCAAATGGTTGTCACTCAATAAATAATGAGTACCTACTACGTCTTAGCCATTTTGCTAGATAGTTTACACTAATTATTTCTATTCCTAATAACACATTATGATGTTTTACCTCTCTTTTTATTTTACCTCTTATGTAAATGAGGGAAATTAGGTTTAGGGATGTGAAATAATGCGCCAGATACCCAGTAAGTGAAGTATTTAGCTTTCAAATTCAGATGATTCTGATTCCAAGGACTTTTCACTTTCTGTAGTGCTGTGGTTATTATTTACCATAAAATAGAAATAGGACATTTAATAATGGATTATCTAATTGTGCTTTCCAGCTGAGGATATTAAAACATTTCTAACTTACCACCTTAAAAGATTTAGCTGACTAGTAGAATTTTAAAAGAGATTTTCTGTAGATCAGCAGGGAAAGAAAATTTATATTGCAAGAATGAAAGTGATAAAATGAAAAGAATATAAAGTGGGTAATTTTGTTACTCAGATTAACGCCAAACACTAAGAACAAGAATTTGTAGTAGAAGAGAAGGAGGCCCAGAGATTCAGAAATCTGAAGGAAGCCTCAGAAGAGGAAACTGCTCCATTTGACAAACCACCAGAGTACATGGTTGCTGACTCAGCAATAAAACTGTTGGACTTTTTAGAAGCTGTATTATTTTGGTGGCTTACAAACCCCTTCTTAGATGTTGAAGATATGAGCTTTTTAAAACTTAATATTACCAAGTTAAACTTCGTTAAAGGTATCCAATTTTTTCTGACTTAAAAGTATTACCAAAGAATCATGTTCTTTTTATTGAAAGACACTCTCAGATCTTGGTTTAAATATTTTAAATAAATAAAATTTTAATAAATATTTTCAGTACAAAATATAACGATTTTTAAAACATCTATGTGACTGTAACTATTACAAAACATCAAATGATTGCATTTTACTACTGAATTACCCAATGATGAAAAGTACACAAAATATGGTAAAGCTAAGAAAACCCCATACATTTTGTGCTAATGATGCTATCAAAGAGTCAGGAATGACCAGTTAGCTCCAATGTAACCAATGCAGTCAAGTACAACCCTACATGAGAAGTGGGTCTGCTTCAGAGTCATACTTCCTCACTAAAAGCTCTTAAAGTATCATGGGTACAATGTATATGAGAGTATGAAAAGAAAATGTATATAGCATTTGAGATCTCTATTTCCTCAGGGAAAACTGAAAGCAAAATATCACCTTGGAAGGTATTAGGACAAAATAATAAATTTTCTAAAACTACTCTTTATTCATTTCAACTTCTTAAAATTTCCTACATTGAAGTAAAATGTAAACTTTGACTATTTCGTTCTTGTTGAAGAGAGACCTAAGCAAAAATCTTGGCTGTACAAATGAATACTCATGATATGATTACTTTTCTTTGTAGCATGGTTGTAAAGAATAGAAATGGAGCTGATTTTCCCTATTTCTCAGCATTCTTCAAGCATCCAAGGAACTTAGAGCTAAATCCTTTAGAGGGAAAAGAAACTCTAATACCTTTAAACAGGGTTTGACTTTAAAAAAAAAAAATGCAAGAGGCAAAGTGATGTTACATCTAAGTCCTCAGAGAAACTATTAATATATGTAAAACAATATGGTGACAGTGTGGATACAGGTAAAGACCCATTATAGAATAAATATAGTTCTAAGAAGAGGGCTGGACAGCAGACTCTATAAATAAATTTTTCCCCAGTTACTTTCTAGAGAAAATTGAAAATCATAGAAAAATAGAATTTTAAAACTGAAAGAGACCTTGGAAATTATTTGATATAAATCTTTGATTTTGCACTTGAAGAAAAACCCAAGGATGGCAAGTGAAGGTGAAATCTTCGAAGACTAAGCAGAAAGAGCCAGGACTACAACACAGCTTTGCTACTCTCAGGGGACCCATGTTTTAAACTAAAGAAATACATATTCTGTGTGATATCCCACAGGTATTTGTAGGTTTGTTTTTATTTAACAGGAATGCTTGTACATTTTTATGACAAGTATTTTATAGAATTTAATTTGTTTTTATATGCCGCTGGGTGTTGAGTGCCAATCAAATGATTCTTAAGGCTATTTTTGATTTTGTAAGTACTTGTGCACCTACAAGTAAAAATTGTGGTTAGAACGTTAATGACAATATTTATTAAAGATTAGGGGATCTGGCAATGTTAATAGATTTGGGAAACACCATGCCCCAGGGCCAACTTGAAGGAAGGAAGGAAGGGATGAAAGGAGGAGGGAAAGAAGGAACCCATTTCAAAGTAATTCTTGGGAGAAGAGATGCCAACATTTTTTAGTGAAATGTTGAAAAATGGCTGATGAGAATTCCTTTTTAGCATCCATATCTATCTAGGGGTACATATTGTTATTGTCATGGTGAATATATCTTGCAGCACAAGAAAATTAAAATATCAACTCTTCTGTGCTCAATTCAGTTTAGCAAGTATATATTGCCCTCCTTCACTCAGTCAACACTTATTTATTGAGTACCCACCACATACCAGCCGTGTTGCTGGAACTGCTAAAAATGCAATGGTGACCAAGATCAGTCCCTACCTTCAAGAAACCCCCAGCTTTAAGGGAAATCTAGGCAAGCAAACAAAAAAGAGGCAATGAATTGTTATTGCAATACGCTCAAAGAAAATTTTAGCAAAAGTCTGCCAAAGAGTGCCTAGAGGGAGAAAAAAGCAAACAGAACTTTGTCACTTTGGCTATATTGGAAAGAATTAATTATAAGTAACCAATATGGGGAAATCTACTGATCCTTATGCTTTCCCTTCTACAGAATCTTTGAACTATTATGTCCACTAGTTTGAGCACAGCTGCAAAGACTGATTTCATGTACTTGTAATTTAATGTGTTTAATGTCTTTTTATTGGTGTCTGGTTATACAAAGGATTGACAGAGTGTTAGGAATTTGCGGGTCAAATAGATGTTTGCCCTACTTCCTGCTCTCTACTCACACAATAATAAAATAAAAATAGGAATTAAAGATTAGAGCCCAGGAAACTAAGGAGATACAGATTGGAAAGTCTATTTTAAAAGTTCTGTGACTTTCTTTATTTTCTTCTCTTTGCTCCCACACCACTTGATATTTCTCAATCATCATTCCTCCATGCCTCTGACAGTCCTAGATACTTAAATCATCTGTAATTACACTTAAAACACCAGCAGGTAAAGAACAATCTAATTCCAAATGATAACATCTGTGACATATTCCTTTAATTCTTAGAAATGGAAAATATTGACTTCCACTATTGTTTCAAGGACTTCAACAGAAAATGCCTAAAGTTGTTTGAAGGACCCCCTATAGGAAAATAAAAGTATTTGCCTTTCAAAGAATAAGCAAGCAGAAATAATAGAACCTCAGTTCATAGCCCCTACTGAGATAAGTGAGCACGTCATGGGGCAGATTCAGACTAGGCACCAACTACTATGTAGAAAATAAATAAGCTACAAGGATGTATTGTACAGCACAGGGAAATATAGATATTATTTTATAATACTTTAAACGGAGTATAATCTAAAAATATTGAATCACCACATTGTACACCTAAAATTAATATATTACTGTAAATCAACTATACTTTAATTTTTTTTTTTAAATTTAATTTTGTCCAAGGTCATTTATGAAATGTATGTTCTTGATGACAAACCATCTTTTTCTCCACAAGAATTTTTAAAGGTTATTTCAATGATTTCTCAATAATTTTTACTGTTCGTACAAATGTCTCAGTAATCTTCCCAGCGTGCAGATGACACTGTCCAGACTGGCCATGTTCTAATCTGCATTACATTCCTGGAAATCTCTTGGGAGAAGAAAAGTTTCAAAGCTTAAATCCTGCCCCCCAAAAGCTTGTAGACTCTTTACTTCGCATCTCATGGGTATGTATGTGAAATTTAAATGGAAAACTAAGGTTATTCATAGAAATTCATTGGAGACTAAAATTGATGAATTAATGAATCATTTAAGGCAAGAATGGGTAAAGTAGGCATTGTTTTATGCACTGTAAGATGAGTAGGTTAGATGAAAGTAAAGCTGTAAAAGGTAAATCTGTCTGTGAAATAGACATTTATTGGGCATCTAGGTCAATTACTGTACACATGTAATCTCATTTAATCTTCCCAACGGTCCTTGTACAGATGAGACTGAGGCTTAGAAACTTACTTATCATTGGGTCACATAGTTGGAAAATTGTAGCACTTATTTTCACCACTCTTTCCTGTCCAAAGCCCATGCCCCTTCCACTAAACCACACAGCCAACATGTACTCTGTAAGCAGAATTCCTGGGTGTAACACTATCATTCATATACTTACATTAATAAAAGGAGAATTGAATGGGGCCTTGGGGCCCTAGAGCAAACTCATGGGACTCTACAGGCTTTAATACTATAGATGCGCTCTGCCCTCTGCCTTTAGCTTCCTTATTTTCTCTGGTTGCTTTGGTGAGCACCTGCTCAGTTGCAAATAACAAAAAACTAGCTCCAGCTGATGTCAGACAAAAAGTTTCACCTAACTGAAAAATCCAAGGGCACCAGCTCTAGACCTAGATGAATCAAGGGACTCAGACAATATGAGGACTTGATTTTTTGTCATTCCTCTGTTCTGCATTTCTCTTGTTGGTTGCATTTTGAGGCCCTTCATGGTGACAAGATGGCTGCCAGCAGGTTCAGGCTTACTTCCTCATATGTCTAGATCTAGTGGAGGATGAAGGAATGGATAGATATTTTATCTAACATTAGTATTTGGTGTGACTCACATTGGCAAAAATAAAGAAATTCCTGAACCAATCCCCCTCGACAGAAGAACGTGACACTCAGTTGGCCAGGCTGGAGCCACATTCCCATTCCTGAAGGTGGGGATGAAGACAATACTACTAGAGTCACAGGGTAGTGACAGTGGGTATTTTCCCAAGGTAAATAAAAGTACTATACTCAGAAAACAAGGTTAATGTTTCCTAAATGTCAAAAAACATGACATTTCCATTACAGTTCAGAATTAGAAGAAAATACTAGTATTTTTTATGAAAACGTCTCATGCACAGGCACCAAAGCTATAGGTGTTTCCGAATAACAGTGACATACACATCAAGGATAATTAAGACCAAGCAAACATTGATAGAAAATATATCATGGTCATGCTTCTGCATGTTTAACTCATACCTGATAGTGAGAACCACCTTTGTATACAAGGAATCCTGATATAGAACATCACCCAAAGACAGTCAACAGATGGAAGAGACCTAGAACACAGGTCCTATCTTCAACAGACTGGCATTCCACGTCACCACGGTGGCAGTAATCTCATTTGTTCAGAATATCTATTAGCATTTCATGGAACAGAGTTTGAGAAATGTTGCATTTTTATGCCTCCCCCTCAATGAATATTCATGTAGGAATATATAGAGAACTACACCTAGTTTACACATAGCTTTTTTTTTTTTAACGTCTTTATTGGAGTATAGTTGCTTTACAATGTTATGTTAGTTTCTGCTGTATAAAGAGTGAATCAGCTATATGTATACATATATCCCCATATCCCCTCCCTCTTGCATCTCCCTCCCACCCTACCCATCCCCCCCTCTAGGTGGTCACAAAGCAGCCTGATCTCCCTGTGCTATGCGGCTGCTTCCCACTAGCTGTCTATTTTACATTTGGTAGTGTATATATGTCCATGTCACTCTCTCACTTCATCCCAGCTTACCCTTCCCCCTCCCCGTACCCTCAAGTCCATTCTCTATGTCTGCGTCTTTATTCCTGTCCTGCCCCTAGGTTCATCAGAACTTTTTTTTTTTAGATTCCATATATAACACATAGCTTTTTCATATGCTGAGTTAGGGAAAGAAAGCACTGAGTTTTACAATTTTGGTGGTATAAAAAAAATAGCTCACTTTTCTTGTCCTTCCTACAACCATTGGGAAACATAGTCAAGGTTAGGGGACAATCTGTACCTATGGACATGAGCAAAGCTACATCATCATCTTGGTCTCATTAACACATGTCTAAGTGAGCTAATCAATTATTAACGGGGTCCCTGATACTATGAGGAACGAATTTAATCATCACAGACACCTCTCAAAGATGTCATGCCAGTCTGAAAAGTCTACCCAGGGCAGATAGAAGAATCTGAGGGTTCAAAATGAATAGATTGCTATATCAGTATAACCCAATTTCCAATAATATTTGTTTTATTACCATCTGCATTGTAATAATGAAAGAATAATTGAGAAAGAAGAAAATAATTTTATATTGAATAGTTTACATAGAGAGCAGGTCACTTCTCCTCACTTTGTGAGAGGAGAGGCTCTTTCATACATAAAAATTTATCAACCTACTACCTACAAGAAGGAGGCAGCATGGCGTCCTAGGGAGTGACAAGCACGGGGCACATGAGAACTATCGCTCAATTCAATTAGCAGTGTGACCTTGAGCAAGCCACTTCACCTCTAGGGACTTGGTTTTCTCACTTGCAAAATGCAGTCAGTTAAGACCTGGCCTGCCTGCCTCTTGAGTCTGTTGTGAGAGCTAAATGCGTACGAAAGTATTTTGTCAAATATGAATTACAGGAAGACAAAAGAGTGTATTTATAGAGGAATATTACAACATTTTAGGGGGAAAATACTTTCTATTATTGTATAAGTAAACCATTCATTTTATTCCCTGATCTTTCTTTTTTAAAACCATTGCAGCCATTGTATTGATATAATCTAGTGAAGTGGCTTCAAGCAGAGCCTGTGGCAATAGGGAGACCAACTCCCCAGTGCTGCTTGTGTGACCTTGAACCAGCTCTTTAACCTCCCAGCACCTGAGACTCCCCATGTGTATTGAGGAAAATAATATGTTCCTAATAAACTAATTATGAGGATTAAATGAGATAATGTATGTAAAATACTCTGTATAGCACCTGGCACATAATAGACAGTAATTTGCCGGCACCAGCATTTATTATCAGGAAGGGTATGAGATGCTATTTCCCTTAGGCTTGCTTCTGCCGGCTTCCCACCCTGCTCAAGGTCACTCTGATTGCCAAAAATGCAGTGCCAAGAAGAACAGAAATCTTTGGTTCATTGTGGAAATGAAGCAATATACAGGAAGAAATGGAATCTGGTATGGGAAAGCCATTCTCTCTAGCATACAGCAGTCTCACCGAGGCCCCTGAACTAATGCAAATTGCTTGTAACTGTTCAGCAAGCTACTACTGTCTGGCCCCCAGAGCCCTTCCTTTGAAAGGTTTACAGCTTGTATAAGCCCTTCTACTGGCTATTAGACCCAGACATCTTCCCAGAGAAATTCTCTCTTTGTTGTACATCAATGAGACATTTAAAAGAAGGCATCTTTTGAGAAGTTTCTTCATGAAGTTATAGAATTATAGCATTTATTCCTAAATGGCCCAGGGATGACAAATTTAAATGCCTAGAGAGAGTAACATAAACCAGTGAAGTAGGGCTCGTATTCTTTTAACAGGAATGCTTTGTTAGCATATTAAAAACAAAGAGGTAGTCTGCATTTAAAAAGGAAATGTACTCTTCCCATATATTTTTGAAACCTGTAGATGCCTTGACTTTTATTTTTTTCCAAATTAGACAGAGATGATGGTGGATACTGAAATATATACCCATACTAGAAGAAAATCAACAATAAGCATAGCAAGTGGAACTAGCATTTAGTCCCTGCATTGGGGTGAAAACAGGGAGTGGTGAAGACTGAGACAAATGGCGGAAGCAGATGCCATTTGAATTGGAGGCACCATTCTGCTCTAGTCTATTCTGCCATGTAAGAATGTGAGGCTGGTATTAAGTCTTCCAATTTTCGAATGGAGGTCAGAAACCTGGTTTTTAAGTGAAATCTCCCAACTTTTGAGTGTTGGCTTGGCTTGGAGAAATTTACAAACAATGCATGTCAACAAAAAATATCTGTAGGCCAAATGTGGCTTTGTGATTGCTGACAATTGCAAGAGCCTCCGTTTCAGAGAAGTAACAGATTGCAAAGGAGGCTAAGTGACCTGGTCAAGGTCACACTGATATTGGCAAAGCCAGAAGTTGAACCTGGATCTCCTGACCCCCCAGCCCAGGAAAATCAGTCTGTTTTTTCACATCTAAACAAGTCACGATATTATTGACAGCAGAATTCATGAAAATAGAACAGACCAGTTAAAAATACATGTTCTTATTATTTCTTCCTCTTTTTTTTTCCTCAAGAGATTTCCCCGTTTTCTCACGTATTATCTAGGACATGATAAGACCCCCCTCTTCTCCTTTCTTAGTGTGATAATAATTCCCCCACTCACAGAAAGCAATCTTCTGCTTGATAGCTAATGTCTTGGTAGATTTAAGGAAATATACTGCAGCCAATATGCAGAGAGATTTGGTACAAGCAGCACATATTGCATCATTTAAATCAATATTTTCAATGATATACATTCAGAACAAAATCACGCACATTCTAACTGCTAGCTTGCATAGTTTTTAATACCCAGTATGAAATTTAAAGACCACATATCGACATTCTGGTCAAAATGATAGTTTCCATACAGCATAACAATGGCAAAATTACTCATTTGGTTACAGATCAGGGCATCAAATGCCAAATATTAATGAAAAAAAATTTTTTTTTTACATAGTGCATCTAATTGGTCCAGCCTCTCATGCTCTGATGCACCACAGGCTTAAACTAAAGAGATTACTTGTGGTTACCTGGTGAGCTTATGCCACCCAACCCAAAAGCTATATGACAGCAGGAGCTGAATAGCAAATTATTAGGTAGTGGAAAAACAATGATTAAAACCTAAAGCTGGCCTCCTTACATCCATAATTATTTTTATTCGGCACATTTGGAAGTGAAACCACATTTTTCCCCTGCCTTTTTCATGCTCGCTCTCTTTTTCCTTTTGAGCTATTGATGTATTTTTGTATTTCATCTACTTATTAACTGTGTGGAAACTCAGTAAGAAAAGCTGAACTTCAAACATTTATTTTGTCAATTGGTTATGTAGCTGAAACCAAGGTGTTCTTTCCACATCTAAGGGCACTGATTAACTTCCCTTAAGGTCTAAACCCCTTTTAGAACCCTGTACTCAGAGAGACTGAATTTTATGCTGTGATAAAATCAAAAGTTCTGAAGACAGGAAGAAAAGGAAAAGGCTGCCAAATTTAATATATCTTCCATCTGCTAAAGCTACATGACACCTGCAGCTAATACCATCCCTTCAGAACTGAAGCATCAGGAATACCTATGTAAGGACAAAAATGGATAGACCTCAATGAATTAGAAAATGTCATTTGTGTGAACATTCCACTCCCTAATGAGGCTGTGAACTGAGTTCTTACTGTCCTATATCAATGCTGGAAAATTCCCCAAGGTATGGAAGGGACCAGGATGTTCTCTCCTTCAACCCATCACGTTCCTGGAAGCCACAGCTGTGCTTTCGAATTGCAGGCAAGCCTTGAGAGAGATGCAGAAGTCATCCTTGGTTCAACTCTAGTGGGAACTCGTTGCTCTGGCACAAATCTTTGCTAGGAGATTTGCAACACCCCCTTGATTTATAAGAAACTGTTCTTTGCTTCTCTGACCACAACCTCAGAAAAGCAGACAGTCCTGCTTCATTTCATCACTGTCCCTGGAACCATAACAAAAACAGCTAACATGTATAGAACACTTAATATTTTATGGATGAGCTCATTTGATCCTCACAACAAGTTTATGAGGCAGCTATAATTATCATTATCCCCATTTTACAGCTGAGGAAACAAAGGTTTAAAATACTAGGTGTCTTGCGTAAAATCACACAACTAGTAAATGATATGGAAGGATTTGAACCTAGGCAGGCTTGTTCTTAATCCCTATATATTATGCTGAAGGTACAATGAAAGGCCTCATCCTGCCTTGAGTTTCATTCGTTCTTAGATAATACTACCGCAATATTAAAGGAACTCTTTAAGCTATTTCCCAACTATGATGTTTTTAGGGTTTATTTGTTCACTTGTTTTTTCTCTTTTTTATGTACATATTTGTATTTTATTTTATTGTGGTAAGAGCTCATAACATGAGATCTATTCTCAATAAATTTTTAAATGTGAAATGAATTATTGTTGACTATATCTGTTATATAACAGATCTCGAACTTTTTCACCTTGCCTGACTGAAACTTTATGCCCATTGATTGGTCACTCCCCCAGCCCCTGGCAACCACCAATTTACTCTTTGATTCTATGATTTTACTATTTTAGATACCTCATATAGGTAGAATCATGCAGTATCTGTCTTTCTATGGCTAGCTTATTTCACTTAGCATAATGTCCTCAAGGTTCATTTATGTTACTGCATATTGCAGAATTTTCTTCTTTTTAAAGGCTGAATAGTATTCCATTGTACGTCTGTGCCATATTTTCTTTATCCATTTATCTGCTGATGGGCATTTAGGTTGTTTCCACATCTTGGCTATTGTGAAGAGTGATGTTATGAATGTAGGATTGCTAATATCTCTTTGAGATTCTAATTTCAATTCTTTTGGATAAGTATCCAGAAGTAGAATTGCTGAATCATGTGGTAGTTCTACTTTTAATTTTGGGGGGAACCTTCACACTGTTTCCTAAAACAGCTGTGCCATTTTGCATTCCTACCAACAATGTGCAAGGGTTCCAATTTTTCCACATTCTTGCCAACACTTACTATCTTCTCTGTGTTTTTGATAACAGCCATCCTGACAATTGTGAAGTGGCATCTTATTGTAGCTTGATTTGCATTTCCCTGATTATGACATTGAACATTTTTTCATATGCCTGTTGAATATTTGTATGTCTTCTTTGGAAATATGTCTATTCAAGTCCTTAGCCCATTTTTAAATCAGGTAATTATTATTATTATTATTATTTTTTTTTACTATTGAGTTGTAGGAGTTCCTTATATATTTTGGAGATTAACCCCTTTTCAGATACATAGCTTACAAATATTTTCTCCTATTCCACAAATTACATTATCACTCTGTTGATTGTTTTCTTCCTGTCCAGAAGCTTCTTAGTTTGATGTAGTCCCACTTATTTTGTTTTTATTGCCTGGGCTTCTAGTGTCATGTCCATGAAGAACAAGACTAATGTCATGAAGCTTTTCCCCTATGTTTTCTTCTAGGAGGGTTACAGTTGAGTCTTATGTGTAAGACTTTAATCCAGTTTGAGTTGATTTTTGTGTATGGTATAAGGTAAGGATCCAATTTCATTGCATGTGGATATAAGTTTCCCCAATACCATTTGTTGAAGAGATGATCCTTTTCCCATTGTGTATTCTTGGCACCCTTGTTGAAGATTAGTTAACCATACATGCATGGATTTATTTCTGGGCTGTCTATTCTGTTCCATTGGTCTATATGTCTGCCTTTATGTCAATACCATACTGTTTTGATTACTATAGCTTTGTAATAGAGCTTCAAATCAGAAACTGCGATGCCGCCAGTTTTGTTCTTTCTCAAGATTGATTTAGCTATTCATGGTCTTCTGTAAAAATCTTAGATTTTTTTTTGTCTATGTCTGTGAAAAATGCCCTTTGGATTTTGATAGGGATTGCACTGAATCTGTAGATCACTTTGAGTAGCATGGACATATAAACAATATTAAGTCTTCCAATCCACAACACATTTCCATTTGTTTGTGTCTAATTTGTTTCATCAGTGGTCTGTAGTTTTCAGTATACAAGTGTTTTATCTCGATAGTTAAGTTTATTCCTAAGTATTTTATTCTTTTTGGTGCTATTGTAAATGGGATTATTTTCCTAATTTCCTTTTCAGATAGTTCAGTGTTACTGTATAGAGATGCAAAGACATTTTTATGTTGATTTTGTATCTGCAACCTTACTGAGCATTTATTAGTTCTAACAATTTTTCAGGGGAGGTAGTCTTTAGGGTTTTCCATATATATGCTTATGTCCTCTGTAAGCAGTGACAATTTTACTTCTTCCTTTTGATTTGGATGCTTTTTTTTTTTTTGCCTTTTCTTGCCTACTTACTTGTTCTGAGGAGGATTTCCAGTACTCTGCTGAATAGAAGTGATAAGAGTGGGCACCTTTACCTTGTTCCTGACCTTAAGGGAAAAGCTTTTAGTTTTTACTGTTGAGTATGATGTTAGCTGTGGGCTTTTTGTATATAGTCTTTATTACATTGGGGTAATTTCCTTCTCTTCCTAAGTTTGTTGAGGGTTTTTATCATGAAAGGATGTTGAATTTTGCCAAACACTTTTTCTTCATCTACTGAAATGATCACATAATTTTTCTCCTTTATTCTGTTAATGTGGCCTATCATAAATAAATTTTTCTCCTTTATTCTGTTAATGTGGACTATCATATTAATTGATTTTTATATGTTGAACCATCCTTGCATCCCAGAGATAAATCTCACTTGGCCATGGTGCATAATCCTTTTAAAGTGCTATTAGATTCAGTTTGCTAATATTTTGTTTAGGATTTTTGCATCTATATTCATCAGGAGTATTGGTCTGTAGTTTTCTTTCCTCGTGGTGTCTTTGTCTGGCTTTGGTATCAGGGTGGTGATAGCTTTATGAAATGATTTTGGAAGTGTTCCTCCTCTTCAACTCTTTAGAATAATTTGAGAAGGATTGGGATTAATTCTTTACATGTTTGGTAGAATTCTCCAGCGAAGCCATCGGGAGCCGGGCTTTTCTTTGTTCGGAGGTTTTCAAAATAGCTGCTTTAAAATGTAACTTTTTGGGGACTTCCCTGGTGGCGCAGTGGTTAAGAATCCATCTGCCAATGCAGGGAACATGGGTTCAATCCCTTCTCTGGGAAGATCCCACATGCCGTGGAGCAACTAAGCCTGTGTACCACAACAACTGAGCCTGCGCTCTAGAGCCCATGAGCCACAACTACTGAGCCCATGCACCACAACTACTGAAGCCTGAGCACCTAGAGGCCATGCTCCACAGCAAGAGAAGGCACTGCAATGAGAAGCCCACGCACTGCAAGGAAGAGTAGCCCCTGCTCGCCGCAACTAGAGAAAGCCCACGTGCAGCAATGAAGACCCAATGCAGCCAAAATAAATAAATTAATTAGTTTTAAAAAACTTAAAAAAAAAATCACTTTTTTTCAGATGATGTTCTGCATATAGTTTATTGATCAAGGCTAACATAGATTATGAACAAATGCAACTTTATTTTTGACGCTTACCTTCTCTTTGAACTTCTTTGGTGTAAGTTACCTTTCCCAGCGCTTAGATGAAAACTCAGCCAGGGCTTTGGGCACTTAAAGTCACAAACATAGCCTCAACTTATTAATTAGAATGTCTAGTCCAAGATATTAATCAAAACTCTAAACCTTATTTAATGTCAACTTTCCACTTCAGTCTGGAAGCCAGAAATGGGGGAGAAGCTGTGGTCCTACTCTGTGATTTTCTCCATGCTTACCTCCTCCACCTACTCCTGAATTTTGGTTTCCACTGAATTCTCCTCACCTCCATGTAACACTATTAAGCAGAACCCCAGACAACCCCACATGGATTCACTTTGTCATATAGCCCACAAGTGTGCAGTGGGAAATACTCAACCCCTCTTTCTCTGACAAATATTTCTAAGCAGCAGCTCTTTCTTGGTTCTGCCACAAAAGAAAGCCAGTCAGCCATTCACTTGCCCTCATTATTTCCCAGTCCCTAATCCCTAAGCGACCTCCCTTTCCCAGGTATAGGTCAGGCATCAGTCTTATATATTTCCCAAAATGCAGGAAACATATTTCAAAGCTCTCAATTAGTCCCCTTCATTAGGCTTGGAGTCAGGAGCTAGTACACCACATATCCCTCTTCCAAAGTGTGGTGTGAGGACTCAGGTAGGACAGCCATTTCCACAAAAGTCTCTTCAGCAATGTCCCCTCCCCACTCTGATCCACTTTCTGACACCCTATAATATCCCTGATCTCACAGAGGAGCCCAAAAGCCATGGAGCAGTTTACTCTCTTTGTAAATTCTGCAGATGGGTAAGGTCATCTCAAACTCATCTTTGTTATCATGATATCACGGAATTCTAAACTGATGGAACAAACTTCCCATTATATCTTTTTACAGATATATTCATAGTATACCAAAAATATTATATTTTACGACTTTACATTAGCTATAAAAATTTCCTTTCTTGTTATGGGTATTGTGTTGTCTTCTCCATGATTGCATAATATTCCTCTTTATTTGTTTTCCATATTTACCTCTGTGTTTCCTGCTGTTGATCTTTTGGATTATAAAACTTTGAATTTTCATCTCTTTTTGCATCTACCAAAAAAAGTAATCAAAAAAATTTTTTTAACCTATTAAAGGATCTACTTTCTCAAAGAATTGAGTGTTCTTAAACTGTTTTTTTTAATTGTCTGGAAGTAGAGCAAATAGTAAGAACATTAGATCCAATTACATTTTATTAATTTTCATGTTTTAGTATTTTTAAAAATAATAACTAGCTCATTTTCTATGTTGATAAAAAAGATAGGTGAATTAACAAAATTAGAAAAATCCCAAAGTCACTGATTTTAGTGTTGTATTAAAGTTATAGATGAATAAGTGCAAGTAAGAAGATAATGAGCTTCCCATTCCTGTATGATATCAAAAGAAGAATAGACGACAACTTGATGATGGGTTCAGTACATTCTGAATGGCTAATTATAAAATAAAAGGAGATATATTCATGAAGTTTATTCTGAAGATAGTGTTCAAAGAATAGTGCTCAGATGATTTAGAAATGTATTTCTCTTTTACATTCAAGAAACCTAGAAGAAATCAGTCCAGAGCTTGTGTAGCATTTCTTGGGGTCAAGGATTCAGAGGTCCATATGCCTAGCTAAAAAAATAGGGTATTTATTTCTGATGAGGAAGGAAATAATGGATTTTGAAGGACAACTAGCAGTCTCTGCCATAGAAGGATAAATTAATTTATTTACTCTTATAACCTAAAACTAAATCCAGAGTACTCAGCCAAGTAGGAAGAAGATTACAGGGACAGGGAGAGATAAAACTCCCAAAGGACTTGGCTTAGAAAACAATGATAGAGATGCACAATAATAACCCCAACATCCTCCTCTGTACACATCCCTTTTTTTTCTTTTAATTAATTAATTTATTTATTTATTTTTCGTTGTGTTGGGTCTTCGTTTCTGTGCGAGGGCTTTCTCTAGTTGTGGCAAGCGGGGGCCACTCTTCATCGCGGTGCGTGGGCCTCTCACTATCGCGGCCTCTCTTGTTGCGGAGCACAGGCTCCAGACGCGCAGGCTCAGTAGTTGTGGCTCACGGGCCTAGTTGCTCCGCGGCATGTGGGATCCTCCTAGACCAGGGCTCGAACCCGTGTCCCCTGCATTAGCAGGCAGATTCTCAACCACTGCGCCACCAGGGAAGCCCCACATCCCTTTTTAATGTGACTCTTTCATCCTCCCACCAAGCAGGGGTGGAGTCTATTTCTCTACCCCTTGAATCTGAGTGGACCTTATGAATTGCTTAGACCAACAGAATGAAGTGGAAACAACGTTGTGAGACTTCCGAGGCTAAGCCTTAAGAGACCTCAGAGCTTCTGTTTTCATCCTCTTGCAACACTCCTACCATCACGTGGGGAAGCCCAGCTAGGCTAATGAATTATGAGAGACCGTAGAGAAAAAGGCCCAGCTGATAGCCAGCACCAGGATCTCAGACTTGTGAATAAGGTTATTTTTAGACCTTCCAGCACCATCTGAGCTGACAGTTGGCTTAAACTTTGTGAGTGAGCTCAGAAGAGGCCCATGGCCCAGTCAATCCACAGAACATGAGAAATAATAAACCATTGCTCTTTTAAGTACGAAGCTTTGGGGTGGTTTGTTACATGGCAACAGACAATTGATACGACAGTACATTTGAAAATCTTCACAAAGAATAGCAGTTTGATATCTGACACACCTTGAGATGCTGGCTGTTAAATTTTACACAAACTATATTATAGTCCTAATGTTAAATCATCTCTGTGACAAATACTGAAAGTATTAACTTGAATTCTAATTCTGGAGTATGACAGCATTGGTACCATCAAGGCATCACATAATACTTTACTGGCTTCTTGAAAATAAAAGTAACATAAAGCCTCATTTCCATATTTGTGCAACCTCTTCCCAGATACTGGTGCCTAGTATAACTTTTTAAAAAATGGTCTTGATTAATAAGGTGAAGAAATGTTCAATACAAAAAAGATAATGCAATAAATGGTGGTAGGGGTCGGGGGTGGGGAGACATGACTAAAAGCAAACCAATTTCTTAGTTTATAGCACATATGCAAGAGGTGCAAATACTACTAGGGTCTGGGATACTGACAACTGAAACATTGGCAAAAATACATAAACAGCCACGTGGACACACCAAACATGGCAGAATGACTACCCTGAATAGTCAAGGACAGCCAAAGACCAAAGGGGCAGCCATATAGTCAAAACCTTAAGAAAAGCCTTCAAAACCTTATGCTTTCATCCTCCTCAATGCTCACCAACAGCATTTGATACCCCAGAGTATATGAAAAGATTTTTTAAAATTCTAATAAAGCTTTAAAAAGACCCAAAAGGAGATGTAAGGCTGACCAGATTCCTCCTAAAACATATTACTCAATTCCTCCTTCCTCACAACTCCTTACTGAGGATGTGAACCATCCCCTACCTCACTGACCCCAGCACCAGCTTGGAGAAAATTTTCTCTACGTCTCCCTCCTCTTCTCTTACTCAAGAGCAATAACTATGTCTGCACACTGCTCCAAACTGACAAAAAAAATAAGATAAAATTTAAATGTTCATTCAACATTGATTTTAGTCTACTTGATGGCCAGGGTTTTTTTCCCCCGCTATTTCTCCCTATGATCTCTTGTCCTGGATTCTGAGCATCTGCACATTCCAGGGGCACATAGCAATGTCAAAAGACCATTTGCACTAAAAGCACTTGTGTTCAGTCTATCAGCCCACTCCTGACAGCAAAGCATCTACCCCTCCTTCTCTTTCTCCTTTGATCACAAGCAGCAGTACCCAAGCAGTGGACTTGAAGTCAATATACTCTCTCTCGCATAAGAATGAGGGGGCTTGAAATGTGAAGTTCTAACTGGCTGGCTATGTGTCATGTAAACAAAACCTAAGTGCTTCAGTCTCAAATGACATTTCTGGTCACAGAGCCTGAGCTTTTAACTCTACCTTACTCCCGTGTGACTGCAGATTGAGTGCAAAGTAAGAGTAATCAGCTATTGCTACAATGTCCAAGAAGGCAAACAGAGGACACTCTAGAGATGAGTTTAGACTCTGATAAACCATAATATAGTCATTTGAGTTAACAGCTCAACTATTTCTTTTTCTGTTACTTTCACCTTCGATGACCTTGGTAAAAATCAGAACAATGTATCTGGCAATTTTTTTTTTAAAGAGGATTTTGAAAATTGCAACGTGACAGTCAATTCCATGATGATTTAGTACCCAGAATATCAATACTTCTCTTACCCTGACCTCCAATAATCTATTCTTTCCTATCAGTTCTAGATTTCAAGACACATAACACCTAGTAAGTAATTTGTCCATGTTCTATTTCTGTTTGGTAGAAAAGCAAGCAGCAATATATTTACATTCAATTTAAATAGATCACTGCTTCCTATGATGAGATTTAAGGTGATTTACAGCTAATTGGAACAAAAACAACAGTAAGTGTGTTTGTCAGGTGTGACTGTAAGAGCCGTCAGTTTACAGATTAAAATGCTGCCCTTCATATTTGCAGCTAGGACCCTGAAGTGTACTGACAATGGCAGTACACTTTGGGCTTTTCATCTAGAAGGATGCCCAAGATAAGCCATGGTTAGGCAGAAGAGATTGTATTTGGTTCCTAGGACTGCCATACAAACCAGCTGGCTTAAAATAACTGACCACAAACTGGGTGGCTTAAAATAACAGAAATTTATTCTCTCACAGGTCTGAAGACTAGAAGTTTGAAATCAAGGGGTTGGCAGGGCGATCCTCCCTTCAGAGGCTCTAGCGTAGAATTCTTCCTTGCCTCTTCTACCTTCTGGTAGTTACTGGCAATCCTTAGTGTTCCTTGGTTTGTAATGCATCACTTCAACTTCTGCCTTCACTGCCTTCTCACCTATGTGTCTTTGTGTCTGTTTTTTCATCTTATAAAAACCCCCAATCATTGGATCAGGGCCTACCCTAATCCAGTGTGAGCTCATTTTAACAGATTACATCTGCAAAGACCTTATTTCCAAATAAGGTCACATTCTGAAGTACTGGGTGGACATGAGTTTCGGGGAGACACTATTCAACCCAGTGCAGGGATGCCAGAGAGGGATTCAGGTGGTTTGAATTCTTCCCTGAGACTTGTCACAAGCTAATTGTGTGACACTGGGCAACTCACTTTACCACTCTAAGCCTCAGTGCCTTGCCTTAAAATGAAGGGCTTTGAACTAGATGTTCTCTGAGTGCCCTCCAAAACTCTACCATTTGTGACTCTCTGATGTGCTCAGTGTCAGCCGTCCCCATTTCCCCTTATGAACAATGGCACACACTTATCAGCCAGCTGGCCAGCGGGGAGCAATGCTCATGCAACAGAGCAATGGTAAGCAGGTAGCTCGGTCAGTGAGAGTGCAAGTTTCCATTTGCCTTCACGTGAATTCCATTTTAAGATACAGCATCAGATAGAAATCGATGGAGTTTTTACAGCTCAAAAAATATGCTTTATTCCTAACATGCTTATTTTAAATTCTATGGAAAAGCTTTTCTAAGGCATGGTAGAAACTGAAACGACATGATAACACCTGTTTTGTTTTTTCATAATTGAATTTGGTTTTTGCAAGCTACATGTTCTCACAAATTCTTGGCACCAGAGTAACGTTGATAGAGATCATTCCATACAATGAACTTTTTAAGCAGCACCTTTTCCTGGATCATCTATATTTTTATAAACATAAAAAATATATCATCATGAAAATTATTAAGGGGCTGTTTGAAGCTGAGATATGAAAAACAAACATTTTCTACCTTTAGAACTCTGTATCTTAAACACAACTTGTTGGAGAAGAAATAGTGTGCAGTCGTAAAGAGAGAAGACTGGATTTGATTTCTAGCTCTGCCATTCATTAGCTCTGTGACTTTAGGCAAGTTATTTAACCTCTCTGAGTCTCTTTTTCCTCATCTGAAAAATAAGGCTAAAAAAATATTTTTTCCATAGGGTGGCCATAAGACATGAGAAATAATGTATGAAACTCACTTAGCTCAGTGTCTGGCACAGAGGTGAAAAAGGAGAACCCGACAGCAAAACGTGGTGGGAAGCTGAAATTCACGCCCTTGCCTCACCCCTCTAGGGCCTGTGTTTTTCCTTACTCTGTGCCAGCACTACCTTACATATATCTCTACCCACACTCAGAATTTAGGATTGTAACTGTTCTCATGTTTCTTCTCCTTGAAGACAAATAACAACCATGTCTCTTTCATCTTTTCCTCTCTCGTACCCAGCAGAATCAACAGCCTCAAAATGAATGAATAAGTGAGTTAAAAGAAAAAAGTACTAGGAAAATTATCATTATGTTCGTAGATATTAAAAGATATAATAAAACCTGAAAGAGTTTTTTCATAGAAATAAATTATTAAAGGTACAGTTGGCATACGCCCTGACCCCTAATAATGAATTTGTTATTTGACCATTTCACCAGAGAATAATCCTGAGAGGTCTTTTTCCTTCCCATGCCATGTAATGTATGAGTGTAGTGTAGTGTAGTGTAGTGTAGTGTAGTGTGTGTGTGTGTGTGTGTGTGTGTAAACAGGAAATAGCCATTGCTATATTAAGGTATATTTATATACTCAGAGCCCTTTTAATTGCTTATGTATCACAACAACCTGATGATGAATGACACTGAGACCATCATTTTTTACAGAGAAGACCGTGAGCCATAAAAAGGTTAAGTGGCTTAGTGAGACGCATGCAGTCAATCAGTGGCAAAGCAGGTGTTAGAGCTCGAAGCTCTCGAATCCTCTATTTACCGCTTAGCACCACTGCACATGAGTTATCACCAGTATTTGTAACAGTATGTTCTTACAAGAAATCTTAGGAGACTGGGGTTGAAAATTGATCTGAGATAGGCTGCCACCTCCCCTTAACTCTTCTCATGCCCCAAACAGACTCTCTTGTGCATCTGGCAGCTTCAGAGAGCTGCTCAGAACAGCACTCATACTACTCTGGTAATTACGTGCATACCTCTGCATCAATGAGTAGAAATTAGCCATGCTGAGGGAGGCAGGGCAGAGGACCCTACTGGCCCCTACATGCAGGAAGCCTGGAAGAGATCTTGATATTTGTTGCCCAGAGGACTTTGCTAGCTGGGCCTTTGGGTTTTTCTGTTTGTTTGTACTTTGTTTTTTTCTAAAGACTTCGTTTTTTTCAGAACAGATTTAGATTTACAGTGAAATTGAGAGGAAAGCATAGAGATTTCCCCTATACCTACGGCCGCCATACGTGCATACCTCCCCCATTATCAATATCGTTAACCAGAATGATCCTGTTTTTACCAAGGATGGACCTACATTGATAGAGCACCATCACCCAAAGTGCACAGTTTACCTTAGAATTCACTATTGGTGTTGCACATTCTATGGGTTTGGGCAAATGTATAAGAACATCCATCCATCATTATAATACCATAAAGAGTATTTTCACTGCCCTAAAAATCCTCTGTGATCTATTCATCCCTCCCCTCCTCCCGATGCCTGGCAAACATTAATCTTTATATTGTCTCCACTAATCTTTTATTGTCTTCATGCCTTTTCCAGAATGTCATACAGTTGGAACCACACAGTGTGTAGCCTTCTCAGATTGGTTTTTTTCACATAATAATGTTCATTTAAGGTTCCTCTATGTCTTTGCAGGACTTGATAATTCATTGCTTTTTAACACTGAATAGTGTTTCATTGTCTGGATATACCACAATTTATCCATTTACCTACCGAAGAACATCTTTGTTCCTTCCAAGTTTTGGCAACTATGAATGAAGCTGCTTATAAACATCTATGTGCAGGTTTTTGCATGGACATAAATTTTCAATTCCTTTGCCTAAATTCCAAGGAGTATGATTGCTGGATCATATGGGAAGAGTATGTTTAGTTTTATAAGAAACCATCAAACTGTCTTCCAAAGTGGCTTGTATTCCCACCAGCAAGGAATGAGAGTTCCTGTTGCTTCATATCCTTACTATCATGTGGTGTTATCTGTGTTTGAATTTTGGCCATTCTAATAGATGTGTAGTAGTATGTCACTGTTGTTTTAATTTGCATTTCCCTGATGATATATGATTTGGAGCATCTTTTATTATGTTTATTTGCCATCTGTATGTCTTCTTTGGTGTGTGTAAAAGTCTTTGGCTCATTTTTTAATTGGGTTGGTGTTTTTCTTATTGTTGACTTTAAAGAGTTCTTTGTAGATTTTGGATAACAGTTCTTTATCAGATATGTGTTTTGCAAATATTTTCTCCTAGTCTGTGGCTTGTCTTGTAATTCTCTTAATATTGTCTTTTTACAGAGTAAAACTTTTTAATTTTAATGAAGTCTAGCCTTACCAGTTATTTCTTTCATTATCATGTCTTTGGTGTCTTATCTAAAAAGGCATCACTATACACAAGGTCATCTAGGTTTTCTCCTGTGTTACCTCCTAGGAGTTATAAAACTTTATAAAACTATAAAGTTTTGCATTTTAAATTTAGGTCTATGATCCATTTTGAGTTAACTTTTGTATAAGGTATAAAGTCTGTGTCTAGATTCATTTTTTTGCATGTGATGTCCAGTTTGGACCTTTTGTCTTTATTTATTTCATAAAAATATTTTCTCTATTTTATTTCTGTAATACATAGCCACATTTTTTTCTTCCAGTAATATTGAGATATAACTGACATATAGCACTGTATAAATTTAAGGTGTACAGCAAGATGGTTTGACTTACATACATCATGAAATGACTACCACAATAAGTTAGTAGGAGTCTATCATCTCATACAGATACAAAATTAAAGAAATAAAAAATATTTTTTCTTGTGATGAGAACTCTTAGGATTTACTCCCTTAACTTTCATATATAACACACAGCAGTGTTAAGTATATTTATCATGTTGTACATCACATCCCTACTATTTATCTTATAACTGCAAGTGTGTACATTTTGACTATCTTCATCCAATTCCCCCTCCCCCCATTCCTCACCTCTGTTAACTGCAAATCTGATCTCTCTTTCTATGAATTTATTTGTTTGTTTTTGAAGTATAATTGACCTACAACACTATCTTAGTTCCTGGTGTATAACATAGTGATTCAATATTTCTATACATTTCAAAATTATCTCCACAATAAGTCTAGTTACCATGAGTTTTTATTTTTCATTTATTTTTTCCCTCATTGTCAGCTGCAGCTTCTCTGTGTAATCACCGGCTCTGCTTTAGGCTGCTCTTAGTTTGCTTTTAATCTACTTGGCACTTAAAGTGGAACTCAGAGCTTCTAAGGAAACAACTTACCAAATTTGGTAAGTTAGTGTTATGAGCTGAACTTTGTCTTCATTTGTTGAAGACCTAACCCCCAGTACCTTAGAATATAACTGCATTTGGAGATAAGGTCTCTAAAGAGGTAATTCATTTAAAATGAGTTTATTAGGGTGGACTCTAATTCAATATGATTGCTGTCCTTATAAGAGGAAATTAGGATACACACACAGAGGGAAGACCCTGTAGGGACACAGGGAAAAGACAACCATCTACAACCTAAGGAGAAGTCTCTGAAGAAACCAACCCTGCTGACACCTTGATCTTAGACCTCCAGACTTCAGATTGTGAGAAAATAAATCTCTGTTGTTTAAGCCATTCAGTCTGTGCTACTTTTTTATGGTTGCTCTAGCAAACTAATACATTTAGTAATCGTAATTTTATATTCACTACTAACTGGCAAGCATTGGCTCGAAGAACTGAAGGTATTCAATCCATCACTTAGTAAGTACCTACTGTGCTCACTACTGAGCACCTACTATGTGCCAGGCTCTATCCAGTTGCTGGGCATACAGTGCTGAACAAGACATAGCTGCTGGCCTTAGAAGGGTTGCAAGCCTTCAAGAGGAGGTAGACAGAGGAAGAGGGGATTATCACACAGTGTGATAAATTAGCAACGAAACAGTCATGCCCAGTGTGGTGTATGAGGAGAGGCATACAATCCAAAACATGCTGGAGACAAGCAAGTTATCCAAGAGATGTTTGTAACCATTACGTTTTGGAGAATGAGTAAAAATCAGCCGATGATGGAGGGTCCTGCCATGACACCAGGAGCTGCACTGGAGAATTCGTGTCCCCAAGCACAGTGCATTGGGGAATGCTGTGAAGCCAGCATGCTTAAAGCGTCTGATGTGAATGGAAGTATTAGGAGAGGAAGCTGGAGAAGCAAGCAGACGGCAAGTCAGGATGCCTTGTAGACCATGACATCTCTGGTTGCACGCAACCAAGCTTAAACCACGCATACTCAGCTTAAATCAAGTGATAAGACTTTATTAGATTAGGTGGAAGAGTGAAGAAACACAGAAAACATCTCATAATCCAAACCGTCAGGTCTCACCAGCAAAGTGGAATGTTGATCAGCTTGCAACAATGGCTCTCGGCTTATTGATATTCTGGCTACTTTAGCAAAACTCATCTCCTCCAAAATGCGTGTCTGTTACTGTTCCCCCGGGGATTCACTACACTTTAGATTTTACTCCCCTAGGCTTGCGATTCTACTGTGCCTAAATCTACATCTTCTCCCCACCAATTCTTTCCTGTCTCTCCAATCCATGGATCTTGTTTACTGCAGCTTCTATGGCTTCATAGCTTTTGCTCACAGATGCCTTCGTTTGATGCACTTCATTATAAGTCTATTATCTGTGATGCTCTTACTATTTATGTTCCTCTCATGCCTCACATTTAAACCCACTGGATAGAGAGTCTGATTGGGTTGAGAAGTCACAAGTCAATATAGAGAAACCCCGTTGGGCAGAGTTGTAGTACTAGGCTACTTCATTAGCTGCTACACACTAATCAGAAGTCCACTGCTGGTTCAGTCTCCTATCCCTCATCAAATCACCTTGGGCCATAAACATATCAACTAGTGCTCAAAGAAATAATTCCAATCAGTCACTACAGAAGTGGGCTATGACAGTGCCAGGTAAATGGAATTTCATAGATTTTATCCAGAAGATGTTAAGGAGTCATTAAAAGATTAAGAGAAATAAAATATGAATTTTTTTTAAAAAGCTAACTATAGTATAGCAAAAGGAAAGAGTGGTTTGAAGTGAAATAACCTAAAGAGGCTAGTTGTAAAGCTTCTGTGGTAACCCGGCAAAAGATGCCAAAGATTAGAACTAAGGCATTGACAGTGGTGACGGCAAGAAGGGGGTAGAATGGAGAGATTTTAAATACGATAAATTAATAGTAGTTGCCGACCAGCTATAATTGGAAATTACAAAAGATGGAGCCATCAAGTATGATGCTGAGATTTCTGGCTTAATGGACAGTAGAACTTGTGAAATGAAAGAAAATATGTATATTGGTCTCAGTTCCTAGCACAGAGCTCCTAAAACCCTTATAAATTCCCAAGTGATTAGAGTACTGGGAGTATCCTTTGTTCTATGGGTGCCACTCTGAGTGGGCTCCTGGATAAGGGCTGGTTACCAGAAAGACCAAACCATAATTATAAGTTTGGAATTTTCAGCATCCCTCTGCAAACACACACACTTCTCTAGAGAGGTGAAAGGGGCTGGAAATAAAGTTAATAACTGAACATTCCTACATGAAGAAGCCTCCATAAAATCCCAAAAGCATGGATCTCAGAGAGCTTCCAGGTTAGCGAACACACCCACATAATGGGAGGGTGGGAGAGTGAGGCACCCCAACTCTAAGGCAACTGAAGCTTCTGAGCTTGGGGCCCTCCCAGAGATCTTCCCTATGTATCTCTTCATCTGTTCCTCTGTATCCTTTAGCATATCCTATAATAAACCAGTAAATGTAGGTAAGTGTTTCCTGAGTTCTGTGAGCCACTGTAGCAAAGAAATTGAACCCAAAGCTTATGGGAACATTAGACTTATAGCCAATCGGTCAGAAGCACAGGTAATAACCTGGACTTGTGATTGGCATCTAGAGTGGGGTGGGAGCAGTCTTGTGGAACTGAGCCCTTAACCTATGGAATCTGATACTATCTCCAGGTAAATAGGGTCAGAATTGAGTTAAATTGTAGGACACTCAGCTGGCGTCACAGAGAATCATCTGGTGGGGGAAAATCCCTCACACATCTGGGGTCAGAAGTGTTGTGAGTGTGGTTGTAGTGTGAGTGAAGGAGAAACACAGAAGGGAAGGCTGGGTTTTTCCTAACACAGAACCATTCCCTAAGATAACAGGCATTGGAGAGAAAGGGAAGATTATAAATGAGGTTTTAAGCGTGTTGAATTTGAAGTGGCTGTGAGACAACACATTAGTCAGGGTAAATAATCTTGTTACAACTGTTATAGCTAAACCTAAATCTCAGAGACTTAACATGATAAAAGTTTATTTCTTGTTCAAGTGGCCTTGGGGTGGGGGGTGACCCGCTCCATGCAATCATTTAGGACCTTTCATATTCAATATGTGGCTTCAAGGTCATCTTGACAGTGTCCCACACTAGATGGGGGAAGAGAAAAAGTGAAGAAAGCACACCTACTCTTAAGCATCTAAGCCCAGAAGTTAACATATCACCTTCAGTCACATTCTTTTGGCAAGAACTAGTCACTGGATGCAAGGAGGTTGGGAACAGTTTAGCTGCGTGCCTGAGAAGAAGAAACAGCCATTATCTAGCCAGTCTCTGACACAAATTGTTGAGCAGAGTTTTCAGAGGCAAATGGACATACAGAACAAATTTTGAGCTGATGACATATTTGGGAATGGATCAGTTGGATCTCAAGGGCAGGGATGTAGCCAAACTCCAGGAACAGACCTTGGCTTAGAAAGGCTTTTGGTCAACCATTTTAGATTCATAGGTTGTTATGATTCCTTGTGGTAATTTTTTCTCAACCTCATCATTAACTAGGAAGCTTAAATAACTTTCCCCAAATTATGAATTTTCCTTCATGCCCTGAGAACTTTCTCACCTAATGCTAAGAAACAGCATCACACAGAAGAAAGAAAAGAATTCTGTTGCAAGATGGAAATAAGTTTGAATCCCAGCACCATTACTTTTGGCACTTTGGTCATTTTACTTAACCTTTTGAGTTTTATTCCCACATGTGTAAAATGGGGAAAATAATATCTACTTTTTAGTCACTATAGTTCCTAGCCCAATAATAGGCACGTAATAAGCTTTCTTCTCCCCCCTTTTCTTCCTGCATTCCAACCTCACTTTCTGGTTTCCTCCCAATTATGAAATACTGAAATTTGTAGAAATCTGGCAACTAATAAAGAGTATTATGTTTTTATTTTACATGTATATATTTGCCAAAAATATGAAAGGGAAAGTAATACAACTCAAAATACTTTAGGGCTTTGGGAACATAATATCAGAGGGATAAAAGTAAGCATGATGACAGCTGATCTTAGAAAATTAAACATGAAGAACAAATCAAAGAGGGCGAAGTCAGAGTGATTTTCTGTGTGTAACTCTGGGATGCATGATAGGACATGGGGTAACCCACTAAGCAACATAAAGCCTCTTAGAAGCAAGAGGGCATGATGACTATTCCTAGAGGTAGTCGTTGGTACCAGGGGTGCACAGCATTCAGAGTGTGATGTGTGACAATGGGGAACAGGTGTTCAAAGAACTCCACTGGCCATCAACCATGATCACAAAAGGTTCTTACAAAGGAGATGCAGCTGTGACAAGTGCCTTCTCTTGTGACATTTGTTGGCAGAGCACCTGAGGAGCTGTCAGAACAACAATGCATCAAAGAGATCTACCAAAGCAACAGTTCAGTTCCATGGAGTACTGTATCTGTGAGACATACAAGAGCCACCAGAGCCCAGAAAAGACAACCAAGGAAGAAAATGGAGTTACAATACATTCAGGACTGGGGAGGGCTTTACAATACATTCAGGACTGGGGAGGGCTTTACAATGAATGTGTTCATTTATCTAGTATAAATTTTGTTTTTTTGTAAATTGAATATTATAATGCACCAGAGGAACTTGTAATTTAGAGAAGACATCCACTGATCCTATGAATAACTGATTTTAAATAATCATTTTTTCGGGCTTCCCTGGTGGTGCAGTGGTTAAGAATCCGCCTGCCAATGCAGGGGACACAGGTTCGAGCCCTGGTCTGGGAAGATCCCACATGCCATGGAGTAACTAAGCCTGTGCGCCACAACTACTAAGCCTGCACTCTAGAGCCCATGAGCCACAACTACTGAGCCAGCGTGCTACAACTACTGAAGCCCACGTGCCTAGAGCCCGTGCTCCACAACAAGAGAAGCCACCACAATGAGAAGCCTGCGCACCACAACGAAGAGTTGCCCCCACTCGCTGCAACTAGAGAAAGCCCACACGCAGCGATGAAGACACAATGCATCCAAAACTAAATAAATAAAATAAATTTATTTTTTAAAAATTGTAAAATAAAAAAAAATTTTTTTAAATAATTTTTTCTTAACTTGAAGGTTTTTTATGCCTAATGTACCAGTCAGTGTTTATTAGGTTTTGCTATTGTAACAAACAAACCCACAATCTTAGGAGCTTACAACAAGCTATTATTTCTTGTTGACATTTACATGTTGGATGTGAGTTGTCTATGACTCTGCCTCTCACAATTTCCTCATTCTGGAGCCTATGCTGAAGGAGCAGTCTCTATCTGGGACCCATACTTTTCTTGGCAGAGGAGGGAAAAAGCAATGGCAGAAAGAATGAGGGCTCTTACAGGTTCTCATCACACATGGGGCTCATCACTTCCATTCACATTCCACTGGGTCAAAGCAAATCATCTGGCCAAGTCTGTGCTAATGGGGCAGGAAAACAGAGTTGTTTTACAGGGAGAGGAGATAAATAATTGAGAACTCTATTAAAATCTATAATAACATATATTCCTAATGTAGAGTATATCTGCATATGTGTATGTGTTAAACTTTTAAAATTTCACTAGTTCAGAAATAATGCCATGTGCAGCAACATGGATGGAACTAGACATTATCATACCAAGTGAAGTAAGTCAGAAAGAATTATAAGTGGAATCTAAAATGTGACATAAATGAACCTATCTATGAAACAGAAACAGACACAGAGACGTAGAGAACAGACTTGTGGTTGCCAAGGGGGAGGGTGGGGGAGGGATGAACTGGGAGTTTGGGGTTTATCAGATGCAAACTATTACATATAGAATAGATAAACAACAAGGTCCTAATATATAGCACAGGGAACTATATTCAATGTCCTGAGATAAACCATAACGGAAAAGAATATATAAAAGAATGTGTGTGTGTGTGTATATATATCTCTCTGAATCACTTTGTTGTACAGCAGAAATTAACACAACATTGTAAATCACCTATACTTCAATTTAAAAAAAAATAAAGTGCTAGCACACTAAAAAAAGAAAAAATTCACTGGTTCAGGTTAGATTAGATTAGCTTCTCTGAGAAAACTAGGGAAAATATAACAATATCTTACCACCACAAAAGAATAACTCAGGGAAGAACTTTATGGCTTCTGAGAGGCAGGGTTTAAATGAGTAGTTCGATAAGTATTATTTCTTTTAACCCCTGTTCTACTCAATTAGGCAGCCAACTTTGCGCACATGACAAAACCTAATCCCATGTTAACAAGATCCAAAGGAAAACTATTAGTTCAAAGAACTGAAAAAAAAATCTAAGGATAGGTATCGTTTCATGCATGGCTAGACCCAGAGGTCCAGAAATATCTTAAGGATCCTGTCTCTGTCTTTCTGGACTTTGGCACTTCTCTCCTCTCTATTCCCTTCATTCTTAGGCATCCCACCAATTTTTGTGGCAAAGACAGCCACGATCAGTTTTATAACCTACCAACCTAGCAACTGCAGTAAAAAAAAAAAAAAAAAAAAGGAAATGCCTTTCTAATAGTTCCGACAAATTTTCTGAAGAGAATTCTGTCTGATTGAGCTTGAGTCATGAGTCCACCTCTGAAACCAAAAAGGAGAGTATTCTGAGCTTAGGCCCTGGTCACCTTCCATCTTAGGTACTACAGGCAGGGTGCAAGCAGCGGGGGATTACCTGGACCTCATCGACTGAATAGGATTGTTACAGAGATGACAAAGAGGTTGTTGACCAAGGAATTGCTGCACAGAAAGCAAGCAAGCAAAGTACATCAAATCCTCAACTTGTAAGCGTTCTGGGGTGAGGTTATTCTTGCCCTGTTCACCCACTTTTTTCTCTCATTCTGTCTCCATAATGTACTTTTGTCTAGTGCCACCAGCTCCTAATAGGCTAAAGAACAACTATACAGCCAAATTCTATAATCCTACTCCTAGTTTTCTAAAGTTCAAAAGGACATCAGTGGAGAGGTCCACTCTACTTTGCTAGTTATTATATTTCATGCTAAATGCACCCACCATATCTTCATCAGTACACAGTGAGACTGCAGTCATGTTACTTAGCATAACCTCACCCCCAGATGAACAGGGAATGCTGTAAATTGCTGTAAATTGCTTATCTCAGGTTTTGTCTCTTGCTACAATGCCTTCAATTATTTATCCAGTCCTAGGTATAATAAAATATTATAATTTATTCTCATAGACATGAAGTAAAGTACTTCTCAATTATTCTGATTTGGAATATGTTTTAGCAAAGAAAACTGCTTTCCCATGCAGAGTGAGCACAGGGCTATTAGAATGACTTAAGACAGATAAATATTGCCAACCGCACTGCCAAAAGCATTTTAGCAGCAAACCAAACAATGAAACTCCATTTCTGTGTGTTGCTGAAGAGTTTCCCAGTTGAGGATCACTGGGAACGACTTTGACCTCCACCTTCTTCAGAGCCAGTCTTCTTTGACCTCACACATTTGTGACAGTCTCTTCCATCTCAAAAGAAAATCTCAGCTCATCTTTGAGTCTCAAAGTCTCTGCGTATCAGCTTTGTTTACCCCTTCCTCGCAAAGGTTCTTAAAGTCAAAGCAGAAATTAAAGTTTATCAGAACTAGGCAAGTGTTGCCTGCCTCAAGACTTGAATGTGCTTAAAATTCATCCTTGAAATGTTACACAACTATATTTTCTTATAGCACCAGGTACTTTGTTTTTTAGCTTCTAATTTGGTGTCCTGGGTGTTTTCTTCTTGTTTTTCCTTTCAAGGGCATACTTCAAGTATATAAAACTTTCTGGAAAAGTGACAAATACACTGCTGCTCTCATTTGCCCATTAAAGTTTCCATCTAGAACAACTCTTAGATTTCTAAGGTCTTTACTTCTGAACCATCTTCTAATGCATCAGAGTCTTTACAATGCTTTCATAGTGGTCTGGTTTATCTAGAATTTTCATGAACAACTAAGTATTGCATACCTTTACGTTGATGACTAGCTTAATGATTTTTGATGTGTTTTACTTTTTTTTTTTTTTTTTTTTTACATTAGTCTGACTTTATACTTATCTGGATTGGAAAAATATTCTGCTAATACTTTGTAAACAACAACAACATGCACACACATACACACAAACACACACACACAACCAAGAGCCTGACAGTAGTACAGTAGTAAAAACAGAATTTATTCAGGAACCATTGGAATAGGAGGAAAGAGACCTCCGTATAGAACTGGCCTCAACTCTAAATACAACATGGACAAGTGGGGATTTCCAGCCAAGGAAGAGCTTATGGCCGGGGGGCAGGGGGGTGGGGTGGGGGTGGCGTGGGGGGGTGGGGAGGATGGTCAGTGAATGGAAAATTACTAAGAGGTATGTCAAGGGTAAAGGGAGATTTCTGACTAAACAGGCTTGACAGGATTCTTGCTGAAGGCAGACCAGGGTGATGAAATATTACCTGGGAGATGTTGGGGAATGAGGAACTGGATCAGAGGTGGTGGGTACTCACGACATCCAGGGTGGGTATTCTGCTAAACTTGCTTAGCAAGACTGTGTCAAAATTGGGCAATGCAAAGATGGACATGTAAGTCCAAAGGTCAAGGCCTGGTTGGGAAGAGGGCTCCTAAGAGCCTGACTAAAATTTGGTCAAGGAGGACATCTTTGTCGACTTTCTCCTCCCGCTATCAAGTCACCAAGGGTTGCAGAAGTGAAAGTACATAAGGTGCTGAGCCTATCCCCGCTCTTCATCATTTACTGATCTGTCACTGCTGAACTGCTACCCAACATTTGCCTGTTTTGAAAGTATTTGCCTTATTCTCCCCAGAAAGCTGTGAGCTTCTCGATGGCAAGCATCGTGCTTTCTCATCTTTGTTTCACTTGAAATGCCAGAGTAGCTTCTCAACAAACATTTCTTAATTCGAATGATTTCATTTCTCTGTTTCTTTCAAAGATAATGAAGCGGGGGTCTTTCAGACATCAGCTTTGCTCAGTTGACTGACCGGTATTCGGGAACCACCACCAGAGCACGTCACTGTCCCTCTAGTCTAGTGGGATTACTTAATCTCTTTCTGTTTCAGTTACCTCATCTGTAAAATGAGAACCAATACATTTCCAGCATCTACTGCACGGGGCTGTCGTGGGTGTCAAACGAATTATCTCTGTCAAAGTATTTGATCAACTTGAAAACGCTATGACCATTTTTCTGAAAGTATGAAGCACCCAAAACATTCACATTCAAACTCTTATTTTACAAGCAAGAGATATAAACCTGAACAGCAGCATGACCTCTTTCTGAAATCCTCATGACCAGCTTCAAAACATGTAAATTACAAGAAAGGTTTCAGAAAAGCCAATAAGTTTGTTCAGATATTTCATGAATTGAATATCCTACATATTTGAAAAGAAAGACGAAATAGAATAGCTGCAAGCATAGGAAATATCATCGTCTCCGTGACTTGTTTTTAACCTTACGCAAGCTATCAGGTGTCTTCCCACAGACCATGACACCCGGTGCTATCCTGTATTATTTTACAATATCAGTTATGCTTAGGTCTCCAGACCTGTTCATCTACAAGAGCACTGGCTTTCAGAGCATTGATGAGCCCCTTAAATAATTTGCTATTTCTAAGAACAGGTTCACCACTCTGCTTCGTCCACGTTAGAGTTGGATTTCACAAGCACAAAGATGTTTTTAACTAGAGCACCTAATTCCCAAAAGAAGCACAATTGAAGAGACATCCTATGCAACTGTATACGATTGCCTAAAGTTGCTGCTGACCAATTCAATCTTCAATAACTGAGTGATGCTTTAACTTAAAAAGTTATAATTTTATCAACCATTTATTCTAAAAGTGCACTTCTTTCAAATTCTCTTCTCACCAGATACACATTTCTTAGTAAAAACCTGATGGTGAACATACCTAATAAGTATTCATGATATGGCCTGTAGTTAACCATTAATAGAGGTACATTTTTCATGGTCCTTAGTATTAGATGTGGTGATTTGTATGTTTTGGTCCTTTCACCCCTTACTACAATCTTTCTTTTATTTGTGCTAATTATTCAGTACCAAAAGAGTATATTTCTTTGAGTTGAAAAGATGGCTTGTTCCACTTAAGGTGAAATGCAGATTTCCCACTAAAAGGCAAATTCTGCATTTCAAAAGACTGAATAGACTGGTACTTACAGAATCCCAGCTGGTTAAATTTAGAGCATTGGAAAAGATCCAATCCAAGAATAGTCTCCGGCCTTAGGCCTGTAACATTTTTATTTGATAGTGCATTGGAAAGAAAAAAAAAACATTCATTTTAAGCTCTTGTTTTTCCAACATATTGTTCTTCTTGAGAGGCGAATTGGTGTTGATAGTGGTGTTGGCCTCAAAACCATTGCTTCCCTTAAATGATCTATTTCACTTTTGCTATGCCGGTTTAAAGGGACTTCTGTTAACAAATGTTTATACTGAAACTATCCTCTCCTGCCTCTCTAAATGTCAAGTGTTTCCTTTTTGGATTCACCCCATTTTGCCACCCCATCTTTGAGACTTTCTCCTCCTTGAGAGATGGCAGGGTCCTAAGTGCCCAAGTATTAGTACTCATTGCTGCAGTAGGGAACGTTTCTTTGACAATTTTTCCACTTACTCACTGATTTCTAATTCATCCAGCTCATACTTTGGCTCAGGATATAACCTGCTGTCCATTTCCAACCCCAGACTCCTAGCTGCCATTTCTGCAAATCTAGTATTCCTCCAAATGTGCATCAAAATCACCTTGAGTGGGGATTAAAAGGCCTATTTCTGGGCCCCATCCCAAATCTAATGAATCAGAATCTGGAAGAGAGGCCTGGGGATTCGTATTCATAGCAAACTCTCTCCAGAAGATTCTGAAGTTTGAGAACTATTGCTCTCTGCTCAGCCAGCTTTCTCTAATGATGGTAACTTCATAACCTCTGTTAAAGCTGTGGCATATGTGTAATTGAGGTAGTGCCCAGTGCTATAACAGTAAAAACCAAAATCTCTGTGACTTAACCCAATAGACATACGGGGAGAGATGCTCTGCTCTAGACAGTCATTGTGGGACTGAGCCTGACAGGCTTCTGCTTCTTCACTCCATGTTTCCCAGGGTCACCCTGCATATCAACATCCAGCCAGCCAACTAGGGAAGAGAGAGTGGAAGACCCCCTAGGAGATGTTTATGGGCCTGTCCTAGAAGTGGCCTCCATCACTTCGGTCTATATCCCCATGGCATGAACTTGAGATTCCACCTTGAGGCCTGGAAAGTGCTAGGGAAAGCAGGCCCTGGGCAGCCAATTTCCAGAAACCACTATGCACTGCACTGTGCACCCCTGAGCAACACTCTACTGGACCCTGGCATCTCTGCCACTAATGCCACCCAGAGGGTAAAGAAACAAAGTGCATAGTTCCACAACACATTAAGAAGTATCGGAGCTCTGTTATTCAAAGAACCCCATCTCCAGAACTTCCTGCTTGAGGAGGAAAACCAGGATCCCCTCAAGGCTTCTCTCTTGAACTGTTTGAATCCTCCATATTTCTTTTTCTTAACATTTCTCCCTGGTTATCTAGAAACACAGGTAGATTTTGTGAAATTTTGCAGATGAGCTATATGAATACTATAATACATAAAAGTTGGTGGGTAAAGCAATATGTTCCTGATATTGAAAAACAAGAAAGTTGTGTATGTGTACAACTTTCTTGTTCACACACATACACCCACACACATATTCTATATATATACACACACATCATATACATTTTCATATATGTACATTACATGTATATCTGCAGCTGGATTTTGTTGTGTAACAGATACAGTTTTCACGAACATAAACCACTGCTTTGTGTTCATTCTATGCTAAGGAGACATAGGGTATACCTGCCCAGGAAAAATTAAGGACTACATGACCAAGTCAACATAAAGGTGATTTACGAATACGTTCATGTGCCTTTTGAGGCTTATATCTCACTGTTCTATTTCTTTCAGATAAAATTGAAGTGAAATCAGCAAAGTTTGAAAAATTGCCTTCTCACTTAAACGTTGCCAGTTACACTGAACAATTTTAACAGACACATTATTTTAATAGGCACAGAGCTATCCTGAAGTTTAACAGTATATTTGAAGTTCTCAACCTGAAATGGGCTGTAAGTTCTAATTCATCATACACACATTGTTTTGTTGGTAGCTTTCTCAGAAAACTTTCAGAATCAAACGTGCATTAGTTGTGCCTTTTCCATTTCCTAAGTCAATTGTTTAACAAATATTCACTGAGCAACTGCTAAGTATAAGACACTCCTCTAAGCACTGAGGAGACAATAATGAACAAGCATAAAGTAAAAAATGTCAAGAGTCGGCAGTTAATAGAATAAAGCTATAGAGTGTGATGGGGCTATTACTATAGGACAGTCCTTTCCGAGCTGTAAACATTTGAATAGAAACCCCAGTGAAAGGAAGGTTGTACCATGTGAATATTCATGAGAAGAGTATCAGGCAAGGTAAGAAAAAGTGCTAATGCTCTGATGAAAGAGTCTATCTTATATGAGAAATCTCTAGCATATGCCCATTTAAGAAAATTCTCTTATATGATTTTGAATAAATATGTCACCTAAATGGCATCATCTTTCTTGGAAAAAGCATTAACCACATACTTTTATTTGTCTGCTCTGATAAAATGGTCACTCAGGAACTGTGTTCCACTGCAAAGTAATAGAAACAAACAGACAAAAAACAGGAGCATAAACAAAATAGGGTATTTTCTTTCCTTCATGTCAGTTTAAGTCGGGGAGCAGGTGATGGAGGGCTGGAAAAGGGGCTCCACCATAACATCAAGGTTTCAGCCTCCTATCTTTTTACTTTTCCATTCTTAGTGCATGGATTTCATCTTCGGCTTGACTTCATGGTCACAGTATGACGACTGCAGCTTTAAGCTTTATGCCTAAATTCCAGATAGGAAAACAAGGGCACATAAGCACCTCCTATCTGAATTTGCTTTCCTGGTCTCTACCCCTAACTGCCAGCTTCTGGAGAACTTTCCCACACCTTCACCTAATCGTTTCTGTCACAAGTCAATTGGTCATATGGCCCCTTTATCTACAAGGAATGTTAGGAGACATATTTTTACTTGGATACATTGCTATCCTCAACAAGATCAGAGTTATATAAGGATGAAGGGGAAAATCAATATTAGTAGACTACTAAAACCAAATAACTATGGCTTCAGTTATAAGAGGTGTAAACAAATGATCAACCTCCATCTGATAGCCAGATATGAGTCTGAAGCTCAATAATCCTGTCAATCGTTTATCCTCCTTAGGTTATAGAATACCTTTCTCAGCATATTCATCACTTACTCTTCATTCCTTTTCTTTGAGTCTCCACAAATATCTCATCATTTGTAATCTCCTCAGGTTGCTATAATCCCTGAGGAAGTCTACAAATAGCATCTCTCTTCCCTGAATTGGGGAAATAAAATAAAGCAGTAGCAGATGGAAGCCAAGTATCATTTTGGTTACTCGTAGAGACCAAGTTGGAAGGTGTGGTTTCAGGTTTATCAGTCAGTAGCTACTACTGAACCCCAAAATAATACAGACCTTCCTACTGGCAATGCTGGACTCCTACAGAAAAAGCTCACTTCCAAGAGGCCAATATGCTGTTATATTTCACAAACTTAGCAATCAGATAAGTCACCCAGTAGTGGAGTGTTTCACTGTCACCACCACCTGGAAAGAAATCTGAGGTGTGGGGGAAAAGTTCTCCCTGACACTTGTGGTATCTAGTCTACTTGTGGCCCTGGGGAGTCATTCTTCTCAGAATTCAGGCCCTTGTGTATACCCTTCCCTTCAATCTGCTTGGACCAAAAGAATGCATCAGCCTTAAGCCTAAAACTTAAAAAGGTCACTTGCTGCTTCGATGGCTTTCTTGAAACCTGTGAGCCAATTTGTAAGAATCAAACTACCCTTCCAGAAAGGCCATTTAGAGAGGGAGGGGACCTGAGATTACAGAGGAAGAAAGAGAAATCCAGCTGTCCCAGGGTTTCAGCTAAGCCAGGTCCCTACTGATTCACCTGCTTAACTACAGCCCCATGAGTGACCACCCACGAGGTGAGCAGGAGTGCTCACCTAAGTCAGCCCAGATGGCAAGAATGAAGCAAATAAAGTCTTGGTTGTTTTAGATTGCTAAATTTGGGGGTGGTTTGTTACAGAACAATCAATAACCAAAGCAATTACACCCTGCTATTTCTTCTTCTATAATTTTTATACTGTTTCCTTCTTATCTAGTCTTGGCTTCAGTGTGTATTCCCACTGAACTTGAAATATTGGCAAGTTCGCAATAAATATTAGCTATTATTTTGTAAGTCGCTTTGTAAATGGCAAATGTAAGAGTAAGTGTAAATATTCAGAGTAATAACCATTTTCAAGCACTGTTTGTTGTTGTCTTCTCGAAACTCTAAAATGATACCCAGTCTTCTTAGGGATCCAAGATTGTCATTTTTATGGTCTTCTATCAGTTGCAGTCTCCCCTCTATTTCTGTACAACATCAGGCGGTCTTTCTTATTTGCTTCCTCTTAGAAGTTCTCATGAGTGCTATCATATGTTATGAACTTCCTTCTTATCTACACTTGTGTTTTTCATCTTCCTGCTGCTTCTGATAAGAAGCTTTTCTAGACTGCAGCCACTGGGCCCTAATAGTTGCTATTCCTATAGCCTAATATTCCATAAACTTGTATTTTATGTAGCTGTCGAATGCATTTGTTAGTATTAACAAGTAGGATGGTAATACTTGGGCAAACTGGTGACCCAGTATTTCCTCCCCTTTTGCATCTGCCAGTATTGAGAAGTCAGTGGAAAGCTTTCTGCTTGTCTTCATCTCTCGGCATCCAGCTGGGAGCAAAAAGACAACCTGCAAATTTTCTTCATGCAAAGTTGTATCCTCTGAACTCCAACAAATTTTGATCTGGATCTCATTGTAATATGTCAAAGATACGTTTAGGATCTAAATTTTCAGAATATTTGATTGCCAGTTTTCTAGGTTGACTAAATCTTGGATTCATTCTGGGCTGTAGGAGAAACAGGAGGCACAATGTCTAATGCCCACAATACTTTTAGGGGCCAATGAAAAAAAAATTTTTTTTTTTCCAATCAGAAGAAAAAATGAACTTAGGTTGAAGAAAAAAATTTTAATATTATAATATTAACATATTCATCCATATACTAACACAGTAGTAAAATATAATTTAAAATATTTTTATGGAGGAAGAGACCCATGAAGGCAAAAGTGCCTCGAGCCCAAGAAAGTCATAATGTGGGCCAAGCTTTATTAGGCTAATCGTTCTCAAAATTTAGAAGGCATTAGAATTTCCTGTGATCTTTCTCTTATGGATTTTCAGAGACAGTAGCAGCGATTCCATTAAGCAAGGCTAGAATAAATCTCAGGAATCTGCATTCTTAATGGGCAATCTAGGTAATTCTACTACACACTGAATTAGAGGACAACTAAAGAAGTAAAGCCAGAAATGATGAAAGTTTTTGTCTCTATGGAACAGAGTTGAGGCATGGGACAAATAAGGTATGAGTATGTTGCTTTATAACTTTTCTGTCCTAATTGATTTGTTCTCACCACGTGCGTATGGCAAGTATTAAGCTGTTGGCTCCATGATCAGCAACTACTTGATATTCCTTTGAAATTCTATCTGTGGGGAGATTATTCTACAGAAGAGGATCACAATTTATTGACTACAAGACAACCACTTCTATTGTACACTGGCAAACAAAATATATCAGATTAGCCTTGAAAAAAGCTGAGATTCCAGTGCATTATACAAATTGCAGCTGGGTCTGTGTACAAATGGGACCAATTGGGTAGAGATTGAAATACTAAGCAAAAAATGAAAAAAATGTACATTTCAAAGCAAGAAGAGAGAAAGTTTCTTTTTGTTCATTTTAAATAGCTTTAGATGATTCCCTAAGAGAAGGGTGAAATCAAGATGTACAAGGCAAATAGAAAAAAAGAGATAGTTGGGTTGGAATGACTGGTGTGGAAACTAGCCACCTGTGATCCCTGCACTCATTGGATGTATCAAAGCTCCTGCAAGAATTGGCTGCTTTCCGTGTACGAGTATTTAGAGTCTCCCCCTGATTACTCACTTATGACAGGGTGTGTAACAGTAGCCTATGTGGCTGATGGTTTAGGAACCTGAAATTTATTAAGAAGTTCAACCAGACTGTCCAGCAAAAGTCAGCTTCCAGCCAAGCTGATTATACAGAGGCTGGTAAATTATTCTTTAATTAAGATGAATTGAATAACCACCAAAGAATTTGTCAGGGGTCAGGGCGTAAATAAAGCTAGAAATCCTACCCCATTATAAATAGTAACATCTTCCTTAAGAGAGACCATGATGTGAGCCACAGCATAAACTGAAGTCATTGGTTATTCCCTCCAAGTCCTGGAAAATACAATCCAGTGTTTCATGATTCCAAAGTGCCTAATAACATGTATTATTTTATCTTTACAACAAGCTTGTTAGGCAGCCTGGAGATATGATTCCCATTTTACACAGGAGGAAACAATCACAGAGAGATTAAGTAACTCACCTAATGTTCCAGAATGAAAGAGGATAGACAAGTCGAATTCTGAGCTGTGAATTTCTAGTGCATCATTTAGCTCATTGCCTTGCTCGCCTAAAATCCCAAAATAGATTTGACTGTTCTGAACATTTAAAAAGATAGTATAATTAGCTAAATTAAAGATGTCTTGATGGACTTGAATGCTATTTCTTATCTGCCCGCATCCCCCTGGACATGGTCTGTGAAATTTCTTTTCTCAAGGACAGTGTTGATTTAATTGGAAAGAATCATGTTCTCGTTTCCTATTTTGGCTACCACAGTACCCCAGCCATATGCACAGTGGCCATCTGGAAAAATCTGTTCCTAACTCCAAGGAGTATTGCTTCAGTTTGCACTGAAACTGTTTACCCACTGGCACTGCTCTTCATTTTCAGAATCAGTGTGATTTCTACTTGGGTTTACTTGAGATTCTGCCCAATAACCAAAACAAACAGTGGTGCATAAGCCTCCATAGAGAATCTGCATATTTAGAGGATACTCCCCCAGTGCTGCTCTATAATTTGTTCCTTTTTTTGAAGTTTTTGTTTTTTAAAAAGAGTTGTTGAATTCAGCTTTTGTTCAATGTATTCATGATTACAAGTCTTGGTGGTTTTTTTTTTTCTTCTTTTCCTTTTTTTCAGACTAAGAAATACTCAAAGTTATAATCAGGTCTTTCCACAGTATTTAATTAGCCATAATTAAAAGACATCTACACAAAGAACAGTGTTTTCAAAGTCTTTTCTTCTGTTACATTGATAATGAATTAAGAAATTAATTGGCAATGTGAGTTACAATAGAAAATGTCAATGAGAAAATCTTAACTGTCTTATAAAACTATCTCCTTTTTAGATCATGTTCTGTCACTGTATTTAATTCAATGACATTCCCAATCACTAAAAATTTTTTTAAAATGCATAAGAATGGTGGGAGAGGAAGGGCAGAAAGAGGTATAAATCCATATTCCAGTAAGATTGTTTAAAATGATCAAATCTCTCAGCTGTGACATTAGATTTTGGAGATTTTTTAAATCTCCAAATCTCTTACGGATAATGGGTCGGGGGGTGTGGATAGGGAACAGCAAAAAGTGTTGGAAACATGATGACTTATTTTCACACCGAGCAATCTGACTCTATTGCTTAATAATATATATGGAAATATTATACATATGGTTAATTCTAACAATAACAAGGTCTCATGAAGGGCAGTTTAATAAAGAATTTGGAAAAGATTATCTCATGCTTCCATCTTTAGTCTTTCACAAGACTGTTTTCTATGGACATGCATAAACTTTATCCTTCTACTTTAAATGATGTATAATAGTTTATATTTGGCGAAAAAATAGTAATCAATTATAACAAGTATGACAGATTAATGACATATATGTTTAGCATATAAAAAGCTTATACAAGTCTATAATACAAAAATACCAATGCAGGCAGGCAAGGGGCATGAACAGAATCACATACAAACAATACTGATGACTAATAAACATAAAGTAGGTCAATTTCACTAGTAATCAAAGAAATACAAATCAAAATGAAATAACCCTTGGCAAGAATATACAATGGAGAAAAGAGAGTCTCTTCAATAAGTGATACTGGGAAAAATGGACAGCTACTTGTAAAAGAATGAAATTAGAACACTGTCTAACACCATATACAAAAATAAACTCAAAATGGATTAAAGACCTAAGTAAGACTGGACACCATAAAATTCCTAGAGGAAAACATAGGCAGAACACTTTTTGACATAAATCAGAGCAATATTTTTGGGGATCTATCTCCTAAAACAAAGGAAATAAAAGCAAAAATAAACAAATGGGAGCTAATTAAACTTAAAAGCTTTTGCACAGCAAAGGAAACCATCAACAAATCAAAAAGACAACCTACTGAATGGCAGAAAATATTTTCAAATGATATGACCAATAAGGAGTTAATATCCAACATATATAAACAGCTCATACAGCCCAACATCAAAAAAAAAACCAAAAAACTGTTTAAAAAATGGGCAGAAGACCTGAAAAGACATTTTTCCAAAAGGAAATGCAGATGGTCAACAGGCACATAAAAAGATGATCAACATTGTTAACCATCAGGGAAATGCAAATCATAACCACAATGAGATATCACCTCACACCTGTCAGAAAGGCTATCATCAAAAAGAACACAAATAACAAATGTTGGCGAGGATGTGGAGAAAAGGGAACCCTTGCACACTGTTGGTGGGAATGTCAATTGGTGCAGTCACTGTGGAAAACAGTATAGAGGTTTCTTGAAAAACTAAAAATAGGACTACCGTATGACCCAGCAATTCTGCTCCTGGGTATATATCCAGACAAAACAAAGACACTAATTCAAAAAGATACATGCACCTCAGTGTTCACAGCAGCATTACCTACAATTGCCAAGATATGGACACAACCTAACTGATGAATGGATAAAGAAGATGTGGTGTGTGTATATACACACACACACACACACAATGGAATACTACTCAGCCATAAAAAAGAATGAAATTTTGCCATTTACAGAAACATGGATGGATTTGGAGGGCACTATACTAAGTGAAATAAGTCAGACAAAATAAATACTGTATGATGTCATTTACACACGGAATCTAAAAAATAAAACAAACTAGTGAAAATAACAAAAATGAAGTAGACTTTGAGATATAGAGAACAAACCAGTAGTTGCCAGGGGGGAGAGGGATGGGGGAGGGGCAACATAGGGGAAGGGGATTAAGAGGTACAAACTATTAGGCATAAAATAAGCCACAAGGATATATTGTACAATACAAGGAATATAGCAAATATTTTATAATAACTATAAATGGAGTATAACCTTTAAAAAATTGTGAATCCCTATATTGTATACCTGTAACATATAATATTGTATATCAACTATACTGCAATTAAAAAAAAATGAAATAACCCTTAACTCCTATATCGTTTTTAAGAATGTCTTAAAATCATAATACCCGATATTTGGAGAGGCTAGGGTAAAACTGATATTTGGAAATGAGCACATGCTTTGACTTAGTAATTTTACTTCTAAGAATTTTTTCTAAAATTACTTTCAAAGATGAAGTTAAGGACTTACATAAAAAGTTATTTATCATAACAAATATCACAGTAAATTTGTAATATCAAAAAATAGAAATAATCTAATGTCAACAGTAAAATTTGAAATATATATTAATCATTTATTTACTTGAAAATTATGCCAATAAAACTATTTCTGAAGAATATATAATGACATGGAGAATACTTATGATATAATGTTTTGTGGAAAACAAAATATAAAACTATATTATCCATATTTTTTTAAACATTATGTCTAAGTATACAGAGAGAAGAATAGAAATATATTAAAATATTAATGGAATTATACCTAGGTGGTTGAAATTACTGGAAATTTTCTTCTCTAATTTTTGTAAAATGCCCTACAAGTAATAAGTTCTATTTTATGATTGTAAAATATGAAATTTATTTTAAAAAACAAGGTCAGGACTAATATGTTTTTTTGAAGCAATAAGTACTAGAGCAGAAACATGTTTTTAAAATTAGACCTGCCACAATTAAATGTAACTGAAAATATTTATAATATTTAATCTGTGTATCTAAAGACCATAAAGGCACAATATTCAAACCATAGATATATTAACATTATTAAGGAATTCACTAATAAATTTAAAGTGACAAATGTCATTATCTACCCAACATAATCAGATAGAGTTTAATTTCAAATTGAACTTTATTTGGATTCCTTAATTCTGTGCTAAATAATTTGGAAATCCACTAATTAGTGAATCAGATAGAATAATGACAGGTATAAAATGATCATAGAAAGATTAATAGTCATTAATAATCATGTTCATATACATTACTATATTTTACCCTTATATTTATAAATAGGAATAGTGCTTTTCTGATTAGAGATATGGAGAAATTTGTTAGAGCAAAATTAAGGAAGTTGCCCAAAGTCTCTTGGCAAATCAGTGATAGAACCAAGTTTTGACTTTGTTCCTCTGATTTCTAATCCTGGACCAAAGTCCAGAGTTTGTGCCAATATTCCATGCTGGCACCCTAAAATAATCACTCTCTCTTATCCACTCATGTGATTCTACCAAAAATATTTGCTCTTAAAGTTAAGTATATCATCATCTGTAACCGGTGAGTTTGATGAACAACACATATTTGTATTGAACAGCCTTGGAGACAGCCACGAGCCTGAAGTGGGCTCAGATTTCCACTAGATGGCATACAGCCTACTTCTCACCTGATGAGTGGGTTTCAAAGAATTTGCAGCAATTTGTCACATTTTTAAATGTAATCAAAATCTTAACAGATAATTACATGAACATTGTTTAAAAAGCCAATTAATGTAAGGGCTTAAATTATCACTACTTTTTTGAACTTTTAAGTGATATACCTTTATTTATTTTTCCAAAACTATAGAAATGACCTGTGGCTTTCTCATTTGGTAAGATGATCAGTGTGTCTCCCCCTTCCTTTTACCCTACCTTTCCCTTTCTACTTCTTATAACTGCCATCTCTACTTTTACATGATCAAAGGTGGTGACATTTACAATCTGTCTGTCAAGCTTCATTTATAGGGTGACTTTAAATGATGGAACTAGAAATAGGGTAACAATATAACTGACACATAATATTTTTTTCACTAACAACCAAGTAGTTTACTATAATCCCACTTCCCTTCCTGCATAACTAGTATATGTTCATTTTGACCTGGAGTTTCCCATCTCCTTTTCCCCCTATTTTTCCTTTTTCTCATAAAATTCTTTGACTTTTCTTCTAATACTTCCATGGATTTTCTTTTTAATCATAATCACTTTTTTTTTTTTAAACCTAACTTGAACCTGCCTTGCATGTGGTGATGTAACTGTGAGTCTGTTTTGTTTTGTTTTTTAATTAATTTATTTATTTATTTATTTTTGGTTGTGTTGGGTCTTCGTTTCTGTGCAAGGGCTTTCTCCAGTTGCGGCGAGCGGGGGCCACTCTTCATCGCGGTGCGCGGGCCTCTCACTGTCGTGGCCTCTCGTTGCGGAGCACGGCTCCAGACGCGCAGGCTCAGTAGTTGTGGCTCACGGGCCCAGTTGCTCCGCAGCATGTGGGATCCTCCCAGACCAGGGCTCGAACCTGTGTGCCCTGCATTAGCAGGCGGATTCTCAACCACTGCGCCACCAGGGAAGCCCCAATCATAATCACTTTTAACTTTCCAGAAACTGTTCAAGTTTTTTGATTTTACTTTTTATGTAGTATACTCTTTTTCTTTTACTAATGAAGTTTCTTTTTTTCTCAGCTCTACTTAAGAACTTAATCTGAATTTTAGTTTGGAAGTTCTAACTTTTTTTGTATTGAACAGCCTTGGAGACATGAAGTCATGAGCCTTTCCTTTCTTTCTTTCCTTCCTTTCTTTTCTCCCTCTTCCCTCCCTCTCTTGTCTTTCTCTTTCACTTTCTGGGTATAACAGCTCACAGGATCCCTGCCCTCTGTTTGATCACTCTGTAACAAGTTTTCAGTGTCTCAGAGGTCCTCAGTGAGATTGGGCCCCACTTGTACACAGGCTTTTATCACCTCCTTCCTTTCTTTGTCTCACTCCCCTACTCTCCCACTAGAGTTTCTAGAGATCACCTCCTAAATAAACTGCAGTCCTCACAGTATGCGCAGGGGACTGGTTCCAGGACCACCATGGATACCAAAATCTGCGTATGCTCAAGTTCCTTACATAAAATCACATAGTACAGTGTGCCCTCGATATCTGCGGGTTCTGCATCCTCGGATTCACCCCAAGTGGATGCAGAACGCATGGATACCAAGGCCTGACTGTACTTGCATTGAAACGAAGACAGTAAATTTCTAAAGTGTGTCAGATCTTTGACTGTTCATTCACATTAACTGTGAAGTAATTGATTAAATTGTCATAAGGCATTCATTTTGTTGGAAGATTCCTACTTAACCAATTTAGATGTTTTTGCTCTTAAGCATGAATACCCTTACTACCTGTCATAGCCTCTAGCTCCTAAGACATTGCCTATACACTGCCAAGACATTTGGGTTTTCTTTCTTTAAAGAAAAAATATACTACTTTAAAAACAATTGTTCGTTTGCTGCTGATGTTGAATTTGCCTGGGAGGTAAATGTCTTCACTTCTGGATGTTGCAGATTTGGATGGTGGGGTTGGTGTTGGGGAGGGAGGTGGCAAGGAGGATACAATCGATTTGAAGACGACCTTGTTACCTACTTCTTCAGTGTGTCCTCTGCTCTACCCAGTGTATCTGAGAGCTGAATTGCTTTGGGGTTCTGCAGGGCATAGTGACTCTGCTTGGCTTTAACCTCTTACTGCATAATTTCAGCAATAGCTTTCTCTGCTCCACTTTAAAGCTCATTTATTCTCCTTCTTCCAGATCATTGCTGAAATTTCCTACCGAAGATGGTTCATTTCCTATTCTCATGACTATAGGTTTATACATTTTTATATCAGTCACTTTATGATCAATTTAAGGATGGCCTCTTGAAGGAAAGGAAACAAATGCATGTGATCAGAGTGCCATATTAAAATAGATGCTAGCTGTTTGCATTTTATTAATAAAGTTATCAGCAAAATGTACTTTATACCTTATATAACTATGAACTATTAAAATAAGATCCCATTTGTGACTAGAGGATCATAAAATATATAAAATTTTGGTGCAGAAAGCACCTGGCTCAATTTTGATGGGCCCTACTTTTTATTTAAATCTCTATTATATCCCAATCTTTATTATAATTTTGTCTCTCTTTCTTCAGAATCAGAAAGCCATTTGACACTCATTCTGGAAACTTTTGAATCCTAATAACTCATTAATGGGATCCAGATGTAAGCTGAATTGACTATCAGAGATTGTGATGATCAATTATGTTTATATTTCTGGGCACTCTCTATGGCTCTGCTGAAATGTTTAGAAATTTTAATTTATTCCTCTTATGCATTAAGTACTATGCATTAAGTACTTAATTGATTCACATGTTATCTAACTCCTCTTTTTGGAGCTGCTTTCAGTTAGTTCTAGAAAGTCTCCTGAGAGATCTATATTATTTCTGGTTTCTCCTCCACATCTTATTCTTCAATTTATCCTTCTAGGTGAAGCAGACAAGGTATTTGTGGTTCTGAGATTTTTTTCCCCTCTATTTAAAAGGAGATGTCATGTAGTAAATTAACTTCCTCCTAGTATCCCCTCTCATAGTTCTGGGAAGGGCTGCTTAATGTAATGTAAAACACTGAAAGAAAGGTTAATCTTACTTGAGACTTTTACTGATCCTTGTAGACACATTCTAATGGCTCCTCTACTCAGTTGGAATTCCACCCTCAGCCATTTAAGTATGCACCCACTGAGTATATTGTTTGGCATGCACTCATTCCCTAACAGATAATTACTGAATAAAAGAATGAATCCTAGAATAGCTCTACTCTTGGCCCATATACTAGGCAAAATAATAGCTCCCTCAAAGATAGCCACATCCTAATCCCCAGAACCTATGAATATGTTACCTTACAAAGCAAATGGAGCTTTACAGATGTAATTAAGGTCACTGACCTTGAGATAGGGAGACTACCCTTGATTTGGACCCAATATACTCATCAGTCCTTAAAAGCAGAGAACTTTTCCCAGCTAAAGTCAGAGAGATGGAGTCTTGCTGACTTTAAAGATGGAAGATGGGACCATAAGCCAAGGAATTCTGGTGGCCCCTAGAAGGTAGAAAAGACAAGGAAATGGATTGTCCCCTAGAGCCTCTAGAAAGAAATGCAGCCCTGCTGACACCTTGATTTTAGCCAAGTGTGACAGATTTTAACCAACAGAACTGTGATTTAATACATTTGTGTTGCTGTAAGTCACTAAGTTTATGGTAATTTGTTTCAGCAGCAGTAGAAAATAATGTCTTTGGCTTCTATGCCTGAAATATCCTCACTTTTGTTTCTGCTTGTCAAAAAGTCTATCCATCCTCTAGCAACCATCTTAAATGCCACTTCCACATGAAACCTTTTCATGTCTCCTACTCCCCTAATGAACTGATCTTTCCTTTTCATAAATTTTTATGGCCTATTTTGATGTTTCTTTTGTGTCTCTTACCCTGTTTTTGCATTGTAAGTCCCTCGAGAGCAAGAAGCCAATAAGCTTTACTGTAAGATCCTCGAGGTTAAGAATCCTGTCTTACTTATATTTTTACACACCAACATAACACCTTGAACCTATATGTAAATATTTGTTAAAGTGGCCAGGAAATGAAAACCCATAACTCTGCTGCTGTGGACTGAATTCTGTTATGTTAAAGCCTTGACCTCCAGTGGGACAGGAGATAAGGGTCCTTAGGATGTAATTAAGGTTAACTGAGGTCATAAGGATGGGGCCCTAATCTGATAGGACTGTGGCTTTATAAAAAGAAGAGAGAGATCTCTCTCTGCCACAGGAGAACACTACTAGAAGCCAGAAAGAGAACTCTCACCAGAAACCTCCCCCAGCACTTTGCTTTCAGACTTCTCAGCTCTAGAACTGTGAAAAATAAATTTCTGTTGTTTAAGTAACCCAGTCAATGGTATTTTGTCATGGCAGCCCAAGCAGACTAATACACACACCTGGAAAAGACATCACATGGCATTTCTCCATAAGATGTACATAATCTGGTGAAATCCTGCATAATTTAAAGATGTAAGGATGGGGCTTTCCTGGTGGCACAGTGGTTGAAAATCTGCCTGCCAATTCAGGGGACACGGGTTCGAGCCCTGGTCTGGGAAGATCCCACATGCCGTGGAGCAACTGGGCCCGTGAGCCACAATTACTGAGCCTGCGCGTCTGGAGCCTGTGCTCCGCAGCGGGAGAGGCCGCGATAGTGAGAGGCCCGCACATCGCGATGAAGAGTGGCCCCCGCTTGCCACAACTAGAGAAAGCCCTTGCACAGAAACGAAGACCCAACACAGCCATTAATAAATAAATAAATAAAAACATCTGATTGTCTTAAAAAAAAAATCCTTAACCTCATTTCATTTAAAAAAAAAAAAAGATGTAAGGATGTTGAATTGGATGAAATAAAAGATATATATATATATATATATATATATATATATATATATATATATATATATATATATATATATATATATATATGATGGTTTTGGTCTTGCTCCCAAGGGGTGATGAACTTAATCCTTATCCTTGCCATTTGCACTTCTGTTTTTGAGATACATTATTTACAAACTATCCCTCTCTCACAAATAGACCATCCATTTCACTTGATCTCATCTGATTATAGTCTTCATCTCATTTGATTATAGCCTTGATCTCATTTGATTATGGTTTCATGTAACACACGCAAGAGGAATTGAAATGAATTTTTCTTTTTACAACAAATTAGCTGGGAAGAAACTGTATTCTACCTGTTCAAGCAAAAATAGGTCAGCAGGTCTTTTGTTTGCCATGTTTACTCCATCTTTATGGCACCTCTTCTACTGAAGTGTGGTAAGAGTCATATGCATTTCAAAATCAATCATTATCCCCTTCTAAAATTCTGTTATCAATGTGATAGGTACCTGCTAACAAATAATAGGGTTTATGCTGCAAGCCGAAAACCAGTGCCATCAGGTCAAAATACAAAATTCAAGAGGAGATGCATTAAATCCAACACCTAAGAATTTCAAATCTAAAGGTTGTCAAAAGAGGTAGTTACCCCGTACAACAGTGATAGACCGTAAGAAGAATGTATAATGTGAACATAACTGGAAATTGAATTGTTTATGACTTTATGTATGAAGGTTGGCAAGATGAATCATAGCTAGAAGATGATCGCATAAACTACAGTACCTCAGTAAAATATGTGCTAGAAAGTTCCTCCTGAAACATCAGTGGTTTTCAAGGCTGACTCCTCACAGAATCTACTGACATATGATTTTCAAGGTTGAATGCTTCTAGAATCCACTGTAGTGGTAATTTACCTATAATGT